>NC_092878.1:22517652-22841402 GCF_028372415.1 Notamacropus eugenii
ACTTATGATTTTAAGAAAGGTCCTTTTTATTCCTGTGCTTTCTAGTGTTTTTTTAATAAAAATTAGCATTGTATTTTCTAGAAAGTTTTTTTTCTATATTTATTGAGCAGTAAGTTCTCCCAGTAAGATCAAGTGTGAAATAAGGATGCTCATCATCACCAATATTATTCAATATTATATTGGAAATTCCAGCAATAGTAATAAGAGAAGAAAAATAAATAGAAGGAATCAGAATAGGGAATGAGGTAATAAAATTATCTCTTTACAGATGATGATGACATACTTGGAAAATTCCAAAAACTCAACTAAAAAGTTAGTTGAAACAATTAATAATTTCAGCACAATATCAGCATAAAAAGTATATCTGCATAAATCATCAGCATTCCTATATATCACTAACAAAGAAGGGGTAGGCAGAGATATTCTATTTAGAATAACTCTAGACAATATAAAATACCTGACAGTACACCTGCCAAAACAACCCCAGGAACTATATAATCAAAATTATTCTTAAAAACTTTTTGTACATATAGGAGACAAGCTATGGCAGATTTCCAGCCCAGGACAGACTGGAAGGTTGACAGGAAGGATTCATTGCTTGGGACTGGAGGAGCGCACAGCACACAGGCTGCACTAGCATGGTCCTCACCATGGCAGGACTGAACAGGTAGCCCCAGGTGGTTTGAGGCAGTGGCCACACTGCTGAATCTTGGACATATCAGCCAAAGTCCAGCAGAACCAAGTGAATGAGAGCCCAGAGCCCCAGGTAACTGCAGCAGCTGCTCCTGAGATTATCAGTCCACAGATTAAATGTCTGTAAGTCACCTACTTGAACTCCTGGGAGCCAAGATGGTGGAATGATAAGTAAATACTCTCTCCCTTCCCTTGTTGACCTCAGAAAAACCCATAAAATATTTCCCCAGGAAAAATCCTGGAACAGTGGGATTAGCTGAAGGAGTAAAGAGTCTCTTAGCCCATGAGGCTAGGAAAATTTCAAAGGAGGGTCCCTCTTGTGGTAGCTGAAGGGGCCCAGTGCAGGACCAGAGCTGTCCCAGACAGCCCCATCTCATCAAACCAGGAGATCCTGAATCCCAGGGGTGTAGAGCTCCACAACCACCAACACCAGGACCCCAGGCATACCTCAGCACTCCAGGGAAATCAGGAAGACACTAGCACAGACTGGTTTATCAACCACTGATCTTGCCTATGCTCTAGCTCAACAGAGGAGACCTCCTGTCACTAGACCATCCCACCCCACACTTAATGTAGCTAGTTCCAGGGTAACTCCAGGGAAACCCAGAAAGATTTCACCTGGCCTCTGCTTTCAAACACCAGCCAGTTCAGCACCAGGTAACCTGCAGCATTTTAACTTGTAGCTGAAAGAACCAGAGGACACAACACCCCAAACCTCAAGTTCTAGGCACAAGAGCTATGGGACCAAGTACCCTGTACCACAGAAGCAGAGCTCTACTTTAAAAGCCAGGAAAAGGGTGATCATCATGAGTAAGAAGTAAATCAGAAAAGAAAAGACCATAGAATCTTTCTATGGGGACAAGGGCCAAGACACAAATACCAAAAAGGTCAGCATTGAGACTGTACTCCCATCTGAAATTTCAGAAGGGAATATGAACTGGTCTCAAGCCCAAAGAGCATTCTTGGAAGAGGTCAAGAAGGATTTTAAAAACCAAATTAGAGAAATAGAAGAAAAACTGGCCAATGATTTTAAAAATATGAAGAAAAGAATTCATTGAAGAGAACAGCTCATTAAAAATTGGACAAATGGAAAAGGAAGTACAAAAACTAACTGGAGAAAATAACTCCTTAAAAGGAAAAATTGGACAGATAGAAAAGGAGATGCAAAAATTAACTGAAGAAAGCAATTTGATAAAAATTAGAATTGGGCAAGTAGAAGACAATGACTCTATGAGATATCAAGAATCAGTCAAACAGAATCTAAAGAATGAAAAGATAGAAGAAAATATGAAATATCTAATTTGAAAAACAACTGACCTGGAAAATAGATCCAGGAGAGAAAATCTAAGAATTATTGGTCTACCAGAAAGCCATGATGAAAAAAGAAAAGCCTGGACAATATCTTCCAAGAAATCATCAAGGAAAACTGCCCAGAAGTCCTAGATCCAGAGGGCAAAACAGTCATTGAAAGAATCCACCTTTCACCTCCTGAAAGGGATCCCAAACTAAGAACATCAAGGAATATCACTGCCAAATTCCAGAACTATCAAGTAAAGGAGAAAATATTGCAGGCAGCCAGAAAAACTTTTTATACAAATAAAACATTAAAATAATTGGAGAAATTTTTATTTTTCATGGGCAGGCAGAGCCAATATAATGAAAATGATAATTTTACCTAAACTAATTTATATATTCAATGCCATCCCAATTAAATTACCAAAAATATTTTATTGCATTAGGAAAAAATAATAACAGAATTCATTTGGGAGAACAAAAAGTCAAGAAAATCAAAAGAACTAATGAAAAAATGTACAGGAAGGAGGGTTAGCAGTACTGGATCTTAAACTATATTATGAGACTATAATTGTCAAAACTATGTGGTACTAGCTAAGAAACAGAAAGGAAGATCAATGGAACAAAGTAGACATATAATTTACATCAGTGGGAAATATAATAACTTTGTATTTGACAAGCATAAAGATTTAAGATTTTGGGATAAGAATTTGTTATTCGGTAAAAATTGTTGAATATATGACCTAGGTATAGAATGAGATATTACAAGTAAGTTAGAAGAACAAGGAACATATTACTTTTCAGACTTATGGATAGGCAAACAATTGATGAATTACCAAAAGATAGAGAGCAAAGTTAGGTATAAAATGGGATGATTTTTATTACATTACATTAAAAAGTTTTGTACAAATAAAACAAATGTAGTCAAAATCAGAAGGAAAGTAGAACAACGAGAGGGTGAACTTATAGACTGTTTCTCACATAAAGGTCTAATATCTCATATTATGCCCAAAGTATATGAAACTGCATATACGACTCAGCAATACCACTACTTGGTCTACTTCCAAAGATGGTTAGAGGAAAAGGAAAAGAATCTACGTGTTCTAAAATGTTTATAGCAGCTTTCTTTGGGGTGGCCAAGAACTAGAAATTGTATGGCTGCTTGTCAATTCAGGAATGGCTGAACAAGTGGTGATATATGATTGTGATGGAATGCTACTATGCTATAAGAAATTATAAGTTCAATGATCTTAGAAAAACATAGGAAAACTCACATGAAATTATGAGGAAAAAATGAGCAGAAATAAGAAATTTTATACAGTGAGCAAAATTATTTTTAAGAATAATAGCAGATAATTAAATTTTCTTTGTAATTTTGCTTGTAGCTCTTTTGACACCTTTGTCTTCTTCTGATATTGTGTCTTGATTGTCCCTGTCACCACAGTAACTTTCAATGGTCAGGTTCCTTTTTGTTGTTTGCTCACTGTCTCAGCCCATTTCTTAACTTTTATGTTAAGGTTGGTCTCTGCTCCCAGGGTTGAGAAGACACTGTCCCAAGTTTCATGTTTTTTGTCCTGCTATTTCCAGAGCTACTTCTGGGATTCTATAAGTTTAAATTCTTCCAAGGCAGTATGATCAAGGAGAGGTGTGGTTCCTGCTATCCTGGCCTGTGCTCTGATCTGTCAGCAATCACTCTCTTCTCCACCCTATAACTGTGACTAGGGACCCTTCCCTCCTGCTGCCACAAATACTAGTGTGCAGTGCTCTTCCTTGCCCTGGGACTGCAACTCAGAACTATGTATGGGCAGAGCAATAGGGTCTTGCATCCAGTGCCAACCAAGTGTTCCTTTCAATCCCTTTTTGATCAGTTGTCTGACCTCCTTAACATCTGTGGGCTGTGAACTCTAGAAGTTGCTACCACCACCTCTGATACAGATGCTTCAAAGGTCTGCTGCTGGTTTGCCTGAGCATGGTCTGTACTGAGTGGTGCTCCAAACTCTATCACCACCAGGTAAGATAAAGCTTTCCTTCTGGGCTCCTAATATGTCTTGGGCTGGAAAATTGTTTCACCCAGAGCTTTTGTGGGTTCTGCCACTTCAGAATTTGAGAGACCTCAGGTGAGTTTCTCTGCCCCCTTGACCCTGTCCCCTAACATTTGTTTCTTCACATTCATACATTCTATTCTCTTTTATGTATTTGCATAAGACTCTTCTTATTGGTGGAAAGAATGATTACTTGAAGCCCCATGCCAGTATGAGAGGAAGGGAAAGCCCCTGAAGGCAGAAGTAAGAAGTTCGGGAAGAAACCAGGTGTAGAGAACATGGTGCTGAGAATGTTGCTATTATCAGCTTGCCATATGAGAGATTTCATGGAATTTTACCACGAGTGAGATCCATTTGATTAACTTGGATTCAGAAGGAAGGGACTAAGTTTTTAAGAGCATTAAATGATAAACACTGAGTTTATTTTTTATTCTAAAGGTAATAAGCAATCAATGGTTTTTATGTGTGTAAGGGAGATCACATGATTAAACCTACACTTCAGAAAAATAACTTTGATCTGTGGGTGGAGGATCACCTAGAGCAGGGAGAGACTTGAGGCAAGGACTACAAACAGTACTACTTTAGGTGAAATGTAATTCGGGCCTGAACTAGGGTAGTGGGAATGCAAGTGGAGAGAAGGGGTCATATGTGAGATATATTGTTAAAGTACAAATGATAAGATTTGGCAACTGACTGGATATGGAGGGTGAGAGGGAGGAGTCAAAGATGCCCAGTTCTGTCTTTTCCTACTGCCAAATGTGTTACATAGACTTCCCACTAGCTGATGATTTTATTTATAGCCATGTTATTGTAGATGGTCCTTTTCTCTACTGTTTAGTTGTGAAATTAATTAGCATGTCTTTTGGACCCACATTCTTATACTCTCTTCTGGAGAGTAGGCCTGCCTGGTGTTGGTTTCCAAATATAATTCCACTGGGTTTGTATGATCCAAGTGGATGAACATGCCCAAAAAACCCATCAGATTATCAGGGGCAAGGTCCCCTCCCCTGTGATGAAATCTTAGAGCCCATCATTCAATCATTTCTCCAAAATTTCCATCGTTTCCCTCTTCCCAGTTTGAGATAGCTCTAAAATGTCAACATCTGTTTGAATACTCCAGCAAGGATCTCATTCCATGTCTGATTCTTGAACTGGAAGGTGTGCAAATAGTTCTCTGAATTTCATTTCACATAATTCATAATTTCTCAGTAAAGGGTTATCCAGCTTCATTAAGTGCACTGCCTAGTCACAAGGCAATCATTCCCAGTATTGCTGCAACGTTAGCTTTCTGGACCATTCAGCTGCAAACATGCATTTTAAATGTCAACTGATGTTTTCTTCAGATGTCAAGGTTTCTTTCCATCCCTGCAGATGGAAAAATTATTGTCAAATTCTTTGGTTCTATGAGTATTGGGAAATAGATTAGCAATAGTCTAGATGTAGAACAGTGAACAGACTATTCGAGTCAACAAGATGTAAGCTCAAATCTTGCTTCATTAACTGTGTGACTGTGGACAATCAACTAACTTCCCTTAGTCTCAGTTTCTTCCTCCATAAAGGATGGCTAATATAGCACCTTCTTCACAGGATTATCACAACCACAAAATGAAATAATATACAATAAACACTTTATAAATGTTAAAGTGGAATACGTTGTACAAGAGTCCTATAAGTTGGAGCCAACTTGAACCAGCTCTCAAGAAGTGATTATTAAATTTTCAGTCTGAGCATTTGCATTCCAGATATTGGCAGATGTTGTGATTCAAGGTTTAGTTTGCTAATTTTTTGTAAATTATCTATGCATTAGAAATCATGTATAGAATGTTAAAAATGAACATTAATTTTTAAAGTATCTTAGATGTATATTTTTCCAGAGAGCTGAATGTTAAACACTTATTGGCATATTACAGTGTGTTTGTGTACACACACACACACACACACACACACACACACATACTTTCACAAAACACATACGTATATATATTTACTTTATTTGTATGCACACAAATACATGTGTATATACATACAGTTACATACACATGTATGTACATATACTACTCTCCACTAGATAGTTTTTATTTTCAAATTTTGATGGTAAATACTCCCTTAATTATGCTCCTAAGTCTCCCAATCAGTCAACACGTATGTGTTAGGTGTCCTTTGTGTGTAATACATTGTGCTAGGCACTTGAGATACATTCACTTACCAATCATTTATTATTATTACGATGTGCCAGGCACCATGTTAAACCAAATCAGGTAAACAAAAGAGTCCCAGTCTTCAAGGAACTTACATGAATTGAGGAAAAGAGCATGTGTATATGTGGGTAAAATAAAGCAGGTCCTGCCTTCAAGGAGTTTACATTCTATTGGGAAAGAAAATATGTACATAATTAAGTATATGCAAAAACATGCAATATAAATATTAAGTAATTTGGAAGAGCACTGGAGGGATCAAGGAAGATTTCATGAGAAATGTGGCACTTGAACAGAATTCTGAGAGAAATAAATGATTCCAAGAGTTCCAGGTGATGCAAAAGTACATTCTAAAAGTGCATAGACATAGAAATGGGAGATGGAGCCAGTTCCTCCAAAGTATCATCTCCATAGCTGTTCTGGTGTCCATAATCATAGCTATCTGAGTCATGAACAGAGCTCTCTAACTGCTTGTGCCTCACATCCAAAGTATTTTTTTTTTTTGTGCCAAGACCAATTCAGATAAATGGCTTAAAATCAAATCTGATTAATGATTATTTATTATTGCAGCCCCCAAATGGTATTACTGAATTAGAGAGGTCTATAACCCAGAGCCCCACATACTGCTGCTCATAGCTCAATGTTCAGAGGGAGCTAACCACTCTCCAAATTTGCTGTAAGCATCTATCCTCTCCATGTTTCCTCTAACTTATCAACATTCCTGAACACACACACACACACACACACACACACACACACACACACACACACACGGAGAGAGAAAGGGAGGGAGAGAGGAGAGGGGAGGGGAGGGGAGAGGAGGGGAGGTGAGGGGAGGGGAGGAGAGACAGAGAGGGAAAGAGAGATGGATTCTTTCCTCCAACTCAACACTAGTTCGTGACTACTCCACATGCTGATTTAATATACCAAGAGGCCAGTTTTTTCTAACATTCCTTCTCTAACCAGCTTCAAGGGTATTTATTGACAGGACTTAAATAAGTCTTAGAGATATCTGTATGTGCCTTTTTGCCTTCTCAGAAGAGTGGTTCCTGTTTAAGATTCTGTCACACACACACACACACACATACACACACACACACACACACACACACACACACACACACCCACCCTCATGGAATGACATTAGGTGAGCTGCAGAAGGATATTTTTTGAACTCTGTGCCAAAATGCACATACTGACATCACTGGATCCATGATCTCTCTAATACTGAGTCTTCCACCTAATGGTTAAGACCTTGTCTTATCACTCAGTACAATTTTTATTCTATGTCCTCATAGAAATCCTCCATGGATGATCTCACCAATATGCTGATCTTTTAATATTTCATGTATGCAAATGCAGCACTTGACTTGTTCATTTCTTATAATTGCTACATCAGTCAGTAAGTCAATAAATCAATAACCTTTTATTAAGTACCTACTATGTTCCAAGCACTATGCTAGATAATGGGGATTTAAAGGGAGAAAACAAGGAAACAGCCAAAATGCTCAGTCCCCTTCCTCTGACACCAAGTCATTAGATTGATTCCTTTGACCTACGCTTTCCAATTTGCTATATCTTATATCACTTGATATAAAACAACAATAATAATGAACATTTATCTACATTTGAAAATTTGCACACTGCTTTACGTGTACATATTGTCTTTGATCCTTACAGCAATTCTAGGAGGTGGATGCTATTGCTATTTCCATTTTACATATAGCTTATTCTGAGAAAGCTTAAGCTTAAAAAAAAAAACTCAAAGCTCTCAAAAAGCTAGTAAATGTCCAAAGGAAGATTGGAATTCAGATATTCCTAATTCCAAGTCCAGACTTCCCAAATTAACCTGATACAACAGCAGCCTACTCCAACTTAGTAAGATAGGTGCTCTATAGTTGGGATACCTGGTTCAGAATGGTTCAGATTCCAAGGTGTTAGCAGTCCTGAAATGCTGTACAAGGCATGGAAGCCCTTATCAACTTCAAAAACAAAACAACAGAAATTGAGCAGTGGTTACCACTCCTGCTGAGACAGAGTAAGCCAGGGCACTGTGAATCTGAGAGAGGTCAGAAGAGAAGACATCTGAAACAAACTCACCAAAACTTAAATTTTCAGTTATATACTTGAGTGGAGAGGCCTATTGGTATCAGTGAGCAACCATCTAAAGCTGAAATTAGCTACTGTATTTGGCAGGATTGAAAACTCAGCTCAGCACTAGACTTCAGGCTGATTTGGCAAAGATTTCAAATTCACGGCTCTTCTCCCCACTGGGCTCAGGGTGAAAAACATGTTAAAAGGCTGCCAACATGCCTCTATTTATTTGTTTCATCAGAGAGGGAGACCAAGGCGATGACACAGAAAAAGACTCCGTAGTCAGCCCACAGCAAAAATAGCACACTTGAAAAGCTTAATGGGTATTTCCTTAGTGATTTCGCCATTGACTCTAATTAAGCTCTCCCTAGGCTTTGAGACAAGCGCAGCACTTTCTGAAATCCCCTAAAAATGTCTTATTCACAAGTGTGCTTCTCCAGCAAATTGGTATATGTTACATACACACACACACACACATACACACACACACACACACACACACACACACACCACTTTATAGAATGAAATCCACTTGTAACAGCCACACTTGTAAGTATTCACCCACTAGTCTTTCTCTTAAGAGCCATTCTCTTTTACACACATGCAACAATTCCTCATTGATGTTAGCCTGCTGATATGGGCTTTTTGTTCTCTGTTATTTAGAACATACGAGAATGGGCTTTTCTAGTTTTTACTCTTGCCTTGTATCTGAAGAGCACTTCAGGTTTGTCCTAAACATAACATATTTACATCATTCTTGGCACTGACACTAAATTGCCAAATTGGATTGATTTTGAGGCTGGATTGTATAATGATTCCTTTGTCCTTCTTACCCCCTTCTAGTTTCTTCAAAACAGGGATTTGGGAATTCAGCTAATCCAAATGACACTTGGCCCTCACATAGGTTGGGTATTTAATTTGATCACTTTATATTCTGATCCAGACATTGGAGTGCACTGTCCTCCAAGACATGCTGAAAAAAGCATCCAGTACCATACAGGGTTATAGTCAGTACCCCATAGGGTATCTTTTCTAATAGCAAGCTGGTCTTCGGACTTCAACGTACCTATTACTTTTTCCTATCTCAGTTATAAAGAAAAGCTTCTCGCTATTTGTATTTAGATAGCTATTTAGGACTGACAGTAATAATAATAACAATAACAAACTAACAAGAACTGCAACAACCAAAAATACAAGTAGGTTGTTTTTTAAGGAACCTAGGTGTCTTAATCAGTGAATATTATGCCAGCAGAAGAAAGAAACGATGAGATACATCACTGGAGATGACAAAAATTCAGCAAACACCAAATACTTAGCAAGACGTGACCTGGTAGCTAGAATTATACATTAGGATCTGCTCTTTTTCGTAAACCAACAATCCCTATATTGCAAATCTGGACCTTAAAATATTCTTACAAATTCAAACTCTACTGGAAAACAAACTATTTTTTTAGACAGCACTGTTGCTCACAATTCCTTGGTACATAAAACATTGATCCATAAAAAATTTAAGTGCTACATTTTTAATATGCTTCCACACCAAATTCTCATAATCTCCAAGCTACATAGACCACAAGCTTTCTAGACATAAAGACCTAAAAGAAGAATTCAAAATCATATGGGAACAAGCACAGGGTATTCTTGTCATCTTGTCTGTTACTGGAGTTGGACAGAAGAGTTTATATCTTTACATTTGTATTTCACTACAAAAAGCAATTATTTTATCTATATATGCAATATCTGTGGGAAATTAAGCATAAAAGAATAATAGCAGGATAGTGAATTTTCCCAGAATGATCTTTAACTATTACTATCTGAACTCCATCGAAAAAATTGCTGGCAATTGAGGGGATGATTTTTAATTGGAGAATGACTTAATAAGTTGTGTTATATGATTGTGATTGAATACTACTGTGCTGTAAGAAATAAGCAGGTTGATTTTATAGAACATGGAAAGACTTGCATGAAATAATAAAGAGTAAAAAGAGCAAAACCAAGAGAACATTGTATATACTAACAGCAATAGTGTTCAAAGAATAACAGTGAATGCGAAGCTATTCTGAGTAATATGAATATTCTAATCAACTACAAAGGACCTAAGAAGGAAGATGCTAGCCACATCCAGAGAAAGAACTGATGCATGGTAGTATGTGTTGTACAGTTTCACATCTGTGTATCAAATATCCTTCACTAGTGCAGGGTTGAGAGGGAAAGATTTCGGAATTCAAAATGTTACAAAAAATAAGAAAATATTTTTTTTTAAAAAGAAGATGAAAACATATTAGTACTACTACTACTGTTACTCCAAACCCCATGAAAAAAGATGAAAACATGGAATTCCTCTTACTCCTAGAAAGTCTATTTAAAAAGATGAGAACATATAAGTACTGTTACTAATAGTAATAGCAATAATAATTGTAATCTATATGTGATGAAAACAGGGGCAGCTAGGTGGATTGAGTGCCAGGTTTGAAGTCACAAAAACTCATATTTCTGAGTTCAAATCGGGTCTCAGGCAGTTACTGGCTGTGTGACCTTGGGTGAGTCACTTAACCCTGTTTGCCTCAGTTTTCTCTTCTGTAAAATGAGTTGCAGAAGAAAATGGCAAATCACTCTGGTATCTTTGTCAATAAAACCAAAAATGGGGTCATGAAGAATTAGACACAACTGAAATGACTGAAAATAACAACAAAAGAAAATATTCCAGAACATAAAGACCAAGCAGAAAAAAAATCATAGGAAAACAAGATGAGTTATCATCTCTAATGAGCTTTCTGATATGGATAGTTTTCCTAGCTACAAAATTTCCTAGCTACAAGATTTGTATTAAATTACTAACAGCAATTTTTTATGAACTGGAATAAGAGTCCACCAAAAATTAAAGCAAAATAGCCATAACAGACTCATGTGAATAGGCTGTAACATTTAACCAACAAGAAACTTTTAAGACTAGGAATGACATCATCAAGAAGTTATTTGATAAGAAAAGAAAATGGGCTAGTCATGTAAAGAGAGCAAAGAATGACAAGTCGATAGTCGCAGTACTACATCCCCCTCCTCATGATGTAAGGAAAAAAATAAGAAATGCCTCCAGTGTGTTTGGAGTAATTCTTGTGGCAAGCTTTTGGGAAGAATTGATAAGAGGAGATTATATATATATACATATATATGTATATACATATATATGTATTTACACATATATGTGTGTATGTGTATGTACATATATGATAGGTGATCATTGATAGCTTGTGATCTTTATCATTAGAATTATTTTGAGATAAAATCACAAATCTGTTTGAGAGCAGCGATTTATCTCAGGACTATTTCTATTTGAACACCATTAAATAAAAAAATGAGAATAACTAGAAAGAAAAAAATAATAATAGCACACCTTTAAACTTTAAGTTCTCTAAATGACTTTACATACATTATCAGATTCTGGTCTCATGACAACCCTAGGTATTGTTATCCCAACTTTACAGATGAGGAAAGTGAGACCCAAAATGTTTTAGTAAATGTCTAAGTAAAATGTCAAACACTTGTAAAGAATTATGCAGATACAAGATTTGAACCCAATTCTTCTTTACATCAAATCCAGAGCTTTATACACTTCTCCATGGAAACTGACATGCTGTATCTACCAATCAAACCTGAAATATTTTGTTCAAAATTACACATAGCCAAGGGTCCAGAGTTTAGTTAGAATAGCTGTCCCAGGTACTGAAATTGACCTTAGCATAGACTATAATGCTACCATTTCCAGCTCTATGGTTGTATTGCCTCTATGCTATTGTCATTACCAGAAGGGAGGGAGGTTGCTCTTAGTTGACAGCTAAAAATTACCATAGGTGGGCTGCGGGAGCAACAAAAGTAAGGAATCAGACATAAGTTTACTATTATGTATAGCAAATAAAAATATTTGACCTTAGAGAACAAGATGTTATAAGTGGGAAAGACTCACTGAAAGGTAACTGGATATCTTTGAAGAAGGTTTTATATTCAAATATTACAACCTGAGGTAGCATTTTTTTGATTCAGGAAGACCGGTACTCAAGTTTCACTTTTAGCTTCCTATTTACTTTTGGAGAGACATTTTAGTGCAATGTAAAGAACATTGGGTACAAAACTTCAGATCTTATCTCAGATCCAGACTCTGCCATTTGCTTTGTGTGACATTGGGCAAATCATACAACATCTCTGATTCCCATGTCATTCAAACGTTGGGTGACCAGATGATCTCTATGTGTTAGTGAGATATTAGGATTATAGGAACATAGATTTAGAACTAGAAGAGACCATCTAGTTCATTTTATAAATGAAAGTCTGGAGAGGGGAAGTGATTTGCCCAAATTTATACAAATACTATGTAGCAGAGCCAGAATCTGAACACAGATCTTTTGACTCCAAATCCAGTGTTCTTTTCACTACATCATGTTATCTATCAGGACAAAGTAAATGTGCACGAATGACAGAGGCAACTTTCCCTAAAAGAAAAGCCAATAAAGAGAAAAACAACACAAAGATTGAAATAGTCAGGCAAGTCCTAGGTTTTAAGGAATGAAATTAATTAAAAGTTGAATCAGGGTAAAATTTCAATGAAGCCTGTCCTGATTGAGACCACCATTGCCTATACATACATGCACACACATAAACAAGTGTTTGTATATGCATATGTAATGTTTATGTATGTGTATATATGCATATGTATAAGTAAATATGTATACACATGCATGTGTATGCATGTAATTTAATGTTAATATTTAATATTTATGTAATATTTGCATCTTAGATATAATAGATTTTAATTGGTATTTATATTGTCTAGTTCTCACCTTATATCTCTCTCACCCCGTCCCAAACAGTTATGTCCTATAACCAAAAGGGGGGATAGTAAGAGGAGGGAAACATCAGTAAGACTGATAAAAAACATATAAAATGTTTTAATATACTACGTCCTCCACCTAAGGACCCCTCTTGCTTAGGAGCAGAGGAAGAGAGGGAGGAGATAGCCTTTTCATATCTCTTCTTCGGAACCAAGTTTGTTCTCTATAATTTCCCAACATTTATTTTTATTATTAAACTATTTAATTGATAAAATAAAAATATATTAAAAGCTGGCAAATCCCCCAAGTGTAGAGTAAAAAGAAATAGACTTAAAATGTGATCGGAGATTTGTATTAAATACAATTGTCATGATTATGGAGACTTGGATTTATACAATGGCTGTCTCCTAAAAAGATTAAGACACTTTATAGTATCTACTCTTTAATGAGCCTCTGGACTTCAATGGCTCTGGAAAAGAGAATGAGGCTGATGACTGTACAACTCTGCCTCACTTCAATCCAATTCACATGCAAGTCAAGACATCACCCATTGGTTCTGTTCAAAAACAAAGAACAAAGCCAACAACAAACACAATATCCCTTTGGTGTAAATTACAACCTCTCTTTTCTTCTTTGCCAATGAAGAAGCAAAAGCTGAAACTTATGTAAGAAATGTTTATTAATAGCACCAAGAGATAGTTATGGGGCCTTTTGCTAGTAACTGATGTAGGTTAAGAGGACTTCTAGGTGGGTGTCAGGGTCTTATAACTGTCACTTATTGGGGCTCTGTGAATCTTAACACAAACACATGTCAGGGGAAAAAAATACAGGAAAAACACAGGAAGTATGGGCAAGAAAGAAGCAATGATTGACCTTGTGCCAGAGGATAATCAACCTTGAATCTTTTGGTGTAGTTTATTCCTAATTCTTCAGGAAACTCCTAGTCCAGATCATTGCAAAAGTGTTCTGGAGGAGACACGTATTCCAGAATAACAGATAAACAAGGGAAGTTACTCAGGCAGCCACACTCTTCAGAGGCTGCTCTTATACAAAGAGGCCAGATGAGACTTTTTTTCTGTTTTGTTTTTCATGTCAACACAACGAACATTATAGCCACCCTATAAAGATCAGTCAAAGAAACTTCAGCCAAAAGTCTTGGGTCAATCCTATAGGCATCCTTGGGCTCAAAGAGAAGCTGATTCCCTCATTAAACTCATTGGTACCAACTACTTGCTTTTTGCTCTTGCAACTGAAATGCCCTCAGTTTTTAATTGAGGTAACAGTATTTGCTCTTAAAGGGCCTCTTTCTCTATTTCCTTATCTGGGAAGGGAGTGCTTGATCTTGTCTACCCACATGAACCTAGGATAACTGGTTTACACATTCAAGATGAATATCCTCTCTCTGCTCATTGGTACACAGCGGGATTGACAAAGTTTCTATAACTGTCTGTTAGCTATTTTCACTAGTGTCAACCATTCTGCAGAACTAAAGGCCTATAGATCAGGTCTTGATACACTATGTTTAATATGGTGTCCTCTTTTCGTAATAAATCAATCAAGCTATTCATAGTCAACGACTTGAGAGACTAGGTTCTGGGCATACAAAGACAAAATTTTAATAGTCACTGCCTCAAATAACTTACATTCTAATCAAGTGATTAATAAACATTTATTAAATACCTACTATGTACCAGGCACTGTGCTAAGTATTGGAGATGAGAAGTAAAGTAAAAGATAGTCCCTGATCTCAAGGTGCTCATAGTCTAATGGGAAGGAAGAAAGCAAGAATTTATTAAATACTTACATCAGGCGCTGTGCTTAGTAGTTTACAAATACTATCTCATTTGATCTTCACAACAACTTCTTGGGGTAGACACTATTATTATTATTTCCATTTCATGTGAAGGAAACTGAGGCTGACAGTTTAAGTGATTTGTACGGTCACATAGCTAGTAAGTGGCTGAGTTCAGATTTCAACTCATGTCTTCCTGCTTCCAGTCCCAGTACACCATTCACTATGTCCCATAATTGCCCCTAATGAAAGACATAAGACACAAACGCCTATGTATAAATAAGCTATATGTAGGATAAATCAGAAATAATCAACAGAAAGTACTAGTATAAAAGGAGGGTTAAGAAAGGTTTCCTGAAGATGGTAAGAAATAATATGAACACGTAAATACATAGTTCATACAAAGTAAATACAAGATCATTTCAAGAAAACAGTAGCTGGGGGTATCAGGAGAACTCTGCTGAAGGAGATGGTAGATGAGCTGAATTTTGAAGGATGTTTGGAATTCCGAGAAGCAGCAGAAAGAGAAGAGTACATCACAGGCCAAGGAGCCAATCTAGATTGATGGGAAAAGGAAAGTTGTATGTAAAGGACAACAATATGGAGTAATATGGAATAAGTCTAGAAAGATAGGCTGTAGTCACATTGTTAAGTACTTTAAATGCCACAAGAGTTTGTACTTCATCTTAGAAACAAAATGAGTCTGTTGGAGATTCCTGTCCGAAGGGAAGCAAATGATCATAGCTGTGATTTAGGAATATTTTATTGGCACCTATAAAGGGTGCCTATTAAGATGTAGTTTCAATAGTTCAGGTGAGAGGCATTGACAGTCTGAACTAGGGTAATAATCATGTGAATGGGGAAAAGTGGGCAGACGTGATAAATGAAATAGAGGCCAAATTATTAAGACTTGCCAACTGATTGCATATGGAGGAAGCTAAGGAAAATCTAGAAGTGGAGTATGTCTCAAGTTTGCAAATCCAAGTGAGTGAAAGAGTGGTGACATCCCTGAAAGAAATAGGAAAGTTATAAAGATGGATAGGTATGTGTGTGAGAGAGCTATGTGTTCTGTTTGGAACACTGTTGAGTTTGAAATGCCCATGCTACATTCCATTGGAAAAGTCTAATAGGTGGAGAGGAGAGATTGGAACCTACCAGACAGACTTATCTGCCTAGAGATGATGAGTTAACCCATGGAACCAGAATAGATCAGTGAGAGCAATACTGCAAAGAAGGAAGAGAAAAAGTCTCAGGACAGTACTTTGGGATAGGGTTAAATTTAGAAAGTGGGACATGGATGATGGTACAGAAGAGCAACCCAAGAAGTAGCAAGAAAGGAGAGAGAACAACCAAGAGAGAAAAATGCCACAGAAAATGAGAGGATATCTAGGAGGAGGGAGTAGTCAACACTGTAAAATGTTGCACAAGGATCAGGGAGGATGATGAATGAAAAAAGGTCATTGGATTTGTCAAGTAATCAAGTAATTTGATAACTTCAGAGAGAGAAATTCTAGTTCACAAGAGAAAACAAATTATTAAACAGCAAATGAAAGAAAAAGAAGTGGAAATAATAAGTGTAGACAGTTTTTACTTGGAGTTTGACTGTGAGAAGGAGGAGAGATAGAGAACAATAGCTGGAGGGAGTGATATGTAAAGATTGTTTTTTTTGAGAATGCAAGGATCCTGGGAATGTTTATACATAGTGAAGAAGTAGCTAGTCAATAGGGAGAGACTATAGATTAAAGGGATGTGTGATTGATTGTGGAAGCTATCTGCTGGAAGAGACCAGAGGGAATGGGATCAAGGGTATAAAGGCACTGACCTTGGAGAAGAGAGGGCCACCTCTTCTTCAGATTAAACGAACAGAAAATGAAGAATGAGGTTAAGATTCTTACAGCTCATCCTTTCTGCCCTTATTCCTCCAATTGTTGCAGCTGCACCATAATTCATGTTGCAAATGTGTCTACTCAGATTGTAAATTTCATTTTGAAGTCTTTAATCTCGTTTGCCTACCTTTCAATTTTACTCCTAAACTCTTCTCACTTTTGGATAATGACCAAAGAATGTGATGAAAACCTAATAAGATGGAAAACCAAATATCTTTAGGATTAACTTGTTGCATTTTCAAATAAATATAGTTCTTGGGATGAGAGAATAGGTAGAATAAGTTTCTCTAATGTTAACGCATCAACGTGCACCATCCTTTGACTTGAATCATTTTGTATGAATGTATCATTTCTTATTAACATACTTAAGTGCTATTTGTCCAGGAACTTTATAAATTCATGCATTACAGAAATATGTATGAGGAAGAGGATGTTTAGGGTATTTGAATTAGGTAGATCAATAGATATACAGTACTTAATTTTTAAATGCAAAACATTAGAATCCTTGATTTGTCCCTGTAGATAAAATACCATGCTCCATTTTACATGAATAAAGAGCATGTTTTAGAAACTTGCAGTAGTGTGGTGAAAAGGAATCATAAGCTCATTGAGCTTCATTACCTGATTGTTTTTCATTACCCATGGATCTAGCTCACTTAATTATCTTTCCTCACTTTTTACCTCTCATATTTTCATACATTACTGGGCTTTCCAACAATCTTTCTGTTTCTTCTCATTATGTATGGTTGCTTCACAGTGTTGTTGGAAATGGTGTTGAAAAGAGGACATACATTGTCAGCTAGTGATGCTAATTACTGCCTGTACTCTGAGGAATGTGGCAGAAATGGTTTGCTCAACATATGCTCAATGCCAGACCCCACCTAGAGTGAGACACGATGTTCTGGATAATGATCTACCCAGCAATTCAGGGGACCATCTCTGTCAGTGGGCATCTACTGCTCTGAAGTGAACCCAAATGGTACTTTGAAGACAGATGGCAATTGAGATGTCAAGTTCTCTCTTGTTAAGGATAAGCCTGAGTCATTCTAGTTGATACGAAATATGCTCTTATAGATCTTTGAACAATTAACAAAAAAGGACATTTACTTAAGTCTTATCTAGACAGGGTATTGCATTGAACAAGGATACTGTAGCCCTTAGCTCTGATAGGAAACAGAGACAGACAGAGCTTAAATAAGGTCACACAGCTAGGAAATGACCGAGGCTGGATTTGAACTCAGATCTTTCTGTTCTGGACAAGAACTCTAGTCACTGTGCCACCTAGTTGTTTCTAAACAATAATAATCTACATCAGAGAAATATCTTCCCCCATCTCCATATGGAAGCATATCTAGTCCACAGGCAGAGAATATGGTGAGTCATCTGTGGGGACATTGGCTATGTGTAAAGGACCCCAGTCTCATGTGAGTGGGCTTCGTTATGATCATAGGTGAACAAAAAGTCACCTCAATATGGCCAGAGGTAGCCAGAAAACTGATGTTTCAGCCTTTAACCTCACTTCCATCAATGAAGTTCGAATTTTGTCACCTTTCAGAGAAAAATAAAAAATGAGATGCTAACTTAACCCATGTTGAGGGGGATTGGACCCCGGCAGATACTGATTTTATCACTTCTGCCTTGTCTGAATTACACAATGTGTGATCCTGTTAATAAAAGAGTAGATTCCCTCAGGGGCAATGTTCCAGACCATAGCTGTGAGAGTCTATCTTCCCAGCCCTAGGATCTGCCACCAGTTCTTGGAGCGCATGAATTAACACATAACCACCCAGAAGAGTTGGGAGATAGACAGTAGGCTTCCTCCCTTATCTTGCTGTGTTGGACCAGAGCAGTACTGTTTTGAGGGTGGGGTATATGTCATAGCATCAGGGCCACAGGAGCCCTTTGATGTATCCTTTCTGATTCTGAATCCTGATGGCACATCAAAATGACCAAGGAACCTTTCGTCATTACTGACAAAGCATTTGCACTAGGTTTAACTGAGGTGATGATTTAATTTAGATAGGTTTCCTTACCTGTCCCAACAAACTTAAGATGATATACGATGTATCAGAGGCAACTTTATCCTAAGTCTCTTTTCATAGCCTGAGAGTAAAGAATTAAGAAACTGAAGTCCTCAACTTTGATTCTGACCTCAGTGTCTCACCTCTTGGTCCCCTGCTTTCTTCAGTTGTACAATGGACTTGATGAAATGTTGTTTATGACTTTATCATTTCAATAATAAAAATGTTTAGTGGAAGAGTTTCAAGAGTGTATATGCACATATATATGTATGTATGTGTGTGTGTGCATATTTCCCAGGAAGATGACTCTAAAAATACTTTCATGTGGATTCTTTGTACTTAAAAATTTGTAGTGGGTGGTGGTAATGGAATTGGCTAAGGTACTGAAAATCAGATTCTTCCAACTTAAGTGCATGGGAGGGGGCATATTTCACACTCCCTTCTACATGCTTCTTTATCAGTGAAAGGAATTTATTTTTATTTTCTCACTAAACACTTCTGACATTCTGTTTGGCAAATTTACCTTAATGTTTTATTTGTTTATACTCCAGAGCGGACTTAGCTCCATGGGAGTAAGAGACGCATGATCTCTTAACAGGGCACTTAAAAAATAATAAATATGGCTGGCATCTGGGTTGGGCTTCCACCACATTGGAACATTTGTCCTGGCTTAATCAATTAATTGATATTTATTAAGCACCTACTATGAGTTCTACACTGGGAGAAGTGCTGTAGCATGTCAGATAACAGGTTGGGGTTATAATCATAACAATATTAACCCATTTATCTGCTTCAGGACTAAGAAAAGGGTAGATCTGTGGATGAACATAAAGGAAAAAAAGTGTAAAAGTAGAATTACATACATTAATACCTTTTTGTCAATCCCATAAAAATAAATGATAGAGAATTCCATATGTCAGTAATCTGTTCTGGCTTCATGTCCCTGTTTCTGTAGTATAAATTATTATTGACTGAAGGCAGGTAGGTAGTACAGTTGGTAAAATTCTGGACCTAAAGTATGGAGGACCTGAGTTCAAATCTGATCTTAAACACTTACTAGCTATGCCATCCTGAGCAAATTGCTTAATATCTTCCCTCAACTGTAAATCAGAGATAATGTTAGCACCTACTTCCCAGTCTTGAGAAGATCAAATGAAATAAAAGAAGCAAAGTGCTTAGTCCAGTGCCTTAAACATAATAGGTGCTTAATAAATGTTTGTTCTCTCCCCTCATCCCTTCTGCTTCCCCTTCCCACTCTAACATTACTGTGTGCCACCACTGAAATACTTGATAACAGTATGAAACAGAAATATCCTTGCTTGTGATGCTGGGATAACCCTTCCTATCATGTGATTCTGTAAAGTTCATTTTTCTCTTCCTCGAAATCTACCTTGTGTGGTTTGGGAGCTATATCTTAGCTGTAGGATCTCTTGAAACATTAAACATGAGGTGATATAGTGGAGACATCATACTGTTCTGTGTCTGTAGGTAGGCAGTAGGAAGAAATCAGGAAACTAATTTGAACCAGTTATACCATGACAGGAAAAAAGCAAAGCAAAAACTAGATTCTTGCCTGAAAGAATATCTCTGATACGCTCCTCATCTCAATTCTTTACATATAACAGTCAGGGAGCAAGGGAGAAGTCTCACAGATTGATACCCAGGCAATCTGAACCAGTGTTGGTCCTAGGAAAAGCTGTCAAGTAGGTAGGGTTTATCTTCATCATCTTCTCTTTATCCCTCTAAAAATCTCTCTCCCCTACTCCTGATCAGTTTCTTCATGCTTATACAATACCTTATGTTCTGGAATATCATGAAAACCTGCCATGTTTATTGTGGGTAGTTCACCTGCATGCCAAGAAAATGTTGACTCAGAGGTAACTAGCATCTTGGAACTTGAAAACTGATAGAACCCTGAGGGGAGTTGAAAAAAATGTATTTTTGGAAATTGCCCATTTGAACCCTTATTGGATTTAGAGTGTGATGTTAGGCTTGGCATCGAGAAATAGAGCAGTGGAAAACCTCTGGCTCTGACATCAAAAGACCTTCGGGACTTAGATTCTAGGCTTTGACATTTGCTACATATGTGATATTGATATGTAATTTCTCTGTCGATTAGCATTTGTTAAGTGTGTATTATGTGCCAGGCTGTGCTATGCCCTGGGGATTCAAGGAAAGGCAGAAGATAGTCCCTAGAAGATAGAAGAAGCTCATAGTCAAATCGGGGAGACAATACACAGATAACTACATAGAAACACTATGCAAGCAACCACGTACAAATGATATTTATGCAAGATCAACTGGAAATAATAAACAGAGGGAAGATACTAGCATTAAAGGGGATTAGGAGAAGGTTCTTTGAAGGAAGCAAAATTTTAACTGAGAATTGAAGAAAGCCAAGAGGGTTAGGAGACATAGATTGGAAGGGCAAAATGCCCAGAGTTAGAAAACCATTGGGCTTGAATTTCTTCATCTATAAAACGAAGGGTTTGGATTGAATGACCACCAAGGTTCCTTTGTCTTCTAAATTCATCATTTGCTCCTTGGAAGGAAAGCTGTGGCAAATCTAGAGAGCATACTAAAAAGCAGAGACATCACCTTGCTAACAATGGTATGTAGCAACAAAGTTATAATTTTTTCAGTAGCAATGTGTGCTTGTGGAAGTTGGAGTATAAGGAAAGCTGAGCACTGCCTAGTTGATGTTTTAGGATTGTGGTGCTGGAGAAGAGGAAACTCACTGAAATTTTAATTTAAAAAAAGTAACAATTTCTTTTTAAAAAAATCTGTTCTCACAACCCTCCATTAAGCAACTTAAAAAAAATTTTCAATATGTATCTACGTGTTCCAGCAAAATTAATTCCCCCAGTAGCCATGTCTGAAACATGTATATATATATATATATACGTATATATATATATAAAAATACACACATTCACATACACATATGTATATATTTGCACATGCACATACATATTACACACATTCACACAAATGTATATTTACACATTTCTATTCTGCATTTCAAGTTGATCACATCTCTGGAATAAGGCGAGTTCTTCATTCTCGATTCATGATTCTTCATTGTGTTAATCACAGTGCTAACGTCTTTCAAAGCTGTTTTCTCCTAAAATGTTGTTATTGTTTATAGTATTCTCCTATTTCTACTTATTTTATTTTATCTCAGTTCATAAAGGTTTTCCCAGTTTTCGCTAAAAGGGTCCATTTCATAATTTCCTTGTGGCACAACAATATTCCATTATATTCATATGCCACCATTTGTTCAGCTTCAACTTTTGGCCAGTCAAAGAGCTGCTATATTTTCAGACATATAAATCCCTTTCCACTTTTTTCATTTCTTTGGAATATAGGTCTAATTCACTGAAATCTGAAGAGACAAATTCAGGACAAACCAAAGGCAGCAGTACTTACTGTTTGGAATAGTAAATGTCTGCCATTTTTTTATACCTAGTCAAAGTCATTCCTGGATATACAAACAGCTTTTAAAAAGATTTATTTAAGTTAATGGATGGCAGATTAATAATGTGAATGGGATGCTTGGAAATATATCTTGAATCTTTGGAGGTAAATGTCTTGAAAAGGGAATATGCCCTTCTATAGTATACAGTAGTATTTCTTTATAATAATGACAAAGAGAATATAGTATAGAAGGACTCATTATTAACATTCTTTCAAAAGGAAAATGTATTTTGATAGGAAACATTGAATAATTTTATCTATGGCACGTATCTTTCTTGTGGATGCTTGTCTTTCATTCTCGAAGAGGACCATGACATCAGCTATGTCATTCAAGTGATTTGGATTTACATGAGGCAGGGCTGTGCAAAGTCACCAGCCTCACTTTCTTCTCCAGAGCCATCTACAGATCAGGATGACTGGAGATGGCCCTGGATGTAGCAGGAGACTGTGGCTTTTTTAAGCTAAGGTCTTTAACAGGTCTCAGTTAGACTGAGACAAAGTCCATTCAGTGATTGAGGCTAGGTAAGAAATGAGGCAGAAAATGGGCTCTTTACCAAGTCAAAAAAAGTAAGAAAAAGATAAAATCAGTGTGGGAGGGGAAGATTCTCAGGGTTTCTGGCCAAAAGAGAAACAATTGCTATATACATTTACTCTAAGCCAAACGGACCCAAACAATGACCAAGTGGGGTTTGGCCTGGGACCTATCATTGGACCAATCAAGGAGAGCCAGAGTGATTTGGGTTGAAGGAGGTTTGGGGAGCCTGTGGCCCTGTGAGGGGCTCTTTGACTGAATTCAAAGTTCACAGAACAATGAAGTTTGGATTCAGTCAAAGGGCCACCTATGGCCTCTAGGATGCAAGTTCAACACCCCTGTAGGTGTGGTCTTTAAGGAAAAAAAAATGTTTCGGAGATCAAAATTTACATTCCTTTGGGCAGAGCACCTGCAAGCAAGGGTGCGATACCTTGGGAAGGGAAGGGAAGGACCATGACATTAGGGAGGTAATTCTATGACTTGCAAGTGAATTGGATTTAAGTGTATTGATATTGATATTTTGTTTAATATGGTCTAAATTTCCCCCTGTATCTCTTACCTCCTCTTTTACAGAGCCACCTCTTATTAATGTTCAAAAAAAAGGAGGAAGAAAAGAAGTAAGAGACATTTTTAAGTGTTTACTATTTTCTAGACCTGGTACTAAGCACTAAGGAGAGAGAGAGAGAGAGAGAGAGAGAGAGAGAGAGAGAGAGAGAGAGAGAGAGAGAGAGAGAGAGAGAGAGAGAGAGAGAGAGAGATCATTTACCAAAACTATTTCAGACATGGAAAAAAAACCTGACGTTACCTGAAATACTCTACACTGATGCGTACCCCAGGCCCCTACTTCTGCAGGTAAAGAGGATGGGGAAAAAGTATCATTTCATATGTTTTCTATCACCAAGTTGGTTATTTATTATTTCATAATGTTCATTTTCTTCTATTTTGTGGGGGTGGTGGTGGTTCTTTCATGTTTGTTCTTTCTTACAATGCAGTAATATGCATTTGTGGACTAAACATTTGTGTGCTAAAATGTATTTATCCATCACCCAATCACTGGACATTTACTTTGTTTCCAATTTTTTTTTGCTCCCACAGAAGTGTTATTCTGAACAGTTTGCTGCACATGGGACCTACCTTTTAATCAGTGACCCTCAATATTGATTTCTAATATTGAACCATTTAATAGTACTAAGAATATTTAAGACAAGAATTTTCTGTTCTGGATCTTCAGATTTGGGGTTGTAGCACGCTATGAAGCCACATCTCCATGGAAGCTCTTTCCTAGGATGACAACTAAGATGGAAGCAGGGCTGGAAGTTTAGAGAGTCATCACTCCAAGGGCTCTTGGGTTAACCTGCCTGTCAGTGGCAGTGGGTAAGCAGTTGGTGTTGATGATGTCAAGGAGGCTAGAACTCTTCTCCTCTGAGACTTTCCCTTCACTGATGATTGTGGGATCTGAGTAGGTATTTCCATTATCAAAGTTCTTGGGCTTAGGGTCCTAGGTGAGTCCCAGTGAGGTTCAAGGGGATATGATAGTCAAGGTGGGTGTAGTGGTTTGGCTTGCCTATCAAGAGCTGCTTCTTGCCTCTCCCTCAGGGTGCCTTATTGCTTCAGCTAAATTGGTATTAAGTGACATCTCAGGTGAGAGCCCAAAGTGATATATAGATGGGAAATGGCAGTAGGATAAAAACTGAGAGTTTTCATGTAATGAAAGATGTCGAGGGCACATGATCCGAAAGCATACCCACAGTTGAGTATAGCTAGAGAGAGACAGAGGACCAGAGACAGTGGAACGAGGTAGCTGTTGTGGGAGGCAAACTGGGAGAGGAGCTCCCACTAAGGTATCATCTTAGACCTTCCTATTTCCTCTCTTCTTGCTAACTCAGTGTTAATCTCTGTTACTTCTATACTCCTAAAGGACTGAAAGGGTAGGCAGTACTCATTAAATTCAGTGCCCTGAGAGCAAGCCCCAGTCACCACATTGTAGTAATACCTGTGGTGATAAGACCAGAACACAAATCCTTTGATTCTCAACCTCTGGCTCATAAGAGATCAAGAGATCGTTTAGGTCTAAGGATATTTGGCTTAGCTTACTAAACTTTTAAGTGGAAAAAATCAGGATAGTGGCAAATATTTGCATTTTGTGCATTTGTGTCCTCTTGCCTCCTTTCTTGTTTATGTTCATTCATAGAACATATTGACAGCCAAGTAAAGAACGTCGCATTTAGAAAATAGTCATTAAGTCCTACTCTAAGCACACCTCTATAGAATTTCGTTAGTGAGGAGGGTAATCATCCTAGCAGTTGTTAGCAAAAAAAATTAAAACAGACTTGATTTAACACTATGTGACATATAAAATTCTCTTTGATGTGATGCAGATTTATTCCCATCAATATAAATATATTCATATAGATTCCTTTGTGCTCATAAATTGGATTCTTTATGGGCATGCGTGTACCAGCTCAGATGGAAAATATTTCACGTGGACACACACACACACAGCCAAAGAAAAACCTACTTAAGACATAGATATAAAACCACTAACTGTGATAACCATCCCAGATTGAGAATTGAAAGCCAAAAACCAATTAGGGATAACCGTCTTCTTCCTTCTTGTGAGAGGCCTGAGCATTTCATGAGTTTTTTTTTTTTTCTTTCTTAACTGGTACATAAGCCATTTGCACACTTAATATATATAGTTGCAGGTAAGGAAAGAGTCTGTGAATCTTTTCCTTCAGTGAATTCTTTGAAATTTGCTAGTTTCAGGGGTGCTTTTAAAAAATGAATTTATTTACTCTGAAATAAAAGTCACAAAGCTTTCTTAGTTATCCAGAACCTTCTCTGTGTACAAATTAAGCATGAATAAAACCAAAAAATCTTAAAAAGATTGATTCAAGCCTCAATATTTTATTGTGATTCTCCATTCATTTTGCAGATTATAGTCATCCTACTTGCTGCAACCAGTGCTGAATTTGGAGCAGTTTTAATGGTGCCAAACTCTCAAAGTAATATTACCTGTCCAACCTGCTATGTCAGTGGGTTGAGCTACTAAATTCCTAAGGGTGACTGTTGTCTTTATCATAACTCTAATTCTAAATCGTAGCTCTGTTACTGACCTTACTGGAGGATCTGAGATGTGACTTACATTGCCTGGGTTACACTAGTATCAAGTCATCTAAGCAAGATGGTGTAGCCAACTTGCCACCATAGGATAATGCTGTCCTATTCATACTACTACTACTAATCGACTGTGTTGTTTCCTTCACTGTGTTAATGTGCCAACTCTCTGCTGATCCAGCCTTCTGTATGTTGCTCTCCTTTTCTCCTTCCAATGAATGCACTTGACTAAGTCTCTGCTCTTTCTCTAATTTTATTGTTATTATTCACTTTCTTTAGTCACATTTGATCTTCATGACCCCATTGGCGGTTTTCTTGGCAAAGATACCAGAGTGGTTGGCCATTTCCTTCTCCAGCTCATTTTACAGGCAAGCACATGACTTACCCTGAGTCACACAGTTGGTAAGTGTCTAAGGTCTGATTAGAACTCACAAAGCTGTCTTCTTGGAACTCTACTGTGCCGCCTAGCTACCCCAATAATTGCATTTGACTACGTCTCTGACTTTTCTCAAATATTCCTGCCTAACTCACTGGATTTGTAATGAACAAGTGAACTCTTTTTTTGGATCCTACTGGTTGCTTCTTAAGATCTTCACTTGAGGTAGACTCCTTTTCCTACAGACCTTTAATAACTGATATATCCCCATAATACAGGGGTTCTTAACCTTTTTTTTGTGTGTCATGGACCTGTCTTGTAAAGTCTATGGATCTCTTTTGGAGTAATTTTTTTAATACATAAAATACATAGAATTGAAAAGGATGCCAAAGATTATTGAAACTAAAGATGTAGGTTTTTTTCCTATCCAAGTTCATATACTCCCTAAAATCCATCTATGGATCCCAGATTAAAGACTACTCCTGTAGAGAAGTGATAGTAGCTGTGATAAATTATAAACGTTACCTCTTCCACACTAGCTCTTCTTATATTCATTTGTCATTGACTAGATACCTCTGTAGGTTTCCTTAGTCTCTCACTTCATTTAAGAAAAGCTTTACATAGCAGGTAGAGCCAAGATGGCAGAGGAAAAGCAGAGATTTCCTTGAGTTCTCCCTCAAACCTCTCTGAATACCTGTAAAAATGACTTTAAACAAATTCCAGAGCAGCAGAACCCACAAAATGACAAAGTGAAACAAATTTCCCACCTAAGACAACCTGGAAGGTCAACAGGGAAGGTCTATTATACCAGTCTGAGTCCAGACTGTCCAGTATAGGAAAACAGAATGGAAGGGAATAAGAGAAAGGGAAGTGATAGAAGGGAGGGCAGATTGGGGGGAGGGGTAATCAGAATACACACTGTCTTTGGGTGGGGGAAGGGGAGAGATGGGGAGAAAATTTGGAATTCAAAATCTTGTGGAAGTGAATGTCAAAAACTAAAAGTAAATAATTAAAAAAAGAAATTTTTTACATGGGTTACTGATTGTTAGAGGATACATGGATTGGAGAGACCTAAATCAGTGTAAAATGATATGGTGACTTCTGAT
This sequence comes from Notamacropus eugenii, assembly GCF_028372415.1. Taxonomy (NCBI): domain Eukaryota; kingdom Metazoa; phylum Chordata; class Mammalia; order Diprotodontia; family Macropodidae; genus Notamacropus; species Notamacropus eugenii. Next base: position 22,545,100 of record NC_092878.1, read on the forward strand.
GAATCTATCCATAGGGCACCATGGGGTCAAAGAGTTTGGTTAAGTTGAAAAATCCTCAAAAGATGACAGATGTGTATTATTGAATATTGACTGGTTATTCCAAATATCCTGCTTTCTCATCAGACCTACTACTTCCAAAACTCTCCCTTCTCAGCAGAAAAACACATATTTTTTTACAGAGAAAACAGAGGCAAGTGCTCTCTCAGACTACTCTATGCCTACAAAAAATGGAATGGAGTGCCTTGAGAAGTGATAGGTTTCTTCTCCTTGGAGGTCTTCAAGCAAAATCTGGGTGACCACTTGTCCTATAATGGGGGTTCTTGTGGGGTATGGATTGAACTAAGATGACTGCTGAGATTCCTTAGAAATCTCAAATTCTATGATTCTAAAAAAATCAACAATCCATCAGTCCCCATCTCCTCCTCATTCTTTCTGCTTTGTTCCAGTCCCTGATGGAAGAGGTGACACTTCTCTTTTCAAGGGCTAACTCTAATATACTTGAATCCCACTTCCTCTGGGAGCTTGCCCTTTGGAACTGACTCTATTTCTCATTTTCTTTACCTACTAGCTTCTTCTCTGTTACATATAAATATGCTCAAATCTATCCTATCTTTAGAAGAATATTCACTTCAACCCAACTCCTGAAGCTATTAACCAGTTTATCTCCTCTCTTTCAAAGTCAAACAACTGGGAGAGGGGAGGAGCCTTCTACACTGGTTGTCTATACTTCTTGACCCTTTATAATCCAGCTTCTAAATACACAAGTAAAATGCAACTACTCCTATTATGGTGCCCAACAATTTTCTAATAGTTAGGTCTTTTGGCCTTTACTTTCTTTCTTTTTTGAGGCAATCAGGGTTAAGGGACTTGTCCAGGGTCACACAGCTAGTAAGTGTGACTTTGTAAGTAAATAAATAGTGAGACCAGATTTGAATTCAGGAAGATCAGTCTTCTGTGCCCCTTAGCTGTCCTTCTGACACATCATTTTTTCATAATTCAGTCCCTAATTATCTGATTTTCTTTGTCAGTCCCCTTGGCTAGATCACCATGTAGGTTCCATTTCCTAAACTTGTGCATCTTTCAAGACTCCATCTGGGCTTTCTTCTTTCTCTCTGTGTTCTCTCTTTGTGATTTCCTCAGTGCCCATGGGTTTGATTATTGTCTCTATGAAGGTGACTGCAAATTCTACATATGCAGCACAAATCTTTCTCCTGTATTCCAGTGCCCATTGCTTGCTTAATGTGTCCTGTATGCTCCATCAACATCACAAACTCAAGCAATCCAGTAGAAAATACTTTTTCACTAAAATTGCCCCTCCTAACAATTTTTTTCCCTTTATGTGAAAGGCATTGCTTTTTTTTTTCTAGCCTACCCCCCATGTTTGTAATTTTAGGGTCATTCTAGAGTTTCATCTCTCTTTTACTGCTTCTCTTACTACTGCTACTACTACTTTGATGAATAGCTTGCATTTATTTTGTATTTTGAAGCACCTTTTTATCTCATGTAATTTTGTCTTCACAATGACACTGTGAGGTGGGTGCCACCATTACCATACTGGTACACCTGACCATCTATTTTCTGCCTTCTTATTGTGCCATATGTTCCTCTCTGGCCTTAGAATTCTCACCACCTCTTGGAATCACTACCTTAATTTAAAGTGCAACTCATGTGACCCTTCCTAACATAAGCGTTTGGCTGATCTCATTTCCCCCCAGTTATTACTGCCTTCCCCCACCCAACCAAAACAAATCTTTATTGACTTTGAATATAGTTTATTTATCTGTGTGCTTGTAGTTCACCTCCACTAGACTGTAAACATGTCAAGGGCAAGAGCTATTCATTTTTGGTTTTATATTCATAACATCTAGAACACAGTAAGTATTTCATCAGTTATGCATAAATGGAACTGGTTTTGTTTTTGAAGGTTTTGTGAATTCTCCATTACAAAGTAGCTTCATTTCTGGAGGAACATCAAGTGATACATAGGTACAGATATTCTTAATCAGCTAAAGATCGTATTCTCTAATGCAGAAAATGGAAAGCCTGGACTTTCTTATGACGAATGAAAATTTATAACAATGAACTTATGTGAGTCTGACTAATGGGAACTGTGAAGATAACCATAGGATTCCCTAACACATGACTAGATTTTGGAGGTTATGTACTTAAGGAACCCTTAGTGTGGATTTAAAGTCATACTTATGAAAAATTCCAGTTTTATTTCATATTAATTGGTTTTATCTGCATAGCCTTCTTGAGTCTCTTAATTTTTAAAGCACAGGTTTTAGCATCTAGAAACCTAGCATTTGAACCAGGGTGTAGTTCATTGGTTGCGTGACTTTGGGTAAGTCACTTTACCACTATTGTCTCCCATTTCATTTTTTCTTTTATAGTCCAAATTAGCAAATATGAATATTTTCCTATACAAAGTAGAAGAAAACAGTATTGTATACAAAGTGAACATTAATTTTGTGATTTTTCAAAACATCTTAAATTTACATGACAGTGACAACTCTATCCTATTCTACCTTCTTTTGACCATCTTTTCTGTTTTTGTTGTTATTTTTTCTGTGTTTTTCGAAATGTTTTATTAATTCTGAATGCAGATTAAAGAATACCTTGTCTTTATTTTTCTTGTATTTTTCTTCTGTGTTTTCTTTCATAATATGACTAACATGGAAATATGCTTTGCATGACTGCACATGTATAGTCTGTATCAAATTGTTTGCTTTCTTAGTGGGGACAGGGGGAAGGGAAGGAAGGGAGGGAGAAAATTTGGAACTCAAAATTAAAAAAAAAACAAATGTTAAAATTTGTTCTTACATGTAATCAGGAAAAATAAATTATTAAAACATTAAAAAGTTTTATTGCTGCTTTTTTCAAGCTTTTGTGGTTCATCTCTGTCATTACCCATTAATTCCTCCCATACAACCCCACTTCCAGAATAAATGCTCTTTTTATTAAAAAAAAATAGTCAAGCTAAACAATTGATTGCACGTCTCCTTCTGTGCTTCTAGTCCAACACCTCAAGTGGTAGGAGGCGTATTCATTATCAATCTTGTGAAATCATGATTTGTTATTATGTGATTAGCCTTCTCAGGTCTTTCAAGGCTACACTTCTTTACATTATTGTGGTCACTGTGTTCGTGCAAATCTTCCCTTGTATTGTTTAGTCATTTATAGTCTTGTATAACTCTTTGTGATCTCATTTGGGATTTTCTTGTCAGAGATACTGGAGTAGTTAGCCATTTCCTTCTTCAGCTCATTTTACAGATGATAAAACTGAGGCAGACAGGCTTATGGGACTTTCCCAGGGTCACACAGCTAGTGAGTGTCTGAAGATCAGTTTGAACTTAGATCTTCTTAACTCCAGGGTTGGTACTCTATCCACTGTGCCACTCACTTGCCTTGCAAGTCTTTGTTTTTTTCAAATCCATCATTTTTTTCATTTCTTGTTGTACAAAAAAAAAGTTCTTGTGTATGTGTGTGTATATGTTTGTATGTATGTATGTATGTATGTATGTATGTGTTGTCTTCAGCCATTCTGCAAATAATGGGCCTCTACTCTATTTCTGGTTCTTCACTAAAATGATAATAAAAATCCCACAAATAAGTTTTGTACCTATGGATCCTATCCTTCTGTCTTTGATCTCCTTGAGGTATATAGTAGTGGTAACTCTGGATCAAAAAGTGTGCATCATGTAGTGACTTTCTCAGTATCCTTCCAACCTACTTTTTCTAATGGTCAGACCAATCAGACATCACATCCACAGCATATAACTGTGGACTTTACATGGGTTTTAATTTGTCCAAATATAAAATGAGGAGGATGCATTAGATTTTGTAGTTCCAAATTCTATAATTCTTTGGTTTTTTTTTAGCCTGTGAGTTAAATGGAGAGAAAAGTATATAGATTCTCAATGTAATCTGAGATTTGAGTGTGTTTATGAGAGCCTAATCTGAGGCTTAGCATACTCCAGAACTGCACACAAATTCTATCAGACATATTACCGGAAAGAAAGCTAACCAGCACGTTTATAAACAGTTCATGGTAAAAATTAAGTCTAGGTAATGTGTATATATATTTTGGCGATTGAGGAGGTCATTAGGAAACATTGAAGGACCAAATTTATTCCAATAATCATTACAATGATGAAAAAATTCCTTGCTTCAATAATTGATTTATGCTTCATTTAAATGTACAGAGTAGTTCCAATATCATTTCTTATTAGCTCTAATGACGAATTTTAAAGTAGCATGACTCTGAAATAAAGATGAAAATTCTCCATACAAGTTATTACATTTAAATGGATTTAATATTTAATATTTAAAAAATCATTTGATGTAAATAGCCATCATGAATCACTGCAAATATACTAAGCTGTAATTAAACGTTTTTTCCCCTTTAGCTGCATTTCATTGTTTCATAATAAATTATTTTTTTACTCTTTCTTCTTTTGAGCTGAGAGATGACTTTTTAAGAAATGTTTTTAATTGTAGGATAACATCTACTCTGCACAAATCACCAGTGTTTATTCTAATTTCTTTTCCCTAAGCCCCTCAGAAAAAGGGAGATCTTATCCAGCATCTGTCTTTTTTTTTTTTTTTTTTTTGCCACTAAAGAAGCCATGTGAATAAACACACAGATTACAGGACAGAAAGAAAAAAAGACAGAAAACTGGAAGAAGGAGGAAGACACATAATTATGAAGCCTAACAGAAACTTTCACTAGACAGGGCTGTGCACACAGAAAATCTCTTTTCGACCTTATCCTACACTTAAGATTTTCTGGTGTGACAACTCTTGTTGGCTGCTATTATGTTAGACCGACATAGAAGAGATCTTGCTGTCTTACAAAAAGGAGTAACCACTGAGTTGCCTGAATGGATCTGCCTTCTGGGGATTTTTCAAGACCATGCTTCACGTTTAAATCGTAGGAAAGTTTCAGAATATAGATTCAACCATTTCAATAAACATTTATTAAGCACTCCCAGGCACTCTACTAAGTACTGGGGATACAAATAAGAAAAAGAAAGAGAGTGCCTTATAATCTAGTGGAGGAAGACAATATACAAAGGAAGCTAGAAAAGGGGTTGGGGGATGGGAAGGAAGGAGTGTCTTTTTTTTCTGGTTTTGAAACCAGGACAGAGCTACAGAGGGATAGTGAATTACAAAGTCCAGATTCTGCCTTCTATAAAAGGAAACTGTAAATGGAGTTTAATACTCTGTCTTCCAGCCCTCCACTCTGAGAGCAGAGAAGGCTGACAGAGGTGGAAAGGTGTTGGCCATCCAAGACTGTTTTAGCAGCTTGGGTTAATAGACACAGTGCTCACTGGTAAATTCCATTCTTGATACAGCGCTCAGCAGACTAGAGAGTGGAATAGACAATTTCCTACTTGTACCAGACCATATGTAAACACTTCATTCTTCCTAGACTTCCAAAAGACCAGGGTATTGAGAACCTCAGCTTTGTCATGCCATTGAGCGGTAACACAGTATAATGCACAGTATGTTGGATTTACAATTAGGAGACCTGGATACAAGTTCCAATTCCTCTACTTGCAACCTCCCCTTCTTGTGTCCATCCTAGACAAGCACTACTCTTTACTGTCCTGCTAATACCTTTTCCTTACAACCAAGTTGGAAGAGAGATCCTGGTACAATGTAAAATACAAAAAAAAAACCACATTCTCTTGAGCCATAAGACTTGACAATAGGAAACAAGAATTGTTCAGTAAAAAAGTTCTGGATTTAGAGTCAAAGAACATGGGTTCAAATCCTGAATCTTCCACTTACAAACTGTGTTGCCTTGGGAAAGTTACTGTATTGATGTATATTCTATATCAGAGGTAGGGAACCTGAAGCCTGGAGACCATATGTGGCCCTCTAGGTCCTCAAGTGAGGCTCTTTAACTGAATCCAAACTTCATAGAACAAATCCCCTGAATAAAAGTATTTGTTTTGTCAAACTTGGACTCAGTCAAAAGGCCACATTCATGGACCTAGAAGAGCACATGTGATCTCAAGGCTGCAGGTTCCCTACCGCTTGCTCTGGGCTTTGATAACAACAGTCACAATAATTAAACAATGCAGCACTTTAAGGTTTGCAAGGAAAAAGAATATTTAGTACCTATTATTTGCAAGGTACTGTGCTAAGCAGTTTGCAAATATTCTCTCATTTAATGTTCACAACAACTCTGTGAGGTAGGTACTATTATATTCCCACTTAGAAAATAACTGAGGCAGGCAGAGGTTAAGTGACTTGCCCAGGGTCACATAGTAATTTTCTGAGGCTGTATTTGAACTCAGAAAGATCAGTCTTCCCGACTTTAGCTCCAGCACTCCATTCACTAGAACCCACTTTACAAGATAATATCTCATTTGATCATCACAATAATCTTGTGTGGAAAGTGCTATTACTATTTTCAAGATTAGGGAACAGAGGTAGACTTGTAAGTGACTTGACCAGGATCATACAGCTAGGATTTGAGGCAGGATGTAGTCTTCCTGACTTTAGTCCAACATGTTATTCTTTGCAATGTCTAGCTTCCTCTAACTATAAAATTAGGGAGTTTGAATGGATGACCTTAGCACCCTTAAACTTCAAATTCTACCTCTGAGGCTTGCTACTTTAAAACCTTGAGCTAATTAACCACCCTGGGCCTCAGCTTCCTCATCTAATAAGATGGCTATACTAGATGACCTCTGAAGTCCTTTACAATATGTGATCCTATGAGTCCTTCTTCCATCTTCCTTCCACTTGTAGCCAATATTGAAGAGTCTTCCCACTTTGCTGTCTTGTTATGGGAAGAACAATGACTTTGGAGTCAGAATACTTAAATTTGAAGAGCAGTTATGAAATTCAGAGCATGTTCTGATTTTTCTGAGCCTGGAAAAGTGGAGCTAATGACAGACACCCTTTCATGTATATGGATGTATGAGAGAGAGAGAGAGAGAGAGAGAGAGAGAGAGAGAGAGAGAGAGAGAGAGAGAGAGAGAGAGAGAGAGAGAGAGAGAAGGAAAAGCATCTTGATGAATGGGCCCTGAAGCCAGAAGATCTTGGTTCAAGCTCCATCTCTGACACAGACTGACCGTGTGACCCTGGAAAAGTCCATTAACCTCTGTGTTCTAAGCAGTTCTATCAGAGGGAGTTTTAGAGAAGGCACTGACCATCACTGATAGAGGGAGTACTGTATATTAATGAAATTCCAGGTATAGCTTCTATCTACAAATATATACACATAATATATTTATGAATACAATATAAAAATGTCCTTTTGATCCAGACCTACAATTTCATCAGTGTAGGGAACTTTCTGTTAGAAGCCTCCTTTTTATCCAATACTGATCTTTAAATGCAATTTATCTTTTATCTAGTTTCCTGGGACATTGAGAAGTTGTGACTTCCTAGGTTCACTTAGTCAGTCTGGGTCTGATCTGGGATTTGAACCCAATTTTTCTTCAAATTGATGCTACATTTTCCATACATAAATATCTATATAAAATATATATCTATAGATTTATATATATAAACTATAACAGTAAAATTGAAGTTTAGTTATCTTCAGTCATGTCTGACTCTTCATGACCCCATTTGGGGTTTTCGTGGCAATGATACTGGAGTAGTTTGCCATTTCCTTCTCCAGCTCATTTTGCAGATGAGTAACTGAGGCAAACAGGGTTAAATGACTTGCCCAAGGTCATACAACCAGTGTCTGAGGCCATATTTGAACTCAGGAAGTTGAGTCTTCCTTCCTCCAGGCTCAGCACTCCATTGTGCCACCTAGCTGCCCCATAGTACTGGAGCAAGGCAATCTAGAAGCCACAAGCTAGGAACAAAAAAATGTACTTTACCTACTTAAAAAAATCGAAAATTTCAGACCTCAGTGTAGTCAGATTCCTTTGTGGTCACCAGGAGCTGAAGCAGTTAACAGTCGCTTCAGATCCAAAGCTTTCTTAATATAATTTCCCTATCAAGAACATAGTAGAGCCACGTTAGGTACAGTCTAGTCTAAACAATTTGTCAACCACTTACAATCACAGGATTGTATAGTTGGATAAGCCCTTGATCTAACTCCATTTTATCAAAGAGATTTCGTGACGTGCAAACTCCCCTGCTGTACACAAAGCTTCCAAGCTCTCTTCCTAGACTGAATACATATGACTCTTCCTCACAACATGTCGTGTTCTAGCCAAACTGGCTTACTTACTATTCTCTACACACAGTATTCAACGTCCTTTCTCCTGGCTCCCTCCCATGCTTAGAATGCTTTCCCTTGCATCTCTGCCTTTTGGATCCCCTAGCTAGCTGCAAGGTCAAGCACAACCTCCTATGAGAATATTTGACTTATTGCCCCCATTGTATTCCCTTCTAAAACAGTTTACATTAATTTTGTATATATTCTGTATTTATCAGTCCATGCATCTATTGACCTATCATGTTCTCCCTTTCAGTGTCTCAAGGTAGGCTATTGATTTTTTTTTTCTATGTATCTCTAGTACCTACCTAGCACAGAGTTTAGTAGATTTTAGCATTTAGGGAGTACAATGATTAGAGCTCTTGGAATCAGGAAGAGCTGAATTCAGATCCTTCCTTTGACCCTTACTAGCTGCGTAACCTTAGGCAAATCACTTAATCTATCCCAGCCTCAGTTTCCTTATTAGCTAAACTGGGATAATTCATTGAGTTGTGAGAATCAAATGAGATAACTGTAAATCACTTTGCAAAATTTTTAAATACTATGTAAAGCTAATTATTGTTATTTGTGATAATAATCATAATTATAAATGTTTCTTAAATTAAACTGAATTGCCCAAGGTTATACAGGTAGTAGTGACAGAAATAGGATTTTTTTTTTTTATTCCATATACATTGCTCTTTCTATATCTAGGTAAGAAAGAGGAAGGATTTTTCCAACTTGGTTGAAAGAAGGAAGGGAGAAGAACCAGGGCATGTATCCACCCAAATACACACCCAAAGGATAACAAAGTAAATTTTTAGAGGGTCTGCTGGGGGTAGGGAGAATATGTTTAGGGGGTGGGACTAGTGGGGAAAATGGAAGGGAATTACAAATATCCTTAGGAGAGACAAGTCTTCATGCCAAAGAAGTCTGGCTTCCAAGTCCAATTTGGCAAAGTACAGTGAGTGCCTCTGTGACATCATGGGAGGGAAAGGCAGCCAGCTTATCCTGTAAAGATGCCAAGGCAAAAGTTGCTTATAGCATAATCGGATAATGAGGGAAAACACGCAGACAGTGATTTTATATGTCTTCTTCCCATAGTAAACTATGGGGGATAAGAGCCATCATCACATTCCAGAAATGACAATGTCAAGCTTAACACTATTTTTTGTTACTCAGAGGAAAAAAAAAACAGAAAACAAATCTTTGCGGATGTCAAGTATTTTCAGTGTAGAAAGTTACCGTTACTGATAAAGTTGCATGATGCACTGGAAGGTCACCTGCTTTAACAAGACAAATCAGTTCAACTCCTTTTAGCATTACGGATCTGTGTGATAATCTACTCTTAATTCTTCCTAGTGCAGTGTACAATGGAGTGAGAGTACTAATATTAAGCTAGAGTTTTGGAGAAACAGGTTTTTTAAAATTTAAATGTTTTTTCCTCCTTTTGAAACATGAGTTTCTTTTCTGTAAAGCAACAGACTCTAGCAACCTTGTCTACTTTTTAGGTTTCAGTCTTATGGAAGGAATAACTGGGATTGGAGAGAAAGTTACTTATTTATGTGTTTATCTTTTCCCTTGGCCATAGAACAGAAATGGAGTACATATTTTTCTAAGTTATTACCATTAAACTAGAGATTGAATGATTATTGTATGCTTATGACCTTTTGTTCAGGCATTTAGATATATAGTCAACCCAAGTGTCAGTGAGCCCTGGATCCAGTCATGGTGAATTCAACTTCAGTGTATGTGTGTGTGTGTGTGTGTGTGTGTGTGTGTGTGTGTGTATGTGTGTGTGTGTGTATGTGTGTGTGTGTATGTGTGTGTTTTCTTTCACAAAATGTCTCTAGTATAGATAGTCCCACCTCTATAAACCCTAATAATAGCATTATCTTGCTAATTTTATGCTCTACAAAAAGGTTCTCAGCTTCACTTGAAGCACTCAGGCTAATAAGATAGATGTTATATAACATAAAAAAACCATAAAGCAGGATCATATTTCAGTCCCTCCTCAATCAGGAAATCTCTCCTTCCATTTATAGAGGAGGGCATCAAACAACCCTCTACTCTGATGACTAACCATCTTTTCTCACAAATTAAATAGTCCATATGACTCAGTACCAGCAGAAGCATCCGTCTGGGTTGTTCCTTGGTGTACATAGTTTTCTAACTTTTTTCTTTAGTACAAGCAAGGACAAGGACCCATACATTTGCTTCTCTTTGTCATGATTCTGTCACTATTTCAGCATCTTCTAGCATTTTCTCCACAGTGCATGTGGCTCCCTGTAGACAACATTAGGGTGTTCAAAGCTCCCTCTGGTTGCACATATGGGTCATATTCTCTGTTTTTTCTTGTGGTCCACATTTTTCCCTTTATCTGAAGAAATAGCCTTATTGAATATGCATCCCAAGAATCCCATATGGACAAGAGTTATACCCAAAGGAAGCAAAGGGTTACAAGCATGCCTGACACATAGAGAGCTGCTATATTAGAATGATTACTTTTGAGTTACTAATTCAGTCATTGAATTTATTAAAGCTTGATTTTCCTTTTAGAAAATAATTATTTTCTGACCTCACCTACTAGTATTACGCTACTACTACATTTGAGGAGAAGTGAATTATGAGCATTAAAGAGTTAATACCTCTAAAATATTTATAGCCTCACAGACAAAAGACATCATTACCCATTGGATCTAATGATTATTTAAGCAGCATTGTGCAACATGAAAAAAATTAGATCTGCTGAAGGGAATTCAATTTTTTTTTTCTCCTAGCAGAATGTTTTCTTCTAAATTTAATACTTTCTTTGAGGAAATGCTAATATTAAACTGGCAGATATAACTGGTGGTAGGCACAAGAAAACCATACTAAATAAAGTGCACATAGGATAGAAGGATAATTGGCTAAAGGACCTTTACTACTCAGAAAACTGTAGGTGGTTAATCTGTTTTCCCCAAAGGAATGTGCATTTTTCTCATCACAAGCGTCACGAATTCGGTGACAGTGAGGATCTCTATCTTGGAACATGTCTACAAAAAACTGATGAGAACAGGTAGGAAACAGCATTACCCCTTGATATAAAAAGAATAACAATTACCAAGTATGTAAAAGATTTCTTCTTATTGTTGAGAAATAAAAATATTTTTATCATCCATTTATTTCTTTCCTTTGGCACCACAAGTGTCCAAGTTCAGGCCTTCATCATCTTTTGCTTGGACTGTTGAATTAGACTCATTGGTTTCCCTCCATCTAGCCTCTTCTCTTTCCCATGCCCCACCCAGCTGCCAAACTTATAATTCTAAAGAACAATCTGACTCCGCCACTACTCGGCTCAAGAAACTATAATGATTTCCTATTGTCCCTAAGATTAAAGACACATTCCTCTGTTTGGCTTTACAATGTGGTTTCAACCTATCTTTCTGACTGAACACGTATTAATTCTACCTTACACATTTTACGTTCCATCTCAATAAGCCTATTTGTTATTCCCCTTATAAAATGCATCATCTCTCATTGTGGTGTTTTTGCAAGGATATCCACCATGCTTGGAACATTTTCCCTCATTACCTCTGCCTATTATGTCTATTTATTCCCGTGGTTGGATAAATATCTTCCTGATTTCTTCAGCTGTCAGTACACATGCATTACTATGTATTTATTTATCTGTGCATAGGTAATAACTTATGTATGTTTGTTTATACATAAAATGTATATATCTATATCTGTCTGTCTGTCTATCTATCTATCTATCTATCTATCTATCTATCTATCTATCTATCTATCTATCTGTCTGTCTATCTATCTGCCCTTGTAGTCCCTCCAACCTTAGAAAAATATAACCTCCTTGAGGACAGTTACTTTCTTTTTAAGCATTTTTATCCCCTGAACCTAGCTAAGTGTCTTTGACATGGTAATCATTTGATGGACATTTGTTGAATTAGATTGTAAAAAGATGGAGGTAAGCTAGGACCTAGAGGAGACTAGATTCCCCCAGAAACACCTCAATAAAACTTTAAAATGTATCATTAACTGGCAAACTAGTGAGATACAACTTTAGATTCTTCCACTTAATCTAGGGGTGCACAGAAAAAAAATAGTGAGTCCTTCTGGAATCTTGAAGTTACTAAGTCTGGATAGGTCAAAAGTATACATGGAGCAGCCCAGCAGTGTTCAGCTAGGAAAAGGGGCACCTAGAACCCCTTTGTGGGGGTGCGGGGCATGGAGCTAATCTTGGCCAATACACTTGGTACCAGACCCAGCTGGCTCATTCCATTCAGAAGTGCAGGAACAGAGCCTCATCCAAGTAGAGTCTTCCCTCAACCCAGACACTGAGGCTGCTGAGATAAGCAAACTAAGGAAAGCACCAAATACTAGAGTACCTGCAAGAAAGGAAAAAAGAAATTAAAAAACTAGAATTCCTAGGGGAGGAAAGAATGGCAAGGAGAATTGATACCTTAGAACAGATGGAGGGGAATCTTACCTAAGAACCAAATGCTCCCAAAATTAAAGTGATCCAAGCAAAAACAATGATTTAATGAGATAATATAAAAACTAAGCCACAAAATGGGTGAGAAAAAGAAATTTAATTTTAAAAAAGGACCTGGAATACAGAACAAACAGAGATAATTTAATAATTATTGAATTTTTCTGGAAATCATCATCTCCTACTCCCCCCAAACCTGACTTCCATATAGCAAAAAGTGAATGAAAAGTGATGAGAACTCTTAGAACCAAAGGGCAAAATGAAAATATAAAGAATCCACCAGTCACTTCTTGAAAGAAAGCCATGAATGAAAATTCCCAGGAATATCACAGCCAAAATTAAGAACTTCCAAGTCAGGGTGAAAAAGAGCTTATATGCAGCCAAAAAAAAAAGTATTCAAATATCAAGGAACCACATTAAGGAATATATGAGATTTGGCAGCTGCTACTATTAAGGAGTGGAGAACTTGGAATACAGTATTTTAAAAGGCAAAAGATAAAGGCTTACAACCAAAAATAACATCTCACAAAACTAAGAATATTCTTTCAGGGAAAAATGGACCTTTCATACTTGGAGTATTTTCAAACATTCTGGAAGAAAAGTTCAAAATCAAGTAGACATTTTAACAGGAAACACAAGCGCTGAAGGAAACAAACAAAAGTACACATTTATTTTAATTGGAAAGGAATGTATTGTGATTGTGACTTACATGCTAATGGGGCATAAGAAAGAAATATCTTATCAGAACCTTAATGTCTTTATGGGTCATAGAGAAAAGTAAATATGACAGAGGGGCTGGGGGCAATTTTATTTTATTATGATGGTCTCTGGAGAAGATGTGAAAGGAACTGACATTGGGCTATACTGGCTAAAAGAAGGAGAAGGAAAGGAATCACTAATACAAAATAGAAGTGCATAAGATTCATGAAATAAAGAGGTCAGGGAATGGGCATTCTGTGAATCTCATTTTCACCTGGACTGAATAAAAAAAGATGGAACACGATTAAACACACTGACACATTCACATTTATAAAGATCTTGGCATATAAATATATTAAACCTAAATAAGAAATACAAAGAGTCAGGGATAATGGAAGGGGGGAAAACAGTTATTTTAACATGGAGAGTTGAAAGGGTAAAGGAATGATCCTAAACTTTAAGAACAAACCAGAACGTTGGAGAGACAAATGTAGTTTTCAAAAGAAGAGGAAAATGAGTCAAAATCTGGAATCAGAGAGAGGTAAAAGGAAGAAAAGATCTATAACACAGTGGGAAAAGAAATATTTCATTAATAAATCACATGTCAAGGAAATATCCTCTCTTTTTACCACCTTCTTGTTTGTCAAGAGATGGGGGAAGGTGGAAGGAAAGAGAAGCAAAAAAAAGCATAAAATGGAGGGTAATATACAATTTATATTCATATTTCTGAACACCAATAGATGAACTCATACCTAAAATAAGAGGATAGCAGAATGGAGAAGAAAAAGAAGTGTTGCATTTAAGAAGCATCCTTGGAACAACGTTTCACATAGAGTTAAACATGAGGGGTTAAAGTGAAATCTATTATGCTTCAGCTGAACTCAAAAAAGCAAGGAATCAGTCATAATTTAAGATAACACTAGAGTAAATGTAAGCATAGTTAAAAGATATGGATAAATTACATTATGATTGAAAACATCATTGATAACAAGTCAATATCAATACTTAATATATCCACACCAACTACCATAGCATCTAAACGCTTAAAAGAAAAGTTGATGAAATTTGAAGAAGAAATACATATTAAAATTGTAATAATGTGGGATCTCTTTGTATCCCTTTCAGACCTAGAAAAATCTATCCAAAAGATAAAAAAGTTAAGGATCTACCTAGAACTTTAGAAAAATTAGAGATGACAAATCTCTAGCAATTATTGGATGAAAATTGAAAAGAATTTGCAGACTTTGCAACTGTATATGCACCTTTACAAAAATTAATCATATACATGCACATAAAGACCTCTTCTAAAGCATAGAGAATCAGAAATCCTATACTTATCATTTACTGAACACAATACAATAAAATTATATTGTATAGCAAGTCCTTGAGAAAAAATTAAAAAGTAATTGGAAGCTAGCATAATTATAAAGAATTGGTGAATAAAATAACAGATTATAGAAAAATAGAAAATATTATCAAAGAAAATTACAATAATGAGAAAACATGCCAAAACATGGGATTCACTTAAAGCAGTTCTGATGTGGAAATTTATGTGTTCAAATGTTTCTTCAATAAAATAGAAAATGACCAATCTTTAAAAGTCAACAAACACCAATAAAAAAAACAGCAAAAATTCTTGAACAATAAATAAAAAATTCCTAACCAAGCAACAAAATAAAAATCTGAAAATTCAAAAAGAATTACTAAAATTGAAAGGAAAAAACCCACAAAGTTGATAAAAAATATCAGAGCTGGTTTTCTTTAAAAAAACTAAAAACCTGTTATCAAGTCTGATTTTTTTAAAAGAAAGGATAATAAACATTGTTCTTACAACAAATAAAAAAAGAAAATCACGACAATTGAAGAGGAAATAATCCCCCATTATGTTTCAAGAAAACTAATAATTTAGAGGAAATAGACAAATACTCAGAGAAATATAAAATATTCATATTCACAAAAGATGAAAAGGATTATTTTGGTAATCTATTAAAATAAAAAGCTTCTGAATATAAGACAAATTAACTATCAAAGAAAAAGAACTCTAGAACTCAGACAGATTTACAAGTAAACTATTCAAAATCCAAAGACTTGTTATGTAGGATTGATTCAACATAAGGGAGACTGTGAATGTGTGTGTGTGTGTGTGTGTGTGTGTGTGTGTGTATAAAATCTTAATAATACAATAATATACAGCAAATGATTACATCAAGGGAGCAGCAGTTCTTAAAGTGCTATCCGCAGACCCCTGGTGGTCACCAGGACCCTTTCTTGGGATCAGAAAGATCAAAACTCTTTTCATAATAATACTAAGATATTACTTGCCAATTAAAAAACACATTTTTCCAACTACATATTTCTTTGAGACTAGATTTCCTTCATATTTTTCCACCAAAACAACATATTGCAACAGATTAAAGACAGAAACAGATATGAAAATGCAGATGTCTTCTATTAAGTCAGGCATTAAAGAAACTTGCAAAATATATATACATGTATATTGAAAAGGCTTTTGAAAAAATTCAATATCTTTCTGTTAAAATCACTAGAAATCACAGGCAAAAGAGTTGTTCTTTTTTTAATGTAATGAACAATACCTATCTGAAATAAAGAGAAACAGAATATGTGATGAGGAAAAAATTGGAAAGAAGGAAGGAAAGAAGGGGGAAAGGAGGAAGGAAATAAGTGTTCATTAAGTGCTTACTATGTACCAGTGAAACCCCAAAGAGATCACAGAAAGAGGCAAAGGACCCATCGGTACAAGAAGCATTTAAAGCAGCTCTGTTGGCAGTGGCAAATAATTGGAAACTGACAGAGACTCCTCAAATAGGAAATGTCTGAACACATTATGTATAGACGTGAAATGGAGTACTATTATGCCATCAGAAATGGTGAATAGTTAGTTGCCCTGTTTCAGGGAAACCTGGGAAGTCCTGGAGAAACTGATGCAGAGTGAATGAAATACATAAGGGTAAACACTTTGGAATTCTTAAGAACTCAGATCAACACAAGGAACAAATGCCCAAACATGCCTCATCCTGGGTCATCTCCAGTCATCCTGATGAATATCTTGTCACTGGATTCAGAGGGCTCTGGAGGAGAAGTGAGATTGATGACCTTCACAGCCTTCCCTCACTCAAAACAAAGTCAAGTGCAAGTCATGTCATCATTTCTCTGGTGGCATGGTCTTCTTCAACTACAAACAAACACACGCTATGTACTAGGCACTGTGCTAAATGCTGAAGATATAAAGATAAGCAAAAGGAAAGACAGTCCCTAACCTCAAGAGCTGCATTCTAATGAGTGAAAACAATATACAAAAGGGAGCTGAAAAGTCAGGAAGGAGGGCATGATGGAGATATCTGTGGCATTGTGTGGAAACCCAGAAAACTAAGAGTAGATCCAGGAGGGGTATGAAGGCTGGTCAGATGGGTCTGTTTATGAATTGGAGGACCCAGGAGGAGCTTGTCAGTAGAAGAAGAAACCTGGACTGGTAGAAGAATATTCCAGAGTAAGAAGGTTATAGGGATAGTTGGATGTTCCAGACACTGAGAGGAGTTACAAGGTAAGACAACAGCTGGAATTTGATTTTGAAGGCAGCAACACCAGGAGCAGACCTTGGAAGGGAATGAAAACTTCTCAATTGGAGCCTCTCCATCAAATGGAGGTCCAAGAAGGCCAGCGTAAAGCAACAATGTCTATTATCACCAGTAAAATATAACATTCCTAGAAACGTTAGTTATAGAAATAAGATAAGAAAGGGAATAAGTATAAGCAATGAAGAAACAAAGTTAGCAGGTTTTGTTTTTGCAGATAAGATGATGACTTACTTAGAAAACTCTAAAGAATCAATTAAAATTGAAACAACTAATATTACGCAAATTTGTAAGATACAAAATAAACCTATATAAATCATTAGCATTCTTTTATAATATCAATAAAACTCACAAGGTAGAGCTAGAAAAAGCAAATTCATTCCAAATAACTAGAGAACACATAAAACACTTAAAAGGTTAGCTACCAAGATGCAATAAGAACCTATATGAATCCAACAAAAATTGCAGAAACATAGACCTAAGTAATTGGAAAAAGATTAATTGTTCATGGATTTAACCAATATAATAAAAATGACAATGCTGCCTAAATTTATGTACTTGTGCAGAACCATAACAATCAAATCATGAAAGGATTATTTTATAGAGTTATAAAAAAATTAATTCATATGGAAGAATAAAAGGTCCAGAATTTCAATGGCAGTAAGAGTTTTTTTTTTTAAGTGGTAAGAAATCAGAATCAAATCTCAAACTATAATATCAGGAAGAAATTATTAAAAATAATTTGGTACTAGTCTAAAAAATAAAATGTTGACAGGGAACAAATTAAATATACAACATAAAGAAACAAGAAAATGCAGAACAGGGCATTCAGTTAACCCCCAATCCCCAGTTATAGGAGTAAGAACTATTTGACAAAAAAAACCAAAAAAAACAAACAAACAACCCTGCTGGGAAACCTGAAAAATAGTTTGGCAAAAATTGGATGTAGACCAGCATCTCACACTATATAACAAGAAAAACTCTAAATAGATGAATTGGACACAAAAGTTGACATCATAAACAAACTGGAAGAGAAGGGAGGCATAGCCAATAATTTAAGAGCCCCTGCACAAAACTAGCATATCTTTAGAAGCCTTGGATTCTTCTCAATTCATTTCTAGCTCACCATCCCAGTCTGTTCAACTTTCTTATCACATTCTTTGTCACACAGAGGATGATTCCATCCTGAGGGCTACTTACTAATTGGTGATTTCCCAGTCAGAACAGATATCCTGAGATGTCACAGTCAGGCTACCCATTTTTTTTCTGGCTACTCTTAGTGCTTCATCTACTTCTACAATGGCAGCTTTGCCTCTTCACCAAAGGATCACTTTACCTCTGTACTCTATGTACTAATGATTTGGTTTCTCCTACTAGAGCATAAATTTCTTGAAGTCAGGGACTGTCTTGTGTTCTTGTTTTCATATCCCCAATGGTAACCACATTTCCTGTCACATATTAAGTATGCAATAAATGTTATCTTTATCTAGCTTAATGAATGTTCTCTTTATCCAACTATGGAAGAAAGTACCTTTCAGATATATAGATGTAGAAGAAGAGTTAATGGTTAAACAAGTGATAGAGTCAGAGAAAACGCAATGGACAATTTTAATTACATATAATTGAAAAGTTTTTGCACAAAAAAATCTAAAAATAACAAAGAAAAAAATAGCTAGGGTTCCCCAGTTATTATCTTTCCAAGTTTCTCTGATAAAATTCTCATCTTCAAGACACACAACAGATTATTTCAAAGTCATAAAACCGAGAAACATCCCCCAGTGTGTGTTCATCCTTCGTTGCTGAAGAAGATCATACCCTCAGAAAAATAATGACATGACTTGCCCTTGACTTTGTTTTTGGCTTTTTTTTAGTGAGGGGGGCTGTGCAGGTCACCAGCCTCACTTCTCCTCCAGAGCCATCTGAATGTAGTGACCAGATATTCATCAAGATGACCAGAGATGACCCAAGATGAGGCAATTGGGGTTAAGTGACTTGCCCAAGGTCACACAACTAATGAGTATCAAGTGTGTGAGGTGAGCTTTGAACTGTGGTCCTCCTGACTTCTGCACTGGTGCTCTATCCACTGCATCACCTAGCTCATCCCCCAGTAGATAAATGGTCAAAATATATGAAAGAGCAAGTTTCTTTTTTTTTAAATATGTATTTAATACTTACTTTCATCATTATATGTAAAAAAGTATTTTTAACCTTTCAATTTTTTTTTGTTTTAAATACTCTCCATCCTTTTCTCTACAACCCCACCCCCCTGCCTTTATTGAGAAGGAAAGAAGTTTCATACAGTTTATACTTGCACAGTCATGCAAAACATGTTTCCCACATACAGAGAAAGAACCATGGAATCAGAATGCAGAATAAAGCAGCCTATTTTCTCTTGTATTATATTTTGTTTTGGTTTTCTTGTTCTCATGGTTTCTCTCATTTATTTTAATTCTACTATGTAACATGACTAATGTGAAAATGTGTTTAATGAGAATGTATACGTAGAACCCATATAAGATGCCATGCCATCTGAGCAGGAAGGGGAGAGGGAGAAAATTTAAAACTTATGGAAGGGATTATTGAAAATTGAAAACAAATAAATTAATTAAAAATTTTTAAAAAAGAAAATAACATAATAATTTTACTATAATTTTAAAGGAATAGCAAGTTGTATATAACAGACTGGAAATTTCAGGTACAATCATCTATTTTTATTCTATTATGCTATGGAAATATTTGTTTCATTTCCTAAATTAAAAATAAAATTAATTAATTTAAAAGAAAAAAATATGTTTCCATATTAGTCATTTTGTGAAAGAAAACACAAACCAAAAAAATAAAATAAAGTTTTAAAAGGGCTTTGATCTGCATTCAGAGTCCATCAGCTCTTTCTCTGGAGATAGAATTTTTTATCATTAAGTCCTTTGGAATTGTCTTGGATCATTGTATTTCTGAGAATAGTTAAGTCATTTACAGTTGATCTTTGTACATTTCTCTTACTGTGTTCAATGTTCTGGTTCTGTTCACTTTACTTTGAATCAATTCGTATAAATCTTCCCAGGATTTTATGAAAGCATCCTGTTTGTCATTTGTTATACTACAATAGAATCCCATCGTAATCATATGTCACAACTATTCAGTCATTTCCCAAGTGATGGGCATCCCCTCAGTTTTCAATTCTTTGTGACCACAAAAAAAAAGAACTGCTATAAATTTTTTTTGTACATGTAGGTTCTTTTCCTTTTAAAAAAATTTATTGGGGATATAGACATAGTAGTGGTGTGTGTTCATCCTTCATTGTGGAAGAAGATCATGCCATCAGAGAAATAATGACATGACTTGCACTTGACTTTGTTTTGAGTGAGGGAAGGCTATGCAAGTCACCAGCCTCACTTCTCCTCCAGAGCTTTGGATTGCTGGGTCAAAAGGTATGCATTGTTTTATAGCCCTTTGGGCACAGTTTCAAATTGCTTTCCACAATGTTAGATCAGTTCATAACTCCACCAACACTGCATTAGTATTTCAATTTTCCCACATCCCCTCCAATATTTGTCATTTTCCTTTTCTGTTATAATAGCTAGTCTGGTAGGTATGGGATAGTACTCCAGAGTTGCTTTTATTTGAATTTGTCTAATCAATAGTAATTTAGAACATTTTTTATATGACTACAGATAGCTTTGATTATTTCATCTGAGTACTGCCTGTTCACATTCTTTGACCATTTATGAATTGCTATTATTTTTATATTATCTATATCTATATATTTAAGAAATATCTATATATTTGAGAAATGAGACCTTTATTAGAGAAATTTGATGTAAAAATTTTTTCATAGTTATGATTACTAAGTATTTCTCCCTTTTTTATCCTACTATCTTTCCTTTCACACTGCCCATCCTCAGAAGTGTTTTACCTTCCTATCAGTGACTCTTACTCCCTTCTCTTATCCCCTTCCCCTCCTATTTTCCTGTAGGGGAAGAGAGGTTCTTATACCCAATTGAGTGCATATGTTATTCCCTCATTTGGCCAGTTTCAATGAGTGTAAGGTTCAAGGACTTCCCATTACATCCTTCATCTTCTCCTCCACTGTAAAACCTTGTTGAATCCCTTATGATTTCTCCTTTCTGTTTACATTTTTATGCTTTTTTAAAGTCTTGTATTTTTTCTATTCAGCTCAGCTCTTTACATCAGGAATGCTTGAAAGTCCTCTATTTCACTGAATGTTCATTTTTTCCAACAGGCAATTTTCTAAGAAAGAAATCAAACCTATCAATAACCATATAAAAATGGTCTAAATCACTAATAATTAGTCAAATGAAAATTAAAGAAACCCCGATGTTACAACTAATGGACAATAAATTGGCAAAGATAATAAAAGAGGAAAATGACAACTGTTGGAGGACATGGATAAACAGACTCACTAATAATGCATTACTGGTGGAATTATGAACTTGTCCTGCCATTTTGAAAAGCAATTTTGAAGTATGCCTAAATTGTTACTGAACTCCATCTAACCTTTGATCAAATTATAATAGTACTTGACTCATAAGCCAAAGAGAACAAGGAAAGAGGAAAAGGACCATCTTGTAGAAAAATATTTACAGTAACTCTTTTCGTAACAGCCAAGTAAGGGAATTGTCCAGCTATTGGAGAATAGCTAAATAAATGATAATACATGATTGTAAATCAGATATTATTATATCACAGGAAATTATGGAATGGACAATTGCAGAGGAAACTGTAAATGAATCTATGAGCTGGTGAAGAGTAAAGTTTATAAAACTAGAGAAGTAATTTTAAAAAATGATGACATTATAGAGAAAAATAACATTCAAAGACTTTAGAATGCTGATCAATACAATGATAAACCAGGAGTCCAGAGAAATGGAGACAAATCATGCCACTCACCTCATTCCAGAGAGGTGATAGACTTAAAAGGCAGAACAACACGTACCTTTTTGGACATGGCTAGTGTGTGGATTTATTTTCTTGCCATATATACATACATATACACATACATATATATACATATATATATGTACATATATATATACATATATATGTACATATATATACATATGCACATACATATATATATATATATATATGTATTTGTTGCAAAACAGCTTTTAAAATGTTCCATGGATAGCAGAGACACTGGAGAGACGGATAATAAATATTTATAAAGAATAAATATAAAGAAGAAGTTAATTTAACATAGTTTTTTTTAATTACATAATACTTTGTAATTAAAAATCATTAAATTCATACTGTATCAGTGATTGGAAATGCAAACCTAATGACATGCAAGAATTTACTTGTAAGAGACCATAAAAGAAATGTATAAACATAAAAGTAGGTAGACCAGTCTTTTAGCAATTCTTCTATTCAACAAGATACTTTCATTAGAAATATCTGGAGGTCATGTTTTCCAATGAGTTGTGGTTTCACATGAATCCAGTATAGATACATCAGAAGTAGAAATGAATATTTATCTAAATTGATGTCAGTTATAAACTAAATTACAAAAATGAAATTCTTGAGAGCCATTTTAAATTGTGTGAAAAACCCACATTATTTGCATATGTGAATAGAGTGTCCCTTTCCCTTAATTCTAAAAAAAATTCATTCATACATGGGTACATGAAAACATTAATCTTTCAATTCTTTTTTTTCACTATAGAAATCAAGGGACCATATTTATGGACACATTGTACTGCATTTCCTTGATCTACGATATCATACATGTAGACACTCCCTTCCTACAAGTAAAATATCTACCCATGCTTTCTCATCCTGTATGTCTTGCCCATATCCTCACATGAGTACTTCAGAGAGGAAGGATACAATGTGCTATAGTCAAAAAGCATTTATTAAGTACTTATTATGTACCAGACACTGCTTTCATTGAATGGAAGATTTAAAAAAAAATAAGGTTTGCTCACTACTTTATATGTTTTATCTAAATAACCATGGGAAAGAGCAGCACAAAGAAGCAAGGACAGGACTCAGAATAGGATTCAGGGTGCCACCTGCAGCAGTTCCCAGATTCCTCAATCCACAAACATCACAGACAGCTTCACAGGTCAGTGGGAGGGCTCCTTCACCCAAGACAGGGGAGTGTGGTCTAGACCTCCAGCAGAAGGCACTGCAGAGGCAGCTGCCATTTTCAGAGCCCTCCACCTAGAGCCCCTGGAGGAATTGGAGGTCTGATTGAATCCCATCCCTGAGTGGCAGCCCTGGGAGACTTCTGCCTAAAGTTTCTGGGGGAATTGAGCCACTGATCTGATTATCAGCCCTTAGCTCCACCCAGGGGTGAAGAGGAGCACTGACAGTGGAGCTGGAGGTGATTGTGGTGAGGGAATTCAATTGCAGTTTTTGGACAGAAATGTTTTTGGTTGCTCCCAGCCCAGTGTGCAGGTCAGGAAAAGAGTAACACCTCTCCCTTGACAGTGCCACCTTGGAGGAACTGAGAACATACAGATATCCAGAATATATCCTCTTCTTGCTAAAGGATTCAAAAGTCAAGTAACTGGCTGGGAAAATGTCCAAAAAAGGGAAAAAAAAATAAGACTATAAAAGGTTACTTTCTTGGTGAACAGGTATTTTCTTCCATCCTTTCGGAAGAGGAAGAACAAAGCATAACATCAGAGGAAGTCAAGGCTTCTGTGTCCAAAATCTCCAAAATAAATATGCAATGATTTCAGTCCATGGAAGAGCTCAAAAAGGATTCTGAATATCAAGTAAGAGAAGTGGAGGAAAAATTGGGAAGAGAAATGAGAGCAATGCAAGAAAATCATGAATAGTGAGTCAACAGCTTGCTAAAGAAGACCAGAAAAAATGCTGAATAAAATAACACCTTTAAAAATAGGCTAACTAAATTGGAAAAAGAGGTCCAAAAAAGCCAATGAGGAGCATGCTTTAAAAAACAAATTAGCCAAATGGAAAAGGAGGTCCAAAAGCTCACTGAAGAAAACAGTTCTTTAAAAATTTGAATGGAACAGATGGAAGCTAATGACTTTATGAGAAACCAAGAAATTACAAAACAAAAACAAAAGAATGAAAAAATAGAAGATAATGTGAAATAAACATTGGAAAAACAACTCATCTGGAAAATAAATCCAGGAGAGACAATTTAAAAATTATGGTACTACCTGAAAACCATGACGAGAAAAAGAGCCTAGACATCATCTTTTGTGAAATTATCAAGGAAAAATTGCCTTGATATTCTAGAACCAGAGCTCAAAATAAATATTGAAAGAATCCACAGATCATCCCCTGAAAGAGACATGAAAAGAGAAACTCCTAGGAATGTTGTAGTCAAATTCTAGAGTTCCCAGGTCAAGGAGAAAATTTTACAAGGAGCCAGAAAGAAACAGTTTGATATTGTGAAAATACAATCAGGTTAACACAGGATCTGGCGGTTTCTACATTAAAGGGTCAAAGGACTTGGAATATGATATTACTGAAGTCAAAGGAACTGGGATTAAAACTAAGAATCACCTACCCAGCAAAACTGAGTATAATACTTCAGGGAAAAAATGATCATTCACTGTAATACAGAGCTTTTTTTTTTTTTTTTTGAACCTTCTTACTTTAATTTAAACTCCCATGAATTTGTCTACTCCAGAGTGGAGAACACAGAGTCAGGCAATAACAAAATCTATAATTTAATAAAGGATTAAAAGACAGATTTATTTAAAATGGTTCTTTTGGGGTTAAGTGATCCATTTTAACTATCACACCAAATTCTAAAAGATACTATATGTCATTCTTCAGTATTAGAATCATAGAATTTTAGATCTAGAAAGAACCTTAGACATTACTTATTCAACCTATTTATTATATAGATAAAGGAACTAAAGTAGTTAAGTTACTTGCCCAAGGTCATACAACCCTGACTTTAACTTTTCTGGCTCCTTGAAAGGAAATATTACTGGAGCATGACCTCAGACTCAATCATGTCACTCTCCTGCTCACAGTCCTTTAGGGTCCTATTGCTTATAATAAAATGTGCCCTCATAATAGTGGCATCTCACTTCTTTTTATCTTTCCAATCTTGTTTCTTTTTATTTTAAACATTAACCGAGACACAAATAATATTTATGTTGCTAACTTCACAAGCTGTTGAGCTAATTGTCTCCACACTATTATTAAGAATTAAAGGACCCTAACTTATTGTTGTTGGTCTAAAGTTCTATGCCTAATAGCTTAATTTTAGACTTAACCTCGGATGCTCCCCTACCAATAATCTATAATTGAATAGATCTGGTATTAAACTTACAAACCTTTTGACTATTGGAAATTGTCACCAAGAGTTGGGACATTGCAGGGATACAGTATCTCCCCAACTTCGTGTCAATTCCAGGCAGGATTAGATTATCCACTTGCGTTCAGTCAGGCTTAAAATCTGCCAATTGTCAGTAGGGAAATTGAGTCAGGAGAGTCCTATCTCAGCCCAGGCTGAACGGCTGCTCTCTCACCCTTCCCATGAGATCACCTTATGCAGTTCATACCAGCATCTCACCAGCTTACTGGCATCATGGATCTTGCAAACATTGTTGATGAAAAGACCAGAATTTAATAGAAAATTTGACTTTCAAACACAAGAATCAAGAGAAGCAGGAAAAGGTAAACAGGAAAGAGAAATCATAAGGGACTTACTAAAGTTGAACTGTTTACATCCCTACATGGAAAGATAATATTTGTAACTCTTGAGAATTTTCTCAGTATTTGGATAGTTGGAGGGATTACACACACACACACACACACACACACACACACACACACACACAGAACACTGGGTGAGTGGAATAAGAAGAGATGTTACCTAAAAAAATAAAATAAAATTGAGGGGTGAGAGAGGAATATATTGGGCGGAGAAATGGAGAGATGGAATGGGGCAGATGATCACTCATCAAGGAGTCAAGAAAAAGCTTTTTCTGTGGAGAAGAAAAGGGAGGATGTGAGAGGGAAAAAGAGAAGCTTACTCTTTTCACATTTGTCTTGAGGGAATGACATGCTCACTCAGTTTGGTATGAAGCATATCTTGCACTACAGTAGGGTAGGGGAGAAGGGAACAAGTGGAGTGAGGGGGATGATAGAAGGGAAGACAAATGGGAGAAAGGAGTAATCAGAAGTAAACACTTTTGGGGAGGGACAAGAGATAATAGAATAAATGGGGGGCAGGATAAGATGGAGAGAAATATAGTTAGTCTTACACAACATGACTGTTATGGAAGTCTTTTGCAAAATGACACATATACAGCCTATATTGAATTGCTTGCCTTCTCAGTGGGGATGGGTGGGGAGGGAGGAAGGGAGAAAAGTTGCAATTCAAAGTATTAGGAATGAATGTTGAGAATTGTTTTTGCATACATCTGGGAAATAAGAAGTACAGGTTATGGGGTATAGAAACCTATCTTGTCCTATAAGAAAAGAGAGAAGAAGGAGATAAAGGAAGGGAAGGGTGTGATAAAAGGGAGGGCATATTGAGGGAAGGGGTAATCAGAGTGCAAAATGTTATGGGGTGGGAGAGTGAGAGATGGGGAGAAAATTTGGAACTCAAAATTTTGTGGAAATGAACACTGAAAACTAAAAATAAATAAATAAACATTAATAGATAAATAAACAATCATGAGAGGTAGAACCTCATGTATTTATTATTTCATTTGACAAGAGAAAGTGAGGAAGGCTTATACCCTGTTAAATAGAATCTCTATGTTGAACTTTTGGGGGAGTATGGATAAACATCAAACAGGATGGATAAACATGGATATGTCATGACCTGCCTTATTAAAAAGGAAATGAAACGACAATCTTTTTAAGAACTTGAGTATTACCAGTTGCCTAATAAATTCTCCTCAGGTTTTGTAGCACCAATGCAATATTCACAGTGCCTACAGTGGCCATGAATATCCTGACACAATTCTGAATCATGAAATACAACAGACACTCTATATGGAAGACAAAACCAAAACATTTATTCAGACACCAGAAAGCCAAATCCATTATAGTAACAAAAATCTATACACAGTAACAATTCAGAGGACAGCACCATCCCTAGGCCTTCCCTCTGCTAGGCTTCCTACAAATCAGTACCCTTAAACAAATTACAAACAAGCTCTTTCCCTCATGCTAGCCAGTAATCTGCTTGCCTGTGTCCTTCCTAGATCTGACTTCTCTCTGATCAAATTTTCTTTCAGCTCTGCCTCTTCCTGCTCCACCCCTTCCTGTTCATGTGACTTAGACTCATGTAAGCAGGCTTCCATGTGACCCAGGCAGGTCACATGGGCCTATTAGTGAATAAGAAAGATCTTCCCATTTAAATTACCATTATAGGTGTGTACTTCAATATTTTTAAATGGACTTTATATTTATCTAATAAATTTCATCTTATTTGATTCACCTCCAATTTTATACTGTCAATATCTTTTTGGATGATTCTTCCACCTCACATGCTAATTATCACTGAACGCCTCAAAGCAACAACAAATTAAATAAGAATACCATCTATCTATTAGTTCAATAATTTTTTGAAACTTTAAGGAACATTGAATTTATCAATGATGTTAATTCCTCCATCAGTCCACTTTTTCAGCCTATGCAATTTGTGTCCATGTTTTTCCATAAATCTTCCAATGAGATGTACCCAATGTCCTCAGGGGGCTGTCTTGGATCCTTCTAATATTTCATAGTTGTTAATACAGAACTTAAGATGTCTACCTGCTATCCCTCTTTCTGCTTCGTAACAGCTCTGTTCTTTTACCAAAGAATTTACTGATTGCTAAATGACCTTTATAAATTTATTATACACAAGTCACTATTAATGGTTTATTTTGAGAGACTAGCCACAAAACTCTGAGTACTAAGAATGAGAAGTTTCCAACATATATCATTAAAGTGTGGTTGTGGCAATCTTTGTTACCTGAGCTTCCTTCCCCAACTCAGGATTGAATGCATATACTATGTGGATTCATGAGTCCCCAAAGAAATTAACCAGAGAAATTATTGTTTTTTCACACACATGTATAAATACATGTATGTGTTTATCTTGAACACGATTGTGAAACAAAGTCCAAGTCAAGATTAATTATGGTATAGGAGCAAATCTGTGATGAGTTCTACTTCTGCTTTGACCACTGGCTAAATAGCAGATTAAGTAGCTCTCTGACTCTTCCTTCTTCTTATGAACATCTTTCACAGGACTTCAGCTAGGACACTTCTTGAGACAGTGGTAATAAGTATATTCTTCTTTATTTCTGTTTGTAACTCCAATCTCTAAACTGAGTTGTCAGCATCTTTAATAATAAAGTGAATCAATAATGAATAAAAAAGTATTAAGTGATCATTCTGTGCTCATAAAAAACACAAGATACACATTTAAAAAATTGAGACTCTCTCTACCTTCCAGGAATTTAAAAGGAAGGATAACAGAGGACAGCATTAGCCAGGAAGGAGTGTTTTGGAGTAAGAAATCATAGGAATGTTTAGTAGAGTCATAGGATAATTGATTAACTTGTACCTTCCCAAAAGTGTAATATTGGTTTGATTACTGTTTCTAGAGCTGGAGATGGAAAGGAAGCAGGGAAGGGGGGGAGGATAAAGGTACACGTATGATATCATAGCATAATGATGGCCAGAGACCACAGGATGATGGGTTAGGAGAGGGAGTAAACATAGTGTATACTCATCAATCAGAAATCAAGGATATCTGGGGTGAGCACTAGAATGTGGTGTTGGAGGCGTAGGCTACAAGATAGGAGAGCATGATGATGACCGGAGAGGCATAGGAATGGCATTTTTTTTTCTAGAAATTAGCACATTTAAGAAAGTATCAGGATGAAAGCAATTGTGCCAACACAAAGTTGGAAAAAGGCACTTGATGAATTAGAAGCTGCCTTAGGACAGTCAATGATCACTTGGGTCTTTGTTGTTATAATTCTGAGTAACATTTTTTTTAAATGGTTTGTCATGGACATATCATACTTCATATGACATAAGCAGTTTTTTCAAAATTTCAATCCTTTCTAAGGGACATCTAATCATGTATTCTAAAAATGATACAAAAGTGGTAAGGGACTAAAAGTATATATAATGATAATAAAGGTATGCTATTTTTCTACCTGTGATATACATGAATATAAAAAAAATCTTTTGCAGCCTTTTACAGAGCAATCTTTTATGCTATAGATTACATTAAAATGACATGATAGTTAAAACATATTTCAACTGATATATGTATATATGGTTTTTAACTTGATAAAACAATTTGAAAGATGTCAGCTCAAACCACACAATACCGATTATTTTAGTAAAATAAGATAGAAGCACTTTGATTCTAATAAGAAAATGCCTGGCCTGAAGTCACACCTTTCTGTGTGCATCTAACAGTGCTCTCACTTTATCATATTTTAAAAATCCACACCTCATATTTTCAGTTGCCTTATATGGATGGTGCTAATGACACATGTCGTAAACCTTCTATTAGCTCCATACTTGAATAGGATTTGTTTAATTCCAGCTGTCAAATGATGTGAAAAAAGGTATTTTGATAACACTAGGATTTAAAGCATGTTAGTATTATGTAAGTAAATATTTCTCTAATAGCAATAGTTTGTTGACCACCTCCTCTCCCATTGTGGTTAGCCCTGCAGTTGTAGAACAATCCAGCTGGTGGCAGGCAAAAAAAATGTGTCTGGTGACAATATGTGTTTTGGAATTTTCTTCAAACATGTGGGGAAGGACTGAAAAGTCAAGGGGCGGATCTTTGGCCTCATTGGTATTGGCCTATGGAACAAACCTTGCAATTTTCTCAATATCTCCCAAATAGACTTTTCACCACACAGCTCTCTGGTCTCCAGAAGGAAAAATGGGTTGGGTAATTTTTAACATTTGTGGGGAGAAAAAGGCTTAGAGGAAGGGTAGAAGACTGTACTCTACATGCCACATTTTCAAACGTGAAATTTCCTTTACACAATAAAGATGGTTGTGAAAAGTAGATGAAATCACATTGTCATGAAGTCACTGACAATTCTTCTTCTTGTGTTCATCCTTCGTTCTTGAAGAAGACCATGCCATCAGAGAAATGATGACATGACTGGCACTTGACTTTGTTCTGAGTGAGGGAGGGCTGTGCAGGTCACCAGCCTCACTTCTCCTCCAGAGCCATCTGAATCTAGTGACCAAATATTCATCAGGATGCAACGGGAGACCTTGGCCTTTGTAGGCTAGGCCTTTTGGCATACTCACTTTGAGGGAGGTGACGCTCATTGAGTGAATAGACCTCTTTAAGAAATAGTCAGGGAATGGGCCTTTGAATAAGCAAAAGAAAAAATATATATCTAAATCGAACTGGGAGGGAAAGAGAAACTACTACTGATAATCACTCTAAAGCAACACCTTTAAGGAATGTGTTTCATAGACTTGGATTCCATGAATTTCTTTGGTCTTTCTTAAAGGTGGGCATGTGGGGGAGAGGTCCTGTAATCTATCAACAATCGTGTCTAAGTTAAGCATCCAGCATCAAAACAAGAGATGTGCTTTATTTTAGCAGAGGTGAATCTGTTGATTTTTTAAAGAAAAATCTTTTCTTTATCTGAAAGATAACTATTATCTGAAGATTTCCTTATATTGTATCCTTTGTAAGTGTTTATGTGGCCTCTACTTGAATAACTCTGGTGAGAGGAAAACCATTACCTTAGAAGACGTGCCCATTCCATGGCATTTTCAGATACCTCTAGTTTCTAGGGGTCTCATCTTTGTATTGAGCAAAATGTTTCCCTGTAACATTCACCCATTTACTGCAGTTCTTTGGGGCAGCACATATGATAGTCACCATGCTCCCAATTCCTTCAAATATTACTCATATAATATCGTAAAGGAGACTTTGGTAAGAGAGGAGAGATTCAGAGGTTGGTGACCAGGATAGTGAAGACTTATGAAGTTGCTGAGAGTGAAAATACATCTCTGAATTTACTGAAAAGTCTAAATATCTAGTTTGAATAACATCATTACTGAATGGTGAACTTTTTACCCCCACATATAACCAATTTTAGGAAAGTAGAATATAGCCAATAAAAGCCCAGAGCTATAAAACAAATTCATTCAGTATCTTTGTTTTCTCACAGCATTGCTCTTTCCTTTTAAATATTTTTTGTCATTATAAACCTAACATAAACACCTACACACATCTATTCCAAAACACAGGAATGATCAGTCAATAAGCATTTATTAAACACCACTGTGTTTAGGCAAGGGAACATTAGTAAAAATAATAAATGATAATAAAAACTACCATTTATATGGATCTTTCTATGTGCCAAGCATTGTGCTAAGCACTTCACAATTATGATTTCATTACTTATTCACAATAACAATATGTGCTATTAACCTCATCTTATAGATGGGGAAACCAAGGCAAACAAGGGTTAAATGACTTGCCTAAGGTTATACAGCTAGAACTTAACACCAAATTTAAATGCAGATCTTTCTGAATCTATGCACAGCACTTTATCTGTGTCCCACCCAGATGAAAGGCAATCCTTGCTCTCAAGGAGCTTGCTGTCTAATGGGACAGGCTACAGGTAAACAAGCATGTACAAACTATAGAATGGGTAAATTATAAATAACCAAGGAAAGGAAGACACTAGAATTGAGGGCTATCAAGAAAGGCTTCCAGTAGAAGGAAGGATTTTATCTGAAAGTTGGAGGAAGCAAGAAGGGGATGATGATGGAAGAGAGCAGTCCAGGTGTGGAGCTAGTGAAAGTGCTGGAACTGGGGAAATAATCTAGTTTAAAGAACATCCTTAACGAATACCAAGTATCCAAGTAAAGTCCTTTGTCAAAATACCACACCATCCACCCCTAGGTCACAGGAAGAACAATCTTCTCAATCAATACATAGTGTCCAATAAAGTCCTCTCTCATCTTAACTCAAGGCTGACTTCCAAACCCTGTGGTTTCTCCTCCATGGACCAACTACTCCCAACTCTGGCCTGGGTTCACACAATCAGCTCTCTGCTCCTGCTCCATGTTCCAGACCATGAGGGCTGCTCCACTCCAAACTCTTCCTGTTTCTTCCTGATAGGCTCCAGGGGTTCCTGTCCACAGCTTCTGTTTCTAGGAAAATAAAACTTTACAGGGCTATAATGATATTTATACACATTGTCAGTGCCATCATTTTAATTTACTCATAAAGACCAATAGGCAGGTCTTCTGTCTGAGGAATTAACAGAGATCAATGCAAAGAGTGCCAACATCACAAACGTTCTTTCTGTTAGACCTCCTCATAATCAAGTTCCCCTAGACTGCTCATGGCTGCTTCTTTCTCAGGTCTGGTTCTGAACGCTCTCTCTGTATCACAAAGGGCTATTATAAATATTCTTGGATGTGTGATATGGGTCCCTTACTTCCTTGTCTTGTGAGTCAGAGGGTATGTATGGTTTTCTTTTCTAGCATGGTTTT
The DNA here is from genome assembly GCF_028372415.1 of Notamacropus eugenii. Classification (NCBI taxonomy): domain Eukaryota; kingdom Metazoa; phylum Chordata; class Mammalia; order Diprotodontia; family Macropodidae; genus Notamacropus; species Notamacropus eugenii. The sequence goes on from NC_092878.1 coordinate 22,577,522, forward strand.
ATCAATTCATAGCTCCATCGGTAATGCATTACCGTTCATTAGTGTACCTGTCCTCCTCCAACCCTTCCAATAATTGCTATTTTCCTCTTTTGACATCTTTACCCATATTTTTGATGATATCTGCATATCAATTCTTGTACATTAGACATTATTGGAAATATGTTGACCTAAAATACTTAGACCAATATGCGTCTCTCCATTTCTCTCACTATATGGTTTACAGAAAAAACAAAATCTTACCAAAGGTGTGGCACCTAAAGAGGCGAAAGGAGCTGAGTGAAAATCATGACTCCATCCTATTCCAACTCCCAGTCAAATGTGAATATTCTGGGGAATCCTAGAGTAATAGATTTCCTGGAAATCTTGTGGAATTTGGGGGCTAGATAAAAAAGAAAGAAACCTTAGGATACTGGGAAAACCAGTTACTTTCAATTCTATTAAATTCTATATTTAGTGTTTGCTCTATATGTGTAAGCCATTCTGATAGGGCCTGAGAATACAAACATGAAAAATCTTCCGGTCACTCTCCCTAGGTAGTTTACAGTTTTTAAGGGAGACCGTGATTCTCAGGATTTTGTTATCTCCAAGGGGAGAAGTAGATCATGTCTCTTAACATGTAAAATTCAGAAGAAAGTTGGATACTAAAGAGACAGTTCTTTGTCACTTGGACACTCAAAATGGAACCAGTTAGTTGGAAGAACTTTGTACCAGGGTTAGAAACGGAGAGGAAAAGAAGACTTGTTGGAAAGGAAGATAATGATGATGATGCTAGCTATGATTTACATGGTGCTTTCAGATTTTCATGGCGCTTTACAAATATCATCTCATTTTATCCTCACAACAATCCTGGGAAGTAGGTGCTACTTTTATTTCCATTTTCCAGATAATGAAACTGAGGCAGAAAGAGATTGTCCATGTGAATATCTAAGACCAGATTTGAATTCAGGAGTTCCTGATTTAAAATCCAGTGCTCTGTCTGCTGTACCAACTACCTGCCTAGGTGTCAAGACAATTGAGTCAAATTTAAGGAAAATATGAGCCTAAAAGGGAGTTATTTTTATGCACACAACAGGCAAAATAAAAAATAATGTAAAACTTGCCCCTCAATAGAGGGTATATATCAAACTATCTCCAACTTTCTCTTTCCTATCACAAACTCTGAGAGAGTTGTCACTTTTCCCAAAGTTGCTATTATTTTCTTTCCAGAAACAAATTTTTCCCATTAGTGATAATCAGATCCAGGATAAAATTTTTTCATCTTGGTTCTTCCATGTTTTCAACAATGAACTTATCATTAAGGCAAACAAAGAACATATTAGCCTCTCTGTTTCTAACAGAAAAGTTTCTTGTAAAAAGGATGGGAAAAGACGAGGAGAAATCTAGTTTCCTCATACCACTCCAGGAGAAAGGTGAAATAATGAAAAGAACTGACCAAAATCTTTTTCTCTTTTACAGACTGGTTCAAAAATGTGGTTACTCCAAAAAGAGTCCATTCTCCTAAGTTATAGCAAAGCAAGCAATGGAGCAGCTAGCTGGTACAGTGGATAGGATGTCAGGCCTGGAATCCAGAAGACCTGAATTCAAATCTGGCCTCAGACACATACGAGTTGTGTGACCTTAGGCAAGTCACTTGAGCCTGTTTGCCTCAGTTCCCTCATCTGTAAATTAAACTGGAGAAGGAAATGGGAGATCACTGCAGTATCTTTGTCAAGAAAAACTCAAATGGGGTCACAAAGAGTTGAACACAACTGAAAAAACAATTGAACAATAAAATCCGTCAACATCATATCCCACGTTTCTTCCTACCAAATCTCAGTAACAAATATAAAATCAGATTTAACTTCTTCCATTAGGATTTTGAGTTAATATTGTTTATTGCCTAAAATTTGGAACCGTGGGACTTGATGGTACCTTTTTTGGATTTTGTAGCCTGTGAACTTCAATGGTTCAATTCCTATTCTTCTAGAGAATGAAATTCTATTTGCAAATTCCATCTGAACCAATTGTTTACTTCCCATGTCAGTTTTTCTCTTTTTCTCCTCCACAGTCTTTCCCTTCAAATACCAAGAGTGATGAGAACAACTCCTATGACTCTCTACTATTCAGATTCTTGCACACTGTTTTATAATGTTTTTCAGTGTTCTCTAGGACCCTTCAGACAGCATCATTTATGCCCATATAAATCAACATAAGTGGGCAGTGGTCATTTAGTGGTTATCTATTTAGATAAAACCTGAAAGAACCTCCCTTATGTCTTCAATATACAGCCTGGGAAACAAGCCCCTCTGTTGCATTGTCAAAAGTCATCAGTTGACTGCCTCAGTACCCTGCATAGTGAGTCACCAACCAACACTACTCTCCTTTTCTTCTTCTAGCCCTGTCTAGGTCATCTCTCCTTTGACATTACGTATGGATCTACTTGATTATCCCTTCAAGGACAAGCAGCTGTTTTCTCCCTTGTGCATGTGACTCCCTCCTTTTTGATCACAGTCATCAAAATCTTGGTTGCAATTAAATCAACTTATCTTTAAAAATACCTCAATCTCAACATTATACACTTGTCTTTCTATATTTTTGTGGGACAATTTACTCATTCAGAGAAATCATCCCCAGGAGGAAGGGAGAGAAGAGAAGAGAAAAAAAGGAGAGAAGAGGAGATTAGTGTAAAGGAAAGTAGAAGAGAAGGGAGAAAGAGAAGGAGAGAAGAGGGAGGGCAATCCTAATAGCTTAAAACTCTAGTTACTAACATGTTCATATTGTGCTTAGTTATTGACCTTCAGGTTAATAGAAACTAGTAGGAAGCATTACATTTGGCATGCCATGGTGTAATCTTTATTGTAAGAATTATACATGAGATCCTACATGTTTCTATCAGTTTCAGACGTTCTTGTAGCTCATTGTACAATATGTCAAATGAAATGCATTTCATGATCTTTTGTATAATGCATATGTTCCAATAGTCATTTCAAATCTAATTTACTTCTTTTGAATTCATTCATCTTTGGGGTGTCTTCCCCCCTTTCCACCCCTTCTCCCTGCCTTCCAATTTTGATTTTTATAAGAAAGGAGATATTGGTGGTTTTCCTCTGTTTATCTTAATAGCGGTTATATCGCTGTACAAAACTATTCATTGGCTTCACAGAAGTTGCTCAGTAGCTCTGGCTCTGGCATATAAAGAAATCTTTATATTCTACATACAGACATGTTTATCTTGCATTTCCTTCTGTTAATTTGTCCAGCTAAACCCTTAGCTCAGTGTAGGGATGTTTCAGGACAATGGATATTGATTTGAGTGGAATTTCCATCAAATATCCATAAAAGCGTACATTTCAAATGAAAGATTTTTTTTTACTTCCATATTGAGTATCCAGTTAGAGAGAGAGGGTTGCACTAGAGATCTTGCTTAACAATAGGCTGCATCTCAATATCTAACCCGTTATATTGCTTTTTAAGATGAAATGTGAATAAGGAAAATGATGTGTCTTCTTGAGGATTTCACTTAGGGAAGAGAAGGACATGGGCTTTGGTTTATATTCCATGTTATTGAGCCTGTTTACTATCATTTCATGTTATAGCACTGGTTTCCTGAAATGTTCAGTTGATGGTAGGTCAGTCCTAGGACTGCATGGAAGTAGTATAATGGTGGCTATCTCTCAGGGGAACTTTGTAACTTTATGATCTTTTAGTTGGGGAGATAGGGACACTTGCTTATGAAATACTAAATGTGAAAATACTTAGAACAATTCTTTTAATCTCATGGGTGATCTCTGAAAGGATTTCTACCTTTTCAGGGAGTAAGGGAAGTAATTTCGTTGCTTGAAGTATCTCAACATCAAGCAGACACATGTGAGATGGAAGGATGGAAAGACAGACAGGCAGGCTGACAGAGAGACAGAGACAAACTCTAATTGAAATGAAGTAAGTAAAGAGAGAGAGTAAAAGTGAAAAAAGGAATTTGGGAGCCAATTGAAAAGATTCATAATGTGAAAGAGGAAATCTCAAGAAAATAACTTAAAAGCTTTTTGATGGATCAGAACACAGATAAGCATCTATGACTGTAATAATAATAAAAAAGTTCCAGATATTCCACATCTCTGAAATGCCTATAAATCCTACATTTCACAAAGGACCAAATTCAGTGAGCAAAGTTGCCAGTCTCACAAAGCATATTTTTCTTTCTATCCTGGAATTATAACCAATAACATTTTTGTTAGTGCTTCTTAGCCTTTCAGTTAGTGGAAGAGGTTTAATTTAGGATGAACTTCAGGTACATTGTAAGTAGTAGTAACCTGTATTTTATCTTTCTGAAATGAAAGAGGACAGACAGATGCATCCTCCTTGATATATAACAATTTGGTCTGATAACTTTCAAGTTTCAAGTTGAATTACTCTTGGTAAAAGCATTCAATTAGAGGACAAAGGTTTAACTAGATTTGTTCCTAGATTTATTTTTGTAAGAAATTGAATTGGTTTAGATTTCCTATGAAAAAGATGGTGAAGACACCAGTACTGAAACAATACAGATGGTTTCTTTATGAGGAATTTTTTGCTCTCTTGCTACATTTATTTTCAAAAAAAAGTGAAGAAAATGTCTACTTTCCTCTTTTTCACTTTTTTGCTTCCTTCCTATTCTTTTTTTAAAAATTATTTAATTTTCAATTCATGGAACAAAACAAGTATTTCTGTAATACAGTGCAATAAAATAACTGAGTGTGCATGAAACTGCAAATCTACCACGTACAACTTGTTACTCCCTCCAAATATACAACAAAGTTAACATGTAAATTTCTTTTTTTATTGTTTTCTTTCCTCCTCCACTCTCACCCTAAAGATGGCTACCATTAGATACTTATATAGATATAGATATCGTGTATACACAAATACATAGGTACTTATATGTCTATATGTAAAAGTATTCTATACATACATCTATTTATCAGTTCTTTCTCTAAATGCAAATATTATTTTTCTTCATATGTCCATTTTTAATTTGTGCATTTATAATAGTCAAAATTATTTAATTACTCAAAGTCATTCTTAAAACAATGTTGTCACTACTGTATACAATGTTCTCCGGTTCTGTTTACTTTGATCTCCATATTTTCATACAAGTCTTTCCATGCCATTCTAAGATCATTGAGCTCATCATTTCTTATATCACCATAGTATTTCATTACAACTATACACCACAAGTTGTTCAGGCATTTCCCAATTGATGGGCACCCCTGAAACTTCTTTTCTGTCCTCACTGCAATGACCATAGTTCATCACCTAACTCTTACCATGTCATATATAGATTATTGCAGTTCTGTGCCACAATCCTTATCATTTCATCTACAGATTGTTGGAGTAGTGCCTTATCTATCTTCTAATAATATTGCATAATAATTACTAAAATTGGAGTCATAATATCTGTTTGATTCTTAACATTACTACTAAGAGACCTATTTGACTTTGGGCAAATCATTGAGCTTGAATGGTTATCAGTTTCCTTGAAGAGGTTGGTATAGATTATCTTCTGGCTTTAGGTCCTATCAGATTTCTCCTACAACAGAACTGCTTCTCCCAATCATGTCAGATTCATTTTCCAAAAGCAACATTTTGAACAACTAATTCTCCTGCCCAAGAAATTGTAATGGTGTCCCTACTGTCTAATACACAATATCCCATCTCCTTAACCAGGCTTTCAAAGGCTTGCATGACCTGATTCCAGTCCTACCTCTTGCTACTCTCATATATATATATATATATACACATATACATACATACACACACACGTATGCATGTATATATACATATATGTATGTATATATGTGTGGATGTATGTCTATATATGTATATATATTCTATTTTCTAACCAGCATTTAGCATGTAACAATATAATAGATGTAATCAATATTTATGCAAGTAAATAAAATGAAATTGTTCTATTTTGTCTTCCTCAGACATTCACTGAACTTCTCTGCCCCTGTTTCTTTTCAAATTTTGGCCATTCTGCCTAAGATAGCTTCTCTCAAGTCTATTTCTCCCTGTCGAAATGTCACATTCAATTAAACCAGTGGTGTGCTGGTAAATTTTAATAATCAGCTTTACAAAAACAGCTACACAAGACACACTTTTAAGTTTAATCAGCACGATTAACATTTTTTCCATTGCCTTCTTAAATCTAGATGATCAACAATCAATACATCAAGCCTCAATACGTAGCATTTGCCAGTTTCTTAAGTGTAAATGCCCACATTGGAAATGTAATACGAGCATATCTGTGAATTCAACATGATTTAGTTCAGTTCAGCAAATGCTTGTTAAGTGCCTAGAATTTGCAGAGCACTGTCCTGGATCCTAGGAAGGATGCAAAGTTTAGTTAAGTTATAGTCTCTCAACTTATCGTTTAGTACTAGTGTATAATTAGACATAACCAGATATAAATACCACCACAAGGAATGGATACAATATAATGATAAAATACAAAAATCATGATAAAACAAAATCATACATGATAAATGTTTCACTTTATTCTCTGGCCATCTTCTTGACAAATGGCTTGCCTCCAAGACCAAGGATCATATTTTGGAGGACTTGTCCCTTTTCAGTTCTGGAACTATGGCCCTGGGCCCCTGTTCTAATTGCTGAGTTTCACATGCGGCACTGTTTCAAAGTTGGTTCCAACTATGGTCCCCTTGGTCCCCCGCTATTTTGTCAGAAGTTATATTCTTTCTACGTACACACTCTCAGCCTGCCTGCTTTCCAGTTCTGGATTCATAATAAAATCAACAGTGTTATTGCTACTAGAAAAGATGTGTCAGTCTATCCCTGCATGTATCCAAAAATGACCATTCCTGGCCACCATTTCTCTATATGAGTTGTCTCTCCTTTCTTGAGGATAGGGACTATCTTTGCTTTTCTGTTCATAGCTTTGGCATTCAGCACAGTCCCTGACATACAGTACATGTTTAATAAATGTGTCTATTTTTTAATTTTTATTCCTTTCGAAAAGTGTGTAATATGTGAGATCAGAAGAAAGGACAGTCATTACTGAGTAGAGAACTTAAGAAAGACTTCACAGAGAAAGAAGCATCTGATTTGGACCTTACAGAATGAATTCAGATAGTAGAAGGTATTGAAGACATAGGCATTTCACATGTAAAAGAGGAAGCAAAAGGCCAGAAGTGAAAAGTCCCAAGATGTGCACAAGTTAAGCCAATACATGCTTATTAAATGCTTACTACAGGTCCAGCTCTGCGCAAAGCCTTGGGGACACAAAGAAGGCACATTCCCTGCCTTCAAGGAGCTCATATCCCAGTAGGGTAGACAACATCCAAACAATTACATATATAGGAGACATATATGTACAGAGTAGATCAAGTACTAACATCAGAAGGAAAACCTTAACCTCGAGAAGGACTGGGAAAGCTTTGTTGCAAAAAGTGGAACTTTACTGGAGACTCAAAGGAATGCAAGGAAGATGAAGATGGTTTCTGGCTTGGGAGATGGACAGTGAAAATGCACAGGGCCAGGAGATAAGGAAACATAAGGAATACATATATATGTGGAATATTATATCTTATGAATATTAATAAGATATAATAATTAATAATTATCTTAATATTATATGTCTAACATAAGGAAAAGAAAAGAGGCCAGTGTCATTGAATCATATAGTATATGAAGGACAGAAAGTTATAAAAGAAAAACCCTTCTCCTAGTTCTTTTAATGTTTCATAGGTGCTGAGAAGACAGCTTATGAAGGACTTTAAAAGCCAGACAGGAAATGGAAAATTGGCTCAATTTAGTTTAAATGTAGAGTACTAGGAATGAAATATTTTAAACTAAAGATGATACAAGATACAGACTAAAGAAGGCCTTGAATGCCAGATTAAGGGGCTTGAACTTTATCTGCTAAACAATAACAAGCCATAGAAGTAAAATATTGATGGGAACAGTCCAATGTGCACTGATATGAAATGGAAGACTATGGTTTTATACAGACTCCTCTTATAGTATTGTGGTGTAATACATATAGACACATTCTTTTTATGTTTAAGTTCAATGATTCAGTCATGCTGGAGAACAGTTTGGAAATATGTCCAAAGGGCTATAAAACGGTGCATACCCTTTGATCCAGCAATACCACTTCTAGGCCTATATCCAAAGACATTACAAAGGGCGGGGGGGTGGGAGGAGCTCTTTGTACAAAAATATTCATAGCAGTTCTTTTTGTGGTGGTTAAGATTTGGAACTCAAAGGAATTTGGGGATCAATTGGGGAATGACTGAACAAACTGTGGTATGTGATTGTGAGGGATTATTGTTGTGCTGTGAGAAGTGATGTGCAGGGTGCTCTCAGAAAAACCTGGAAAGATTTACATGAACTGATGCAAAGTGAAGTGAACGGAGCCAAGAGATACACAAGTCACAGCAATATTGTATGGTGAAGAACTGTGAATGACTTAGCCATTTTCAGCAATACAGTGGTCCAAGACAATCCCAAAGGATTAATACTATTAAATGTATATTTATGTATTATGCTATATCTATATATATACACACATATATATTTATACATAATAGTATATTTATAGTATATATAATTGTAGATTTAAATACTATATATACTCTATATTATAATCTATATAATTTATATTTATATATACCAGTATATATATTATATATTACATTATATTATATGATATTATATATATTATGTTATATTATATAATATCATATATTATATATTACATTAAATATATGATATTATATATATTATGTTATATTATATACATTATATTATATGATATTATATATATTATGTTATATTATATACTATATTATATATAGTATATGTCACATATACTATATATACATTATATATAGTACATAATATATATACTGGTATAAATGTAAATATAGTATATTATATACTACGGAAATATAACATATAACATACTATATACATATATATATCATACTATAAAACATACTATGCACCTCCAGAGAAAGAACTGATATCGTTTGACTACAAACTAAAGTTTGCTATTTTTCATTTTCTTTCTTTTATTCTGGGCTTGTTGTACAAAAGGGCTAATATGGAAATGTTTAACATGATTACATTTGTATAACCTCTATCTGATGGCTTACTCTCAGGGAGGGGGGAGGGGAAGGATAGAATCTGGAACACAAAACTTTAAAAAAATGTTAAAAATCGCCTTAACAAGTAATTGGAGAAAAATAAAATATATTAAATTTATGTTTAAGTTCAAAATAAGAAAAATAAATTTTAAAAAATCTAGGACACCTGTAATGATGTTCAAGTAGTAGTACAGATAATAATAAAAGAGAAAGATAACATGTTAAGGGTAGTAACATAGAGATTAGATATTGTAGAACTTAGGCACCAAAGAATTATTTTAAAAAGAGGGAATAGGAAGTCTCAAAGAGAACACAAAGGTTTGAAATATAGGATCATAGATTTCAAGGTGAAAGGTATGCTTAAGGCCATCTAATTCACATCCGTATCTCTTCAGATGAGGACAGAGATGTCCAGAGATATTGACATGTCCAGTATCGCATAGGTAGTCACTGTAGAGTTATTATAATCTGGGCTCTCTGATTCCAAATTCAACGCTATTTCTGTTGTATCATACAACCTCTTTGAGAGTGAATGGTGGTACCACCAACAAAAAATAGCCAAGTCGGAAGGAGAAGGAGCTTCTTTTTTTGGAGAAGAGGGAGGGAATGGTGGTTAGTTTAAGATATGGGTTGATTTGAAGGGAGAACTCGAGACCAAGAGACACATATTTTTTAAAATAATGATAGCCAAAGTTATAGAAATCAATAAGACTGCCTTGGAGGAGAGTGTAGCATGACAGTAGATGAGGGCTTAAAGCTATAGATTTATATTTGTAAGTCAACTATATTTCAGTGTTAATTTATAGCACAGGAGAAAACATTTGAGATTTTAACAAACTATGTTGAAGAAATAATAATCCCTTACATTTGCAGAGTTTTGTAAGATTTACAAAGCACCTTATAAACACTGTATTTTGAAATCTTCATAGCAACCCTGTGAAATAGGTAGTTAAAATATTATAATACCCATTTTACAGGTCAAGAAAATGAGGCTCAGAGAGATTAAGTGATTTGCCTTCAATGTGGTATGTCCCCTGAATTTGGTCCAATCTATTTCCCGTTCCACCATGCTCCAGAAGCAATGAAGGAGAAAAATGAGAAGGCTTCCTTGGTTAAAAGTGATCCCTCTCTCCCCTTTTGTTCCTTTAGCTCTTTGTATGTCACGTAGCAATAATCACAGTCTGCCAAGAGCTATGATGTCATAGTTATTTGTTAATGAGTCTTATGTCTCCTTCAAATGACCAATAATAAAATCTGACATTTATGTACAAATGTAAACATTAGGTGTATATATGTATGTATGTATATACACATATGTTCACATATGTATATACACACACCTTATTTATATAAATTTGCAAAGCAATCTTCATATTCACAAATCTCTCATTGATCTGGCTGAATGATTACCTAAATTAATAAGATGTTAGTAGGCAACTAAACTTCTTTGCATTTGTGAAGCTTCTTACCTGGGAATCTATGAACTTTAAAAAAAATTCAACAACTACATTTCAATATAATTCGTTTGTAATTTTTTGCAATCCATTGTAAACCTATGTAATTTTTTTTGCATTTAAAAACATAATTCTAAGAAGAGGTACATAAACTTCACTAGACTATTAAGTTTCTATGACACAAAAGGATTAAGAATCTAACGTGCTCTAGCATCTGGTATAGTCCTTCAACTCCAGAAACATCAGCTAAGCTCCCACAATGTGGCAAACACAGTTCTAGGCACTCAGAGGACAAAGATAAAAACAAAACTGTACTTGCCCTCATGGAGTTTACATTCCACTGGGATGGAGTAGATAGCAAGTAGTCACATAAATGAGTACACAACAATAGAGCACAATATTGAGAAGGATTGAGTACCAACGGCTGAGGAGATGCTCATTGGTGATCAGCAAGTATTTGTAAGATGGATATTGAATAACCCTCAAATGGGCAAAAAGTGTATGTGTGTATGTGTGTGTGTGTGTGTGTATGTGTATGTGTGTGTGTGTGTGTATGTGTGTAAAGCAGGAAGGAAACAGTAACAGAAATTGATGGAACACCTAAGGTAAGAGAGAGAGATAATATAGGGACTTGATGTTAGAAAGAGAAGATGAATGGGGAAAGGCACAGAGATGATGGCAGTGATCAGTAGAATTATGGTAGTATAAGGCAGAGGTGTTATCATCCTATGTTAGTTTGCATAGAGACATAACAATGTATATGCACATGCTTGAGGCACAGGAAGAACACCATGTAGACTGCACAGATAACAATGGTGCAGTAAACTCTGGGAAAATTGAGATCTGAGATTATCGTCTCATGACTTAAGGGTTTACTTGGTCTTTGGACAAACTTCTCTGGGACAAGGAGAAATTGTCAGGATTTCCAACAGGAGTTATATCATAAATGATATTCATGATATCATTCATTCTCCTCCTTCCTGCAAATTTCTGCTGAATAAATGAGCACCAAGATATGTTTTAAGGCTAAAAGTAAAATATTAGTGTTTTGTTTTCATTAGGATCTATGAGAAAGAGTAGTCATATGCTTACTTGGGCTTAATTACTGGGCTTTTAAATGTCATGATTAAATATTTTCTTTCCTGCTCCCAGTTAATGAAAGTCTTCTGGATTCTCACCTGGTATTACTCTTCTCTCATCATAGATAACATTGAAAATCAGAAATTACTATGCATTTAATGCCTATGAGAATGAAAAGCACTAGATATTCTGGAAAATAGAACATAGGCTTTTTGTTTAATGTCTTTTCTCCATTTCTTGATTTTATTTTGTTTTGTTTATATTTTGCTAATAGTTCTAGGGACCAGAGGCAGCATGGAACTGTAGAAAGAGAGTTGAACTTTCAATCAGAAGACTTGAATTAAAAATCCTCTTTCGTGTGACCTTGGCCAAGTCACTTAACCTCTCTACTTCTCAATTTACTCATCTGTGAAATGAAGTCAGACTAGGTGATTTCTAAGACTTGTTCTAGTTCTCCACATCTACGTTGGTTACCATAAGTGATATTAGCTTCCAGAGAAATAAGATCTCTAAGTCCCTCTGGGAACTAAATCTGTGAATGAATGAATGAATGAATGAATGAATGAATGAATGAATGAATAAATGAAAAAGTACTTCAATCCACTAAACTTCTGTTGACCATTGTGAGTCATTCAAGGAGTGCACTCGGAAGGAAGGGCTCATTGCAGCCTATTTTACTGGTAGCCTAGTGAGATTTGTCAGAGGATGGAATGGGACAGGGAAGTCATAGAATCTATGATCCTAAGAATTGAAATTCACAACTCTGGAATTACACTGCTTTAGGTTCAGGCTTGCTGCCAACAAATATAGCTCTCTATTTATTATTTTGTCTGAGGAAGGTTAAGAAAAATTGGAATTTCAAGGAAGGAAGGAGGGAAGGAAGGAAGGAAGGAAAAAAAGAAGGAAGGAAGGAAGGAAGGAAGGAAGGAAGGAAGGAAGGAAGGAAGGAAGGAAGGAAGGAGGGAAGGGAGAGAGGGAAGCAAGGAGGGAGGGACATTCAGAGAGAAAATTAAAAAAGAAGGAACAAAGGAAAAGAAAGAAAGAAAGAAAGGAAAGAAAGGAAGGAAGATAAGAAAGGGGATATTTTAATGATTTCTTGTAGGGGAGCAGTCTGGGCCTTTTATCTCATCCAAGTGAGGAACCCCTGGTGTGGGAACTCCTTCCACCAATGCAGATTGTCAACTTGACTCTGGCTTATAGTCTTAGAACTTGCTGGGAGGTCTAAACATTTAAGTGGCTCATGCCTACAGTCAAACAGCATTTGTCAGAGGCAAGACTTACATGCAGGTCTTCTTGATAGCAAGAACAGGTCACTATCCACTGTAATGCTGCCTTTCCAAAAGGCCTTAAAGGAAGATGATATCTTGGTCATTAAGATAGTGCCAAACAGAGTAAGTTCTAAGAGTTCAGGGCCAGGAGTATTCCTTTGGAAGGGACTGGAAGAATTTACATTAAGAGCCCCAAACTGGAAAGATTTATGAGGTTAAAGATGAATAATAATGACAGACCAGCAAAGAGAGGGAAAAAAAAACGTTACAAAGTGGAAAGGTACATATGCATTTGGGGAGGAATCATGAAACCATGGAGGCGGAGGATCTGTGTTCCTGATCTAGAGCCTGAAGTGACCTCAGCTTCCATGTAGCATATACCCTCATTCTGCAGGAGAAACTATGATCCAAAGATAGGCAACTTGCCTTGGGTGACATAGGTAGGAAGTATAGCTTGATTATATAGATATCAGACTTGATTCTATTTTAGTACCCATCACTGGGTTTGCCCTTCTCAAGTGAGGGTCCATTAGAAAGAGTGCTACGTTTGGAGGCAGAAGACCCGAATTGAAACCTTGGTTCTCTCACATACCTTGGGTGTGACACTAGGTAGGTCGCTCTTACCTTTCTAGGCTGGAGTTTCCTCATTGGTGAAATGAACTATGCTGCCTCTGAGCTTCCTTCCATCTCTAAGTTTATGGTCCTTTGAGTGTATTTAGTGTTTTCTCTGGTTTTCTTCACTCTATGGAGAATTCTGGCAATCCAAACTCTGGGACCTCAGTAACCACTGGATGACTCATTTTATGAAGGAGCTCTCTTGGATGCCAACATGGTATTTTACTGGGAGCCTTCTTTGAAAGTCAGCCATTTTGTTTCCTCTGTTATCAAGCTACTTATACTTCAATAGCATACATCAGGATTGTTTAGACGGTTCCATTGTCCCTAATAGAAAAAAAAATTAGAAATAAGTATTATTTAGACTGTCAAATTAATATTAAAATTAAAAAAATAAAATGAATATTAGCAAGCACAGCTGTTTGCAGCACTTTCTTTTCGATGCATCTGCTTTTAATGAGGGGTAAGCAAGAGCTTTGTGCACGTGATGGCTTTATTTATTTTTTAAAAAATATTCCCCAAGCTTGAAATTTACATCATAACAAAATTGTGTATAATGTGGCAGAACTGTTTTATGTGATTAAAAACTGTTTATTCTAGATTTGTAATTAATTTAATTGTCACATTGAGAGGGCTGCAATTTGGGTGAAAAACTTTCAATCTTGATTACCTATTATTCACATGACAACGCTGAAATAAAGTGACATAATGACACATGGAAACATAATCACCAGTCACCCCCGATTTAATAACATTTTGAAAGAAAAATCAGTAAAAGTTCTGCAGAAATCACCTACTTAATCTATAAAGAGAAAACAGCTCTATTTGGTTCTGGTAGAACAAATGAATCACAGGTATACAAACATGTTCAGGAAGTAAAAATTTGAACAAACATCTGATAAAAGCCATGTTGGATTAGAATTTCAGAAATTTCAAACCTTGAGGGAAAAATATAGTTAATTAGTTCATCCCCAGTGAGGAAGAGGACCCATTGAGCTGCCTCGTTCAATGGTATACTTAAATACTAACCTCACTTAGGGTCAGCCATGACACCTCCATTTATTTGAACTATAGCTTTACCAAATTCAATCAAACATTAACAGGAAGTAGTTAATTAGCTCTGCTGCACTAACAAAGAAAAATTATTATCCCACACCAATCTACAGTATGGCAAAACTCTGACCCCACACAAATGATACATGTCCATTAAGATAATTGATTGAAGTACCAAGGAATTGTAATAATTCAAATGGTGGGAGAAGAAAAGTTGCTCATTTGAAGATGTATTTTTTTTCCAACGAGATATTCCACTAACAGAATGGATAGAGATATATTTTTTTTATATTTCCCCTCACTTTATAGGAAGCTTTAGTAGTAAAAGAGTAGCTATTCAGTTTTTAGGTGTCGATTCAATTCAGATCAACTCAACTCAAATTTGTAGAAGTTTACGGCATTTAGGTCATCATTAAGACAAGATCTCTGCTACGTTGGTGTCAAATAGTGCCATATACATTTAACAGGTAGCTTAAGAGGTCCATTTGTGTGGGAGTGGAGAGAAGACCCCCTCCCAATGCAGGAGTCAATCTAAATACAGAGAGTAAGGTGAATGTATAAATTAGTAGTTGGCATATTTTCTTTGCCATTATCAGAAAGATAAGACGGCTGAGCTGTAAAGGCATCAACAAGATAGCTTCTGCCCCAGCTCTAATCTGGGTATCAATCTCTTTCCTTTTCTAGAGGTAATTTAAAAAAGCAAGACAGAAAACAATGGGATGCAGAGGGGTGTTCTCTAAACTGGTCCTTGTGCTTTAAGTACAGTGCTCCCTCCCACATCACGGATATTAGGGACACAGCACCACAGAGATCTGGAAAATCCATGCATAAGTCTTTGTCCCTCCCTTAGTACTAGAAAAGAAGTCTGAATTTTTTTTTTAATGGGGTGTATACAGTACTTTATTGTAAAATTTGGGTTGATGTTATACATTGTATTGTATAATTGTATTTTATCATATATATTATATATACTTGCACGTATATATGTTATATGTGTGTGCATATGTACATATATGTAATATGTACATATATAATATGTGTATGTAATATAATATATACATGTATTATATTATATAATCATACAATACATATAGTTTATGCTTTTCTAAGTTTGTAAACATTTTTATGTCATTGGCTGGTCTTTGCAACTGCCACAAACCCCCCCAAAAAAATTCCTACTTAATTTGCTATCCCTACTCATGATATATCAAAACCATGACAGGGAGATTCCCAATGTGTAAGTATTTTAGCAGAAAAGAGAGCAAGAGAGATTGGTGAAACCTTTTTGTGGCAGAGCAGTGAAGTCTGGTGGAATCTGGTTACTTGAGTCTCTTTCCTTTCCTGACTGTATTTGTATTACTCTGGATTCTGTGGGTCTTTGGCAAGAAATTCATCTGCACTTGCTTTTTGAACTTAGGCAAAGAATGGTAAATGTTAATTTTATGCCACAGGGTCAACTATAATAGAAAAATACTTCTGAGTCCTCTGTTTTCTTGATGACTGTATCACACGTTAGGGGAACCTAACAGTTGGTAGTCAAATGGAAAGAGTGCTGGGTTTGCAATCAGACACCCTGGGTGCAAATCCCAGCTCTACCACTTACTACCTGTGTGACCTCAGAGAAGCAATGTAATTTCTCTGGCTTCAGTTTTCTCATCTGCACAATAAGGAGGTTAGACTTCTTATCTTCTAAAGGTCCCTTCTCTTTCTAAGTCTATTTTACTTAATGCCAGAAAATATTAAATATCTTTCTGTAGAGGCTCTCTACTCCCACCTCAGGAACTCTCAGAGAGTCTAATAGGGATGATGTACGAACAAATGAGAACATGCTGGGGCTCCAGGGGCATGGCTTATGGTACAGCAGGTGTATCCCGAAAAGATAACCATGGTGATGCTATCAGCATCCTGGATGAGAAAGCAAATCGTTTTCCTCGATCTTGCCATGTTTTGCTACAAATGTTCATTCCAGGAATTGTAGGACCAAATAGTGGGATTTTTGGGAGGGGGGAAATAAATGACTTTCCCAGGCTCACGTAGCTAGTAAGTATCTGAGAACGGATTTGAACTCAGGTCCTTCTGACTCCAGGGGTGGTGATCTATGCACTAAGTCGCCTACTTGCCCTTCAAATAGTTGTTATTGGAAACTGATCTGGTCTTTCCATGGTTTTAATTTTCTAACAGTCCTTATATGGAAGGAACTTGAGGCCTTTCAGTGTTCTAACAATCCTTCTCTGGACACCATTCAGCTTATTAACGGTCTTCTAAAAATGTGGTACAAAGAACTAATCCTTCTTCTGCATGCCAGACCTTCTTGGCTTTTCTGATATTTCTTACACATCTTATTCCATCTGCTATATCCATGCTTTTTCATTTATTCCCCCCTTCTCCCATAGAATTCCTGTTTTCCCCTAAGATGCAGATCAAGTACCACTTTCTGCACGAAAGACCATCCTGGTCCCTCCATATCCAATGTCTCCCTCTCCATGGCATATAAGCTACATGAGATCTCAAACATAAAATATGCATAACAGGTAAGCAATATTGATTGTCACAAGGTCAGGGATAGCTGTATCCTTGACAATACCCTCTGATTCCTTTCTCCCCTGTCCAATTGAGTGAGCTTATTCCAACTGTAGGACCCTTGATATTAGAACTCCTGAGGTCCTCTTAAGAACTTGAGGCACCATTAAAAATGAGTTTTAGCAGCCATTTTGATGATTACCTCATGAATGACTTGGCTTTGCTGGTTTAAAAACATCGCTGTGTTCTTTGCAATCTAAGACAGCAGAATCATATACTTTCTACAAAATGGACAATACACATTCTTTGATTTCTGATTCCTACGTTTTTTTTTCTTTCTCCCTAACTTTCAAGTGGCTGAAAGCAGCTTTGTAATTAAATCAAATGAGCAGTGCCCAGTAAGTGTTAGACTCAGGGGCCATCTGAGTTGAAGAGCGAACAGTTGCGCTGAGGAAGATGGCAGAGAAAGGCAGCTGCCAACAGCTATTAGGTATTCTCTGTCTTTAAAAAAAAAAAGGATCTATATTCTTTTAATGCTGGTAATAAAGAATCTTTTAAGTCTTCCTTTCCTTATTCTCTTGAATGTATCTGTGTCTAAGGTAACATTTTCTTGTGTAGCCTGGTCATGCTTGTAATAAAACATGAAGCATTTACCAAATGAATTGAGTAGTACAGGAATCCTTGAAAAAGAGAATCTGTTTTGAATGTTTACGGTACTTGAGTAGACTATGAGGGAAGGAGGGATGGAAGAAAGGTGTCCAGAAAATAAAAAGATGCCGAGAACCAATTTTGGGTTCAAGTGAGTACAAAATGAGGAGCAAGGGATGAATTGCTCCCAAATGAGTACAAGAGAATTCAAGTCAATGTATTTTATTTATTTTTGTTTTAAATAAGTTTTTATTGATAACTTTTGTTTTATATATCACCATAATTAACCAAGCATTCCTATCTTCCTTGAGAACCACCTCATATTAAAAAATTATTTTTAAAGAAAGAAAATGGAAAAAGGAGGGGGACATCAACAAAACTGATTAATATATAAATGCCTAAAAACATGTGACACAGTATATAAGTGTACATAAGTGGAACATTGCTATACTACCTACCTCCACAAAGAGGTAGAGAAGGAGAGTCTTCCCAAATTTCTTCTTTAGATCCAAGTTTATTCTTTATAGTTTTGCAAACTTCACTTTAGATTTTAGTGTGTTTTTTGTTTACATTTTTGTAGTCACTGTGTGTGTTCATACAAATATATTATATATTTGCTTTGATCGTTTCACCTTACATTGGTTCATGCAGCTCTTTTCATACTTCTCTGTGTTTATCACATTGGCCATTTCTTAATAGCACAATAATATTCCATTATATTCATGTATTATATTCATTTTGTTATAACATTCTCTAATTGATGGGCATCAGCTATTTTTTCATTGATTTTTCATTGCACACACACACACAAAATGCTGCTGTATGTGGAAGTATGAATTGTATGGTTCCATGTCAACATGAAATGTTTGCCATCACTAATGCAGGATTGGGAGGGAGGGAGACAACTAAAAATTAAAAAAATATAACAAAAATAAATAAACATCTTTTGGAGATCTGCTATAAATATTTTGTTTTACAACAAGGATACAATTAATGAAAGTTCAAATTAAATGAAATTTGATTTAATGTGAATTATAGAATGCCTGCTCAGAATCGTACTAAATAATTGTTCCCAACTTTGAGGTCTTATAGACATGAGATGTATAGGGGGCATAAACATCACATGTCAGTCATAATGGCAATTAATGGTTTCAGAAACTGACATTTTTAGAAAGGTCAGGGAAATAGAATTATTTAACCAAGAGAGGGAAACAGTTATGGAGACTCTAAAGGTATACTTGGGATTGTTTATATGAAGATCAGCTTTCCTATATCTCTTTAAAGGTCTGAATAAGAGGAAATGAGCTAAAGTAAAGCATAGGGCAGTTAAATCATGATGAAGTTCCAGATAGGATACTTCAAAAACTGGAATTGATTATTAAAAGCAGGCTAGAGAATTTTTCTAAGTAGAGTCTCATGAGTTGGGGGTAAGTTTCATTGTCAAATTGCTCAAGAAGAAAAGATGGAAGAGATTGTTTTTGTATGTTTGTGTGTGTGTGTGTGTGTGTGTGTGTGTGCGTGCGTGTGTATGTTTTACTTCTAGACTATGAAAGGTAAAGTGCAGCTCAAGCAGTGCTGGAGAAATACTCAGAGAAGCAACTTAAGTTTTTACATGAAATACCCTTTCTGGCAGAATCTCAATGTATCATGTGGGACTGAACAAATACACAGTGCCTAGCACATAGTAGGTACTTAATAGATATTGACGGATTGATTTAAAAAATCATTATGTCAGTTTTCATAGCGGATAAATCTTCCTGACCTTAAAGCCAGGAAGCCCTGGGTTCAAGTCCCACTTCTTCTGTGTGCATCTGTGTATGTGTCGCTAACATTATTTTATTTTATTTTTAATTTATGGAATAAAACAAGCATTTCTACAACATTGTATAATAAGAAAGATGAGTGCACATGAAATTGCAAATCTACTATGTACAACTTGCTATTCCTTCCAAATAAACAACAAAATTATCATATAAGTTTCTTATTTTTCTTCCCTTCCTCCCACCCCTGCCATAGAGATGGTTACCATCAGGCACAGACGTATACACATGTAAGTACATGCATATATACACACATGTATACATATATGCACACACATATGTATGCATACATGTATGTAAAATTGTTCTATACATACTTCTGTTTATTAGTTCTTGCTCTAGATGAAGATAGCATGTTTCTTATGTGTCCTTTATAGTTAATTTAGGTATTTATAACAGTCAAAACAACTTATTTGCTTAAAGTATTTCTTAAAGTAATATTTCTGTTATTGTATACAATGTTCTCTTGGTTTTTCTTGTTGAACACTATTATTTTGTGTAAATCCATGTTTTTCTAAGATCATGAAACTCATCATTTCTTATAGCACAGTACTATTCCATCACAACTATATACTACAATATATCCAGTCATTTACTAATTGATGGGTATCCAAGAAATTTCCTGACACACATACTGGTTGTGTGACTTTGGGCAAGGCATTTAGCTTCTCATTCTTCCCAGGCAACTCTGTAGGAGTACAAATTGAAGACTGGGTGCCAACCTTCATTAGCAGGAGTTTTCTCACCTGGAAGATCTCTATGTCAATGAAATCACAGATTTAGCCTCTATCCCTATCCCTAAGGATTCCCATTGAATATCTCTGCTTCTGGAGCTAATGATGCTTTACTTTTCCTTTGTTTAAAGCAGTGGCAAAGATGTTTCTTGTTTATCTGCTTTTATCTAAAACCTATCCCTTTAGCCAATACTGAGTAATAATTTATAGAATAAGGACAGAAGATTTCATTGCCATTGGGAACTCTGAGGGTAGGAAACTCCATCTTCCAATGCAGCCTTTTGCATTGGAACCTTTTGGAACCAATTGGTACCTTTTCTTCACCTTATAGTCAGAGAGTTATTTAAAGCCATGAAAAGGTTAAAGACTTAGTTAGGCTCACACAATCAGTATTTGTCAGAAACAGAACTTGAATTCAGTTCTTATTGGCTTCAAGGCTGGGGTTCTATGTATTAGGCAATGCTGTCTCTCATTTAAATATAGATAGATAGATAGATAGATAGATAGATAGATAGATAGATAGATAGATAGATAGATAGATAGATGATAGATAGACAGATGGATAGTTAGATAGACAGACACATACATATGTATGTGTGTATGTATATATACACAGACACATATACGTATATGTATGTACATATATGTATTATTGTTAAGGAATTCCTGGTGATCAGAGCTATCCCAAAGTGGAATGGGGATAGTAGGTTTCCCCTCACTGGAGCTTGTCAAGGAAATGATGAATGAATGAATGAAACATTTATTAAACACTTACTATGCTCTAACCACTGCAGATGAAGATGTAAAAACAAGACAGAGACAATCCTTGTCCTCAGGGAGCATAAGGTGACACATAAAAGGGAGCAGAAAAGGTGGAGGGCAGCAGGGAATACACAGTATGGGAGCATGGTTTTCCATTGAGTCAAAGTCAAGCAAAGTGCTCTTAAGAAGTGTAGTTACCTGGAGGCTTGTGAGCCTTCTATAAAAGAAGGCTTTGGTAAGAGTAATGCTCTGATCTCTGTCTTTCCTATAGAGGGGAGAGGTAACTGAAGGTGAGTTGAGAAGGGGTTGAGTATCAGTGAGAACTTGAATGTCAATGAGCATGGTGATGAGATTTCAGGTGATTCAGCTTATTCTGGGGAGGATGATGAAGGGAAGGCCAGTGGGGAACAGAGCCATGAAGCGAAAGGCAAGCAGAATTGCTGATGGGAAATAGAGTATACTGGATAGTATAGTAGAAATGGTATAGTAGAAAGACCAATGGATTTGGAGTCAGAGGTCCTTAGATCAAATTCTATAACTAATGCTCACTATATATGAGACCTTGGGTAAACCACTGAAATTCTCTAGGCCTCAACTGATTGCTGCTGGATCCAGATTAAAAGGTGAGGGAGAAATCTCTAAACAAATAGGTAAAAATACAATAAGACATAGATAAGTGTTGATACATGGCATTTTAAGTCAATGTACCTCTGCAGGAATCCATCCTTATGTATATTTAGTCACCCCCTTTCTATTTGGGTTTGAAGTCACTGCATGACACCACACTGGCTCTAGGTGGATAGAAGGCTCGACTCAGAATTAGGGGGATTTGGTTTCAAATCCTGCCTTTGACTCCAAATGCAGTACTGCTTTCCTTATGACATTCTAGAGGACTCAGCTAAATGGTTATTTTCTCAGTTGCCCCTCCTACATAAAATGCACTCAAAAGGTATTTGATAGGTTTTGACAGAATTCATCAAGATGAATTAATCTTGGAAATATTCAATATTAGAGTAATTCCTTCAGGGCAGGGACTGCTTTGTGTTTTGATTTTGTATTACCTGTACCTTATACCATGTTTTAACCGTAAGCCATTCATACACATTTGTAGAATTTGAATCAATTTGCAACATTTCTTATGAAAGAAAATACAAGTAGGTTTTTTTTCCCCCATTTCCTACCTTGAAAATATAAGTTACGGGCATAGATTATAATAAGAATATTCCTAAAACTCACATGATCCCTGCAGGAATTGATGGGAATTTTCTCTGTGAAAGACTCTGTGAATATTAGCTCCAGTCTATGTCTTTCAGCTCAAATATGTAAACTGGTATCTGCAGCATCTAACCTTTACAAAAGTGTTCATCTTACGGTAATTTGGACGTGCACCACTCCATGTAGAGCCATTCATTGTCCAGTGTGTTAAAGGATGATGTATATTCTGTAGTTAATGGAGTTGAATAGATCTTCACATTTCACAGCCCGATGAATGTGTACTCTGTTTTCTCCCTTGAAAGCTGGCTCTTGTGGAAAGACTTTTTAAGAAAATGTTTTTATACATTAAAGACAAATTCACGACTTTGAGAAACCAGTAACTTGTGCTTGGAGATGAACAGAGAGGATGGGAACGTTACACTTAGGGTCATGTAATTATTAGCATAACTGCTGGACCAAATTCCCTGACATTTCTGAATTATTTCTAAACTAATACTGGCGTGGGAAGTTAGAACTCATGGTGTACAATTGTTCGTCAAAAGAAATTCTAGATCATTGTTTAGGGATGGAAAGACATAACCCTTAAATAGCTGCAAAGAGGTTAAAGATCTCTGTTCAGTATATAAAGAGGAAGACATTTTATAAAATATGATCACTCAGGGGACAGCCTGAAATTTTGGTTGTGTTTGTTCAGAAGTATTTTTTTTTTTGCTATATGAAATATTTAGCATAGCAAAACAATTAGAAAGTAGATGGTTTTTCTTTCCTTTTCTAACTGCATTTTTCCATTACTAACTCTAGTTTCTAAGATGACATGTTTCTTTAAGAGCCTCTACTTGCAGAGCTTTGGCAAAAGCAAAAAAAAAAAAAAGAAAAGAAAAGAAAGTATTTCCATAATAGCATATACTAAGAAATGGTGTTGAAGGTTTATCTTTTGTAGGTCATGATGACATGACAAATGGAAAGCCCATGAGTCCTGGTAGGCTACTTTGTCCATAAAATGGTAAGAACATCCTGACACTGAGAAAAGAGAAAATGGCAACAGAATTGAAAAGATGCAAAGACTATAAAAGTTATTAGGGGGAGAAAAGCTAAAAGAAATGAATCAACACTTCTTTTTATATATAAAAAATAAAGTTATGCTAACTAGACTTCAAATGGAAAAAAGAAAGGGTCTTACTGAGGAAGACAAATTACAATGAACCCAGAGCTATTGGGTTGACGAATTTGAGGCAAATTGAATTAAGCAATGACTGGGGGTGGAGGGATGGTGGCTTCTAGGATATGAGTACTCTTATGAATGGTAGACTGAAAGCTCAGGTCATGGAAACTGAGGAGGCTGAAGAACTGGGAGGCTAGTATATTCTAAGTGGTCAGGGACTGGGATAAAGGAAACAGTGATCAAAGTGCTGAATTGATTAAGGAAGGAAACATGAGCATAGATAAAATCAACAAGGGTGGGAATGGGATAGAATGACTTTAAAGGACAAGTGATCACTGAGTGATGGGTAATGGCAATGGAAGATAAGGTATGCCTGACCCTGTGTGTGTGTGTGTGTGTGTGTGTGTGTGTGTGTGTGTGTGTGTGTGTGTGTGTGTGTGTGTGTGAGAGAGAGAGAGGCAGAGAGATGGAGAGACAGAGAGACAGAGAGAGAGACAGAGAGACAGAGATAGAGAGAAAGAGACAGAGACAGAGACAGAGACACAGAGAATATGTAAGAGAAGTGGTAATTAGTAATATAGAGGATGCCAGAACAAAGCTAAGTCTCAGTAAAAATAAGGAGATGGAAGAAATGTGAGAAGAGATTCTGGCTGTTAACAGTAGAGTAGGTATCCAGACTTCACAGTAGAAAGGGAGGACAGAAGAGGATGGGACATGGAGAGAGTTAGTTTGACCTCATTACAGATAAAAATGTGGGGAAAGGTACTAGAGAAAAGGGAGGTTTGCCCACACAGGAGGTCATTCTGAATCATGAAATTAGAAGAGCAGGAAGGATTTTGTAGACATAGGGGATGGGGAGCACCAAGTATGGAGACTATAAATAGACTCCAAGGTTCTAGTCAGAATAGTATACAAGTGCTTCTGCCAATCCTGGCTGAGGGGGTACCCCTTCAGTTGACTTAGGCAGAAGGGGGTAATAAGGGAGGGAATTTTATAGGAAAAATAACAACTGATACCATTACCACTACTACCACTACCACCACCACCATCATCAGACATTTATTATTTATACAGGTCTCAGTGCTGCATGCCAAAGAGGTCAGGAGAGGATGAGATATCCATTCCCTGCCCTCAAAGAAGTCACTCTTGGGGGCAGGTCATGTTGCCAGTACATACCATCTCGACAGCTATTCTCCCTATCCCGTGATTCCATCATTCTGTATGACATAAGTACATGTTGTGACTTAGGTCATCCTATTTAGTTCAGTCCACATACCAGACCATGCAGTAAAGATGCCTCCCACAGGACAATGGAGCAGTGCCAATAATCTCCTGTGTGGTAGCAGCTTGGGGCTGAATGAAAGTGGAGTTATAGACAGTGCTCTGAAGGGCAGTGTGCCTCCATGAATGTCAGCATATGGCTGTGAGGAATTCTGACATTCTGCTTGTTACAATCACCATTACCCCTTCCAAAGTGGGCATTCTGGGATGCCAGAAAGGGAGGGGAGTGAGAAACTTTAGCATTCTGTGATCAAAGTCCAAATTTACTTATTACGGTCCATTCCACTTATAGAAAGTTCTAATTCTTAGGAAGTTTTTTTCCTTTATCAAGCCTAAATGTACCTCTCTTCAACTTCCACACATTGTGCCAAGCTCTGTTCTTTGAAGCCAAGAAGAACAAGCTGAATAGTTGTTTTGTATAATAGGTCATCCAACATTTAAGACAGTTATCCTGCTCCACTCTCACCAAGTCTTCTCTACTCCAATATAAACATCCTCCATCATGGAATTTTTTGGGGAAATCCATCTTAATGAATTAGAAAGAGCACAAAAACATTCCATGAGGCAACAGAGAAGGAATAATTAGAAAAGTAGGCAGAAATTCGCAAAAGTATATGGTATGTTGAAAACCAAGGAAGGAAACGTTATCCAGGCAGAGGGTGGAGGTGGCCAACAATGTTGAATGCTGTAGCAAGATCAAGGGGGAGGAAGGGCAACAAACAAAAAAGGATGCTGGACTTGGCAAGTAGAAGGTTATTTGTGATTTAGAGGGAAATACTTCAGCAGAGTGGTAAGGGTGAAAACCAGGACACAAGGGGTGGAGGTGAGAGCAGGTGCTGAGAAAGTGGAAGAAACTATTCAAGAAATTTGACCATGGAGGGGAAGTGAAGAAAGGGTCTGTTCCTGGATGGGGCAGAAAGATCAAAGGAAGGTTCATTTTTTTTAGGATTGGGGAAGCCTGAGCATATCTGTAGAAAGTTCATCAGGAAGTAAAAATCAAACGATCAATCAACAAGCATTTATTAAGAGCCTGTTATGTTTCAGGCTTCCTGTAAAATGGGGATAATAATAGCACCTCCCTCATAGAATTAACATGGGAATTAAAAGTGATGATGCATATAAAGTGATTTATAAACCTTTCAACATTATATAAATGTTAGTAGGCACAGTAATTAGAAGCCTGAAGTCAGAAAGAACTGAGTTCAAATCCAGCCTCAGATTTTTTCTAGCTGTGTGATTCTGGTCAAGTCACTTAACTTCATCTGCCTCAGTTTCCTACTCTATAAAATGGGGATAATAATAGCACCTGCTTCCCAGGTGTTGTTGTAAGGATCAAATGAGGGGTTTAGCACAATATTTGGCACATATTAAGTGCTATTATGTAAATATTAGCAATTAGTAGTAATAGTAGCAGCAGCAGCAGTAGTAGTAGTAGTAGTAGTAGTAGTAGTAGTAGTAGTAGTAGTAGTAGTACCAGCAGCAGCAGCAGCAACTATGACTGTGATGGCCACTAGAAATACAGAGGCAATAATGAGAGCTCCTCTGCCTTCAGGGAGCTTATATTCCAGCAGGGGAGAAAACATGTATATATAGAGATATACACAAAATTAATAGAAGGGAACTGGAGGAATTGAAAGATGGAGTAGACATCATCCACCCATCTACTCAGAAGATGCTGAATAGAGCTAGAGAAAGTCTAACAACTATGATGACTGAATACATTATAAATCCATGTTATCCAGCTTCATCTGGGCCCTCGGTGCAGCAAGGAATGTCTTTTATTCTTTCCTAATTAATTCCCTATCTTACTGCCTACAGAAGCTATTCTTGCCTTGTCACGCTTCCCATACTTCCCCTGCACTCTTTTTATCAGCTGAGGACCTTACTTCTTACTTTATTGGGAAAATATACTTATTGTCTCCCTCATTAGGACAGGAGCACATTACAAGTTAGGGATAATTTCATTCTCTGTACTTGTATTCCTAGCACCCAGTATAGTGCTTAGCATATAGTAGGATCTTCATTATTGTTGTTCATGCTTTGTTTTTAAAGAGGATCAATGACATCCTGTGGTAATATCTTGGCTTGGGCATGAATTGAATTGAAGTGAAGCTGTTCCACAAAGTCATCAGCCTCACTCTCTCTTCTAGAGCCATTGATGTCCAGTGTCAGTGACAAAAGTCAAGATGACTGGTGATTGCCAAGAATGCAGTAGGTTACCTTGGCATCTTCAATGTCTGACCAAGTTCTTGTTGATTGTTGATTGATTGGTTGGGTCATCACTTATACATGTGCCTACCATGTGTCTTTCCATTGCTAAGTTTCCTACTCTCTAAAATGAGGATAATAATAGCACCTGCCTCCAAGGGTTGTTGTAAGGATCAAATGAGATAATAATTGTGACTCTTGGAGTCACATCAAATTTTGATCCTTCTGAGATCATGTCGTTCCATTGATGACAACCATAATTTCCTGTGGAGAAAAATGGAAAATTAAAAGATGAACACCTGACACATAGCTCAGTATGTGACATATATTAGGTACTGCTTATTGTCTGATTGATTACTGAATGAAAACCATTAGAAAAGTAAAAAAAAAAGGGAAAAAATGCCATTTCTAAGCAATATTAAGAAGGTTCATTTGGCTAAATCATAGAATGTATGAAAAGGAATAATGGGGCTAAAAGCTAGTTTGGAGTCACAATTCCTGAAGCAGATTTTGGAGATTGACTTGGCTTTAGAAAGGTGAAAGGATTGCTCTTCCACTGTAGGCAGTAGTCTGGGAAGGATTAGTGAATAGTTGATAATAATAAGAAATTCTGAGGAGTGGAAAGGAAAGTTAAAGTGGGTTCTTCCAGGTGATTTCAATCTTTTCAGGGAATTAGCAGGATGTGGGAATTGGGAATAAGGTTGGGAGATTATGGAAAGAAGAAATATTTGGAATACTCACCATAGGATCCAAAGGAGCAAATGGATAGTAGTATGATTCCCATACAATGTTGTCAATAGATTTTTTTTCCCCTCAAAAATTTGTCCTCAATTCAAACAACATGAAGTTATTGAGTACCTCTCATGAGGTGCTCTAGGACAGGGCATTCACCTAAGAAAGATTCTGTTAAACTTGCAACTCTCTTCCAAAGTCAAATATTTGGTGATAATAATTATTAGTAATAATTAAGAGAAGCTGCAACCTAGAGACAGCTAAGTGAGACCCTGGATAGAGTCCTGGGCCAGGAGCTAGGAAAACCTAAATTCAAATCTGGCCTCAAACATTTACATAGCTATGTGACCCTGGGTAAGTCATTTCATCCTGCTTGAGTTTCCTTATCTATAAAATAGGAATAATAATACCATCTACCTCTCAGGGTTACTTTGACGATCAAATGAGAGAATATTTATAAAGTGCTTAGCATAATGCCTGGCACATAATAGGCACTTAAAAATGCTTATTGCCAATAAATGAATGAATGAAAAAATAAACAAATAATTAAAATGTTTGTTGCCTCTCCCCTCCCCATTTCCAGCACAAGAATCATCAGCAGAATTGTCTCCCCAATAGAAATATGTTTACCTAGTCTTTAATAAATACTTATCCCCAGCTCCACCTCCACCATCCCAGCAATGCACAAAGGTAGAAACAGCATATATACAGCACACACCCATCGTGGCAGAGCTATAGTATTTAACTTTCTTTTAGATTAAAGTGATATAATGTATTAGAGATGTTCAAATCTTTCCTCCTTAAGCATTGCCTTCCTGCCAGACCTGAGGGACAGATCAATAGCTGTTAAGTTAGCAACAGGTTTGATGCTCCTGAAATGGAAGGAACCATGAGAGTCCAGCATGATGAATGACCAGACAAATAGATCCTTGAACCCACTAGACAAAGTAAAAGTTAAGTACCAGTGGTATTGCTTGGAAAGAAGTGAGGCAAGAGGCCAGCCAGCCACAGGAAAGCTCATGCCAGTGTTAGAGCTGAAATCGAAGAATGACTCATTTAATGTAAGTTTGGGTCAAGTGTTTCCTGACCAAGAAATCCAACTGTTCAGTGAAAATGTTCAGGTCACCAAGCACTCAGTAGGATATTAGCTCTTCGAAGGTGGTTAGAAACGCTGTATTTTCATTAACTGAGAAAAAGAACATTTAACCTCTCACTGCTGAATAGTTTACATTTACCCTGGAGGCTAAGGCAAGGCCAGGTGTTGAGAGAAATAAGAGGAAACCATTTTTTTTTCCCCAAAGGAAGTGATACAAGTATGAATTTATATGAACACTTAGATTTTTCTACAAAAATTACAGGGACAAATTATCCTAATCATTGCTCATTAGAAAATAGGCTCATGTCACACAACAAACTACCAACCTTGGTTCTTGCCAATTAGCAAATAGACCAAAATAACTGCCAGGGTCAAGCATTAAGATTTTAAATGTTTTGTTTTGTTTTTGTTTTTGCGGTTGATATTGTGATTTCCCCCAAATAGGGTACCATAGAAGCCCTTTTGTGCATTAATTCTAGCTCTACCAAGGACAATGAAAGTCTTAGTGACATAAAATTCTACTTTAATTTTTTATTTTTTGCCTATCTTCAAATATGTAATAGAATAGCATTGGAAATTCAATGATATTTTGTAAGCTTAAAGAAACTAAGATCAGTAGCAAAGGAAAACATTCCAGGGGATCATAGATTTGGAATTTGAGAGGACATCTAATCTAACCCTGTAAATATTCCAGAAGGAAACTGAGGCCCACAGAAGTCAAATGATTCGCTCAGTGTAATACAGTTAGTATGAGCCAAGTTTCAAACCTAAAGAAGGCAACATTGGAAGACATAGAAGCCCAGTGACCATAGTCTCTATAAATGCTTATGAATGGGTTGAATCTGATGACAAAAGAAAAAAAAGTGTAGTCATGATCTGCTTGTGTAACTAACAGGCCTAGGAATGGAGGCGCCATATCCAACTGCCAGGGTATGCAAATCATTGGTGTAGTATGCAGTGGCAGATAAGACATTTTAGAGATCCATTTAATATAGTCCAATGAAGAATGTTCAGTCAAGAGATCCAATTTTAATTAGTGAAACGGTAATGTTAGAACCATTGAAATCAAAGAAGAACTCGTGCCTAATTGTTTTGGAACCAAAAATTGGGCTCTCTAGTTTCCTTCTCTTTTCCCTATCTCAGAGGTTTTGCATTAAGTTATTTTCCATCCATTGACTTACATCAGATAAGAATTGGGTCTCCTTTTGAATGGTAACAGCTGAATCAGCAATGAATGAATCTGAGTATGATTTCTGTCCAAGAGTTAACCCTAGGAAAAACTTTAAGCTTGAGCTCAAACCCTGAGGTTTCTGTCATGAGCTCAAACGAATGTGTCCATTGGCAAAATTCACTGCAAGGGAGAAATCATGACCTCTTGATCTCATCGAAAATGCAACCTTCCTTTTTAGTTTTCACTTGATCTAGACTTAGAGGAGTTAAAAATTTCTTGGTAACTCAGCAGCATGAAATTCAGTGCCAATTCTGTAGGCTCAAAATTCATCATGGGCAGATCAAGGGAATGCTTGTAATTATCCACAGAGATATGTTACCTTTAACAAAGAAGTGAGTGGCCTTTAAAAAAAAGCTACCTTATAATTCTCAAAAGGATGAGCTTGAACTAAAAAAAAAAAAAAGCACCAAAACCCAAGAACTAATGAGTTAGGGGAGGAATTCAGGTCATTTACAGTAAGGCCTATATGCATTGACTTACTTTCTCTCCTTTCCCCAAATCACAACTCCAGTTCAGACCTTTCCTCACAAGTCTCTCTACCTCTAGGATTAGTCAAGCAAATAGGACCAATCATTCATATTGCTTTAGAAAAATGACATAAAATGGTCAAAAGATCCTTGGTTCTAAAGTTACATTCTTTATAGTTAACCTAAGTTAAATCCCAGCTCAGCTATTTACTGCCCATGTGATCTTAGGTAAGTCTCTTGACCTCATTGAAACTCAGTTGCATCATCTATGAACTGAGGGTTAGACTGGATGGAATCTGAGGTCCATTTCTTCTAGCTTTCTATCAATTATCTAATTATAGTGACAAGATAACCTGTCTCTTTTATAAACCATCTCATTGAAGCTTAGCTCCTTAGTCATATAAAATCATGGTGTTTTTTAATTAAAAGAGACCTTAGAGAGCATGCTATGCACATGTCCAAAATGAAATTTATTATAGTACCCCCACAAACCCATTCATCCTCCAAACTTCCTGTTTTTTTTTTATGATATTACCACTATTCTTCTGGCCACCTAGTTTGAAAACCTTACTGTTATCCTTGATTCTTATCTGTCTCCCATCTTGTATATCTGATCAGTTCCCATGTGTTGTTGATTCTACTTTTTATGATTCTACTAAGACAATATTCACAGCACTGGTAGTGACTATGAATATGCCAGCATAGTTCTCAATCACAAAGTAAAACAGACTCTCCATACACAAGATGGAAGAAAAACTTTATTCAAACACCAGAAAGCCATGTCCCCAAACCAGAAAGCCAAATCCATCATAGTAATCAAGAAGTCAATACACATTAGCGCTGCAGGGGACAAAGGCATTCCCAAACCTTCCTCCTCTTCCCCCCAGTGGAGCTTTTTCACAAATAAACAAACACTCAGGAGCCTAGCTGTCTGCTTGTCTGTGTCTCCAGCTCTGACTAGCCTGACCAAGGAAGTCCTCCACTCTTCCTGTTCCACCTGTTCTGCAAGCTCCTCCCACCATATGTGACTTAGGCTTCCATGTGACCCAAGCAGGTTACAAGGGTCTATTAATGAGTGGAAAAGATTTTCCCATTTCAATTGCCATTGCCACCATTTATCTTTCTTCTTTTCACTCACCTAATCTCAACCCTAGTTTAGGCCATCCTTACCTCTCCTATGACAAAGAAGGTCATAGTCTTTTAATTAGTCTCATTTCTTCTATTCTTTTCCCTTCATAATCCATCTTCCATTTAGCTATCAATATAGTAGACTATAGCCTTAAATCAAATATATAACCATGTTACCACCCTGTCCTGCTCAAAATTCTTCAGCAGCTCCCTATTGCCCGTAGGATACAATACAATTTTCTCAGCTTGGCATTTACAATTCCCTAATCATCATTTGAGTTTTATTTCCTATTGCTTCCATTTATATTCTTTCTGTTCCAGTCAAGCTCTCTTGCTGGTACTCAATATTATATTTCCTGATTCCAAGTCTTAGATGATCTTTAGCATATGGAATGTACACCCTTCTCACCTCTGCCTTGTAGAATCCCTGGTTTTCTTCAAAGCAGAGCTTAAGTATCTTCTCTATAAAGGCTTTTCTGGTCTTACCAGTTATTAGGTTTTGTTTTGTTTTTCCTTTTAGAATTCTTTTTTAATTTCTTTGAATTTACTTTGTATTTGTTTGTTTTTGCATAGTACATTCTTCAGTAGAGTTTGTCTCATGATTAGTGAAAGTATCTTGTTTTTTATGCTACACTACTTTTCCACATATTTCCTTCATTTTGGTCAGGTGAGTTTATTCCTTAGTTTTCCTCATCAGATTGTTCCTTATCCTACTATCTTCACTTTCTTCCTTCCAGCTCCTTATATCCAGAACACTCTTCAAACTGCTCCAAATCTTTTGCTGTCATAAAATATATAAAATTGTCCATACTTCAGTTAAAGAATGCATCCTTTACAATGTAGGACACCATACTTCATGAAACATTTACATAAAATCAAACTCAACTTTCCTTTATGTGTCTGTGTCATATCAAATTTCCTCCTTGCATCATCATCATCATCTTCTCCTCCTCCTCCTCCTTCTTCTCCTCCTCCTCCTCCTTCTTCTCCTTCTCCTTCTTCTTCTTCTTCTTCTCCTTCTTCTTCTTCTTCTTCTTCTTCTTCTTCTTCTTCTTCTTCTTCTTCTTCCTCTTTCCCTCCTCCTCCTTCACTTCCTTCTCCTCCCTTTTCTCTTCCCCTTTTTCCTCCTCTTCCTATTCTCTTTCCTCTTCCTCCTTCCTCTTCTTCCTCTTTCTTCTCCTCCTCTTGCACCTCTTCACTTGCTCTTTATCTTCATCCTCTCTCATATATACATATACACATATCTTTATGTACATTATCTTATTATGGTCGTATATCAATTCTGTGAATTGCTACAGGTATTATTATAATACCCATTTTACAGGTGAGGAAACCAAGGGTTCAGAAAGGTTAAGCAACTCATTCTTCCAGTAAGTATGAGGAACAAGATGTTCCTGACTATAAGTCCAGTATATTTTCCCCTTTATACACTGCTTCTCACTATACATTTTTCTTTTTAAATAATTTTTTTATTTCTAACATTATTTTCTTTTTATATTCTGAATTCAAAATTCTCTCCCTCCATCTTCCTCCTTCCCTACCCACTGAGAAGACTAGCAAAATTATATCACTCATTCATGTGAAATGCAAAACATATTTCCATATTAGCTTGTTACAAACAAAATAAAGTGAGGAAATTATACTTCAATTAACATTCAGAGTTAATCAGTTCTCTCTGTGGAGGATAGTATTTTTTCATTGTGACTTCTTTGAAACTGTATTGGATCATTGTTTGGATTGGAGGAACCAAGTCTTTGACAGTAGATCATTATTACATGCTGTTACTGTGAACAATGTTCTTCTCACTTCACTCTGCATCAGTTTATCCAGGTCTTACTATGTTTTTCTCTTTTTTTCCTGAACCCCTACCCTTGTCTCCAGCTGATATTCTTCATGACAGAGGAGCTATATAGATACTATACTAATAGCCTTATGATAGAGACAGCCAGGTGACAATGCCTAGAGGACTGGGCCTGGTGATAGGAAGACCTGAGTTCAAATCCAGACTCAGATACTTACTAGCTGTGTGAACCTGGACAAGTCACAAACCTCTGTCTGCTTCAGTTTCCTCAACTGTTAAATGGATATCAGAATAGCACCTACTTCCCAGGCTTGTGGTGAAGATGAAATGAGCTATTCTCAAAGCATTCAGCACAGTTCCTGGCACATGGTAGTTCTTTATAAATATTTCTTTCTTCTCTGACATCTCAAGAGAAAGTGAAGACCTTCCTCCATATCTAGTAGATTCCAGTCAAGCATGGACAAGAATCGCATAGGATGGACATCTAGGGAAGGGTACAGTCTACATCAATGGAATAATCATTCAAATCAATATGCATTTTTGAGAAGGTAAGTCCCAATTCTGCACACGTGCAAAAGTAGGCATTAGACAGCTACTAAACTTCTTTCTGACTTCAATTCAATTCGTTGCAACAATAAACCTTTTAAGAAGCTACTGTGTGAAATGCACTGTGCCAGATGTTGGGGAAGCAAAGATGGAACAAATCGTACCACCTGCCTTCAAGATTGTTAAAATTTACAAATGAGGGTAAGAATAATTATAAAGATAATTTCAATGGCACCTAGGTGGTGATGTGGACTGATGTACTGAGTCAGGAAGTTGTGTTCAGTTGTTTTTCAGTTGTGTTTGACTCTTCATGACCCCATTTGGAATTTTCTGGGCAAAGATACTGGAGTGGTTTGGCATTTCCTTGCCTAACTCATTTTACACAAGAGGAAATTGAGGCAAATAAGGTTAAGTGACTTGCCCAAGGTCACACAGTTTGTAATTGTCTGAGTCTAGATTTGAGCTCAGGAAGATGACTCTTTCTGCCACCAAGCTGCCCCTGAGTAAGGAAGATGGTTCAAATTCTGCCTCAAATTCTAACTACTTCTGTGACCTTGACCAAGTCAACCTCTTAGACTCATTTTCTTCATCTGTAAAATGAGAGGGTTAGACTTGGTCTCCAAGATCCCTTTCAGCTCTAAATGCATTGTCCTACAATTTCTAAGATGCATGTAAGAGGAATAAAACTGAAAGATTCAGATTTAAGAAGGGATTGATCATTTTTATGGTAAAGGCAGGGGCAAGTAGGAGAGACCATTAAGAAAGGGCTTCATGAAGTGAATTTTGATGGCAAATAATCCACAGTAAGTGGATTTTAAAGAAGAAAAATATTTCTTTTTAAAATTTTCTTTTTTGTTATAAACTTAAGCACTGACAAAGTCAAAGATTCTAACATACGAAGGACAAAGATAATGGGAAGAGGAGTGAATATGAAACTGACAACTACAGTTATATATATTTCAGTTTTTTGTTTATATTACATTTAACAAGGCAGTAACAGGGTAAAATAATTGCCCTATTTTTTGTGTCCCTTTCAGAACTTTCCTTTTCTGTGATATTTTCCTTTCTTTCCTTTCCTTTCCCCTTTCTTTCTCTCTCCTTTTCTTTTCTTCTCCATTTCTCCCTTTCTCTTCTTTCCTTCTTTCCTACTTTCCTCCCTCCCTCCCTTCTTTCCTCTCTCTCTCTCTCTCTCTCTCTCTCTCTCTCTCTCTCTCTCTTTTTCTTTCCAGAGGGCCTTGAATGCCAGGTTAACAGTGGCTGGGGTGAATGGGTTCTTCTCTAAGGCAAAAAAGTTTTTGTTGTATCCAGTGACAACTTATGATATGTATGTCTGCTTCCCTTTCATTTACTTTCATATTCTGCAGGGACAATGACCAAGCCTTTTGAATTATTTGCTTAGCAAGCATCTATAGTGCCTACTATTGAAATGGACATCTGCATGTTTATTTATTTTTAATAATAGTTAAAGGCTAACAAACCAGCATGTCTGGGGAAGAAGGAGAATTGGGTCCCTCCACTGAGTTCTTTACATCTCCTCTTTCCCTGAATAAACATACTAAATATACCATATAATATGATAATAATATACTATGTTTCTATATACTATATTTCTGTAAATATTCCATGTTTATACTATATATAATACTATAATACTATATAGCACATATATAGTATATACCGTGTGTATAATACAATAATAACTATACAATAGAACATAATAAAATACGTACTATTTTCTTAAGTTCCTCTCAGTAATTAAGGATTAAAAAGAAGAGACCATCCAACTATGGCTCTCCTTATAAAAGAGATTAAACCTTACCTTTCTCTGTTGAATCTCCATTACAACTAAATTCCCAAATAATAAGGATAACTTGCATAAAAAAATTAGAGGTTTGATTGAGTCATGTCTGATTTGAAGTCTTACTTTTCAAAAACAGAAAACCTTTCATTTAGCTCAAAGGATAATAATCCCTTTTCCAGCAGCTCAGACCAGTGATATCATAGTTAAGGCAAGTTCTGGCAGTAATTAAAATATGTCAAGCATTATATGACCGTCAATAATTACAAGGCTCATTTCTATAGCACTTAAATAGGTTCAGAAAAGCTTTTTGTTTTTTCTGAAAAGTATCTTGCTGGAGTAGGCAAAGGAAATATTATTATACCCATTGTACAGATCAGGAAACCAAGGTTCAGAGAAGTCAAGTGAATCATTTAGCATCATACAGTTAATAAAGGTAGGAGATGGAATTAGAATCCAAGTTTTCCAGACTCCATATCACTTGCTCTTTATGCCTGGTTTCCTCGATTAGCTTGAAAGTTCCATGATTATTGGTTACCTTATAAATGGGTGGACTGATGTGAGGAACAAGTAATCAATAAGTATTTATTGAGTGTAGTATATGCCAAGCAAAAATCAAACAGTCTCCACTCTCAAGGAGTTTATATTTAATTAGAGAAGATATTGTGCATATGTTTATATGTAAATCTCTGTATATGGGACCAAACAAATAAGAAGTTGTTAAAAAGATTGGAGGGTATTGGCATTAGCGGGAAGTCAGGAAAAACTTCATTTAGAAAGTTGTGCTTGAACTGAGTCTTGAAGGACATCCATGATTCTAGAAGGCAGAGGCTTGGAGGGAAGGTATCTCAGACATGAGGGAACAGCCAGTTCAAAGGCATGGAGATAGGACTAAAAAAATAGCAAGAAGATTGCAGGACCTTGTACAAGTCATTTAACTATTCTGAGTAGCAATGTATAAATGAACCTGGAAAGGTGAACAAGAGATAAATTGAATATT
This sequence comes from Notamacropus eugenii, assembly GCF_028372415.1. NCBI lineage: Eukaryota > Metazoa > Chordata > Mammalia > Diprotodontia > Macropodidae > Notamacropus > Notamacropus eugenii. Next base: position 22,614,269 of record NC_092878.1, read on the forward strand.
AAGAAACAAATCTGCAGCCAAGCAAATCTTTCTGAATTTAATTCCTGGCTTCATTCTCTTACCCCTAAAGGGACTGTCAAAAATCTGATGAAATATCTCTAATATTTAATTTTCCTAATATATGATGTGTGTATATACAGAGAGAAAGTTAGAGACAGATAGAGGGAGACAAAGAGACAGAGGAAGAGAGAGGGAGGAAAGGAAGACAGACAGACAGAGAGAAAGAGAGACAGAGAGAGAGAGACAGAGACAGAGAGACAGAGAGAGACAGAGACAGTGAGAGACAGAGACAGAGAGACAGAGACAGAGACACAGAGAGAGGAAGGGAAGGAGAGAGAGAGAGAGAACAAAAGTATTTTGAGTCTAATAGAGAATTCTATAGTGCTTCAAAGTGTGCAAAGCACCTTATGTACATAATCGCATTTTAGTGAAATGCCACAGGCATTATTATTTCCTAACTCCAGTTAATTTCCAGATTTTTTGACTTTCTTCCCAGCAGTCTCATCATCCAGGAGGTTCTTCAGAGGTCTGTTCTTCTGACTGGTGATTCTCCAACTCAGAATACCATATTGGGAGGAGTCCCAGACTTGCTCACTTTGCTCTCAACACTTCTCCACTTTCTTGTCCCATCTCTGGAAACTTCCCTCCTCCTCTTCCTAGTCTTCCTACTACTTCTACTGTTTTGTGTCATCTATATAGTTAGATAAATATGATATTGTCGTTGGGATATAACCTCTTGGAAGCTGTCCTCAAGGTCACCATCATAGTTTGCTTATACTTAGAGGCCTCTAGATGCAGCAGATAGAGATGGACCTGGAGTCTAGAAGATCTGAGTTCAAATCCAGCTTTGGGCATTTACTGGTTAGTGACCCCTAGACAAGTCACTTAATCTTTGTTTGCCTTGTTTCCTCAGCTATAAAATGAAGGTGGCAACTACCTCAGAAAGATGTTGTAAGGATCAAATGAGACATTTGTAAAGGCACTTAGCATGGTGTCTGGCACATAGTAGGTGCTATATAAATACTTATCCTCTTCCGTCTTGTCATTTTATGCACAGTGTCTAGAACATACTAAACCCTAAATAAATGCCCCTCACTGTCTCCTCTCTCTGTGTCTCTCCTTCTCTCTTCCCACCTCCTTCCTTGGCTCTGCTTTCCTTCTCTTCCTCTCTTCCTCTCTACACATCATCTGCTGTGTCATTTCTCTTTATCCTTCCATCATTCATCCAGTCTATCTATCTGTCCATCTGTCTATCTATCTATCTATCTGTCTGTCTGTCTGTCTGTCTGTCTGTCTGTCTGTCTATATTAAAGATGTTAAGACTTGGCCTTGGTCACACAGTTATTCAATATCACAGGCAGGATTTTAATCTCATTCTTCTGGACTTCAATTCAAGCCTCTCAGGGTTTATAGAATAATTTATTCTAGAGTAAATAATTTTTTAAATGGTTACAATTTCTCATTTGGTCCATATAACAACACTCAGAAGTAAGCAGATCAAGAGAAACTGAGGCACAGAGAGATTAAACAACAAAACTAGTAAATGGGTAATGTGAGATATGTTATATGTAAGGGTTAAGTTGAAAATTAATTAACACAAACTCTAGACTCTTGTTACAACACAATTCTGCCTCCCTCCCTAACATACAATGTACATGCATGTATGGACATATAAACTCCCATGCATATTAAACTCCTTGAAATTAATGCACCAAAGAATGGCATCACCCACATGGCTGTAGTGCATGCAACTTGCTCATTTTCACTCTCTTAACAAAGTGAACATTTTAAACCCATCTTTGTCTTTGGTTCCCCTTTCCTCCCTCCCAGAGAGAAAAGGAAATTAATATTTTTGTAATATAGATGTCATCTTATATTTCATGCCTGACTCATTTGAAAATGTAGATTAATTTGCAAACAATTTAGAGAGCTGAACTATTGAGTTGGGTCTTCTAAGATTTAGGATTTGTCATCTTTTAAAGTTGACACCCAGTGAGAGCTTGTCAATTACAAAGGAGTGAAATGAAGTGAAAATAAGGCTCATCTTCATCTTCTTGTTATATGCTTGGTTGGTTCCGGAGAGAGACACACACACACACCATTTACAAGCTGAAAATAATTACTGAGAAAGTTATGCTTCACTTTAAAACCAAATTTAAAGGAGGAGAAATGCCACTCTATATGGGCTATTTTATTTAGTGGGTAGGAGAGGGAAGAGGGGAAAATGGGACATGGTGCGTAGTCCCTTAAGGATACTAGCTAAAAACTTTGACTTTTCCTGCCCCAACCCTTTCTTTATGTGTAGGGTAATGAATAACAAAGCATCCAGGTGAATACATTAAATATTTTTTGCTCACCATGTTATAATAATGATAATAACAATATTAATAGCTGACATTTGTAAAATGATTTAAGGTTTACAAAACACCCTTATCTAAAGTCTACAAAACAGGTAGAACAAAAGACTGTTAGCCTCATTTTCCAGAGGAGAAAATAGAGATTTTTAAAAGGTGAATTACTTATACAAGGTCATACAGTCAGTAAGTAGAAGGATTTGATTCAAATCCATTTCATCTAATATCAGGTCAAATGTTCTTTCTACAATAGCAAACTAACTCCAAAGGGCATTTGGAATAGAACCCAAACTCATATTATTTTCATACAAAATTTGTTATAGTTCTTTACAAATGGGAGTTCTCAGGTGTAACTGAAAAATAACCTGTAAGCCCTACTTCTGGCAAGCTGAGGTTGATTGATTGCTTGAGTTTGGGTGTTCTGAGATGTAGTAGGGTATCTGAGATACCTGATACACTGTATAGCACCATTGTGGAGAGCTTTCTAATTTGGGGGCGTACCAAGATGCCTAAGAATGGACAAACTGTACCACGTCAGAAATGTGGCAGGTCAAAGCTGCCATAATGATAGGTAGAGCAATGGGGTCGGTAAGTGACCATTGTACTTCTAGCCTGGGTGAAATAGGGAGACCCAGCCTGAAAAAAAGTTTTTCAATTTCTTTTCCAAGGGAAGAACTATATTTCCTTTCTGCTCTGCTCTCTGCTTATCTTCTTCTGGTACCATGTTCCTTTCCTGTCAATTCTCATGACACACATGAGAATATACTACATTAGTACCTGACTTACCTGAGATGAAAGGAAATCACACGTTCTTGTCAAGGCCACCAGTGAAACTAGGATGATGGACTCCACAGAACCCTTATGAATTCTCCTTCTCTATATGAACCAACAAGAAATCTACTGCTTCATGCACACAAAAAATCATTTTTTATCCTTGGAAAATGAGTACTATTTACCAAAAAACTACCTGAAGAAAGCTGTTCCCACACTATGTTTATCACAGTGTGGTTGGATATTTGCCTTTTGGAACAGCTGGCTGAGGTGTCATTTCTCTCCTCCCTTTTGGGAAAATGCCAGATTCCTTAGAGGAATAAGGGAATAAGTCGGGGAGATTTCACTGGCAAAGAGAACACTCAGATGAGGAAATTCCTTCTTTACCAATGTAGATCAGCGCTACCTCTACAATATATAGCTGGAAAAGGTTCCCTAGAGCACAGGCAGCTAAGTGGCTTGCGTAGGCCTTTACACAGCCAGGATGTATCAGGGGTAGTACATGATTCTTGAACATGTCAGCTGACTTTTTATCCACTTTACCACATCGTATCTCATTACATTTATTAGATGTCAGATTCATTAGAAAAGCCTATGTTATAGCTTTAGGTCAAGGAGAGATGAATCAAACAATTTTCTCTACTTTGTTATAGCCCAGGTCTCCTCCCTTTACATCAATTTTTATGACCACCAATACGCAAAATAACCAAAAGAAGGAAATTTGCTGAGAACCAGAAAGTTTCAGGAAAATTTCTAAACATCAGACACCCATTGAATATTATCCTCCCCAAAACATCATGCTGTCCCATCCCCTCATGATTTTCAGATGCTTCAGACTTCTGGGTCTAAAGTCAGGAGGAGCTGAGTTCAAATTCTACCTTGGACACCTATTAACTGTGCAACTTTGGACAAGTTATTTAACCTAGGTTTCCCTCAGTTTCCTCAATTATAAAATGAGGATTATAGCAATAACTAACTTCCAGGTGTTGTGAAAATCAAATGATATAATGTTTGTAAAGAACACTTAACACAGTGCCTGATACATAGTATTTTCTAGTTTAATACTTATGCTCGTCCCTTTCTCATCTTCACTGCAAGTCTTGGGCCAAAACTCTTTTCCTTATGTAACAAAAGAGGGTTAAAGGACAAAGCCTATCATCTGATATTCGAGCATCTGTTGTATTACCCATCAAATGTCTTAAGAGGATTAGCATTTCTACAAAAGACTCACTCCCATTCTGCTGCCTCATTGTGGCAGGGCAGTGACATTGGGGTTCCTAAAGGCTATTCGGATAGAGCACAAGCTTTGGCAGCTCCCACTTTCTTGTGAGAACTTGGATATGGACCTGAATAAAAGACAGGGCCCGTTGTCAGAAGACCAGTGTAGCTAAGTAGTACAAGAAGCATCATTGGAATTCTGGTCACTAATTGATATACGTGTGTGTGTATGTATGTATACATACATACATACATACATACATATATATATGTATATCTGTCTTTGCACCTATCTGTACATCTATGTCTACAAATATATCTATAGCCATATTCATACCTATATCTACTACACTGGTATCTATATCTACATCCATATCTAACTATATCTACAACTCTATCTATGTCTCTCTATCTCTGCCTCTGTTTCTCTCTCTGCCTCTCTCTGTGTCTCTCTCTCTAAATATATATATATGTATATGTCTATGTATACACATACATACACTTATACAGCATATGTATGTCTTACTTCTGGTGTTTTCCTTCTGTTAATTGTTTCCTATTTATCATATATATATATATATATATATGTATATATGTAGATAGATAAATAGCTTGTTTTGTTATTTGTTTGCTTGTTGTTTCCTCCAGTAGACTGAGAGCTCTTTGACGGCAGAAACTGTCTTTTTTCTACTTGCCATATCTTAAAAATGTTTATCAATTGACTGTCTGTTTGGCCACCGTGGCCAAATTTGAAATTCATAAAAATACAAAATGGTCCTTGACCTTATGTCACTCCCTTTTTGTTGTGTTTGTCCTTCGTTCTCAAAGAGGACCGTGACATCAGGGAGATGATGATAGGATTTGCAGTTGACTTGGATTTGAGTGAGGGAGGGCTGTGCAAAGTCACTAGCCTCACTTTCTCCTCCAGAGCCATCTGGGTGCAGTGGCCAGATATAGGGGAGGAAGACTAGAGACGATCCAGGATGAATTGGGAGACCCCGGTTCCTTTAGGCTAAAGTTTTATCAGGTTCTCACTTTGAGTATGTATGTATGTATGTATCAAATTGCTGGCCCAAAGAGAAACTGTTACTATTTACATGCCCTCTGAGCCATTGGGGCCCAAAATTTAGCCATTACATGGAGTTGGGCAGGGCACTATTGTTGTCCAATCTATGCGCTCCAGAATAAATTAGGTTTAAGGTTTGGTCTTTGAGAAAGAAATCTAGCCAGTAAACCCCAAATGCAGGAGATAGCTTTCCACCATCAAAATTTACCTTCCTTTATGATAGTGGTGATGAGATGGTGCCATGTAGTAGAAAGACTGTGGCTCTGTAGAAGACCTGGATGCAAATCCTACCTCTTATTCTTACCATCTATGTGAATTCTGGCAACTCTTCCCTGTTCTTCAGTTTCTTCATGTGTCAAATAAGAAATTGGGACTCTGAAGTCCCATTGAACTATGAATCCATGATCCTATTAAATTAGTGCATGAAAAATGAGGGAGGAAGGAGCCACAACTACTTAGAATATACAAAGATTAATGTAATTCTTAGCACTCTGAATACATATTCTTTATGTGCAGACCAAAGAGTTAACATACCACTAGAGGAATTGACCCATATTCACACTGAATTGTTGCTTCAAATGAAACCAGAAGATATTGGAAAAAAGTTTTTGCTGAATGAGAGGATGACTACATATTCCCCTTGAAGATTCTCTACATGAAGATCCAAAAGCCCATACATAAAGGATTTGTCAGAGGTGGGTTCATATTTTACCCAAAGATAATAAGAAACACAATTTTGTGATCCTTTCACTTTCCAGTGCTTATGCCAAGAGCAAACAACTATTGTAAAGAAAATGGTAATTTATGTACCAACATCCAATGCACATTATGAAGTAAAGAAATTCTGTGAGAAGCTTGACAGGAGCTTCCAAAAGAAAGTTACTTGATATGAAGATATTCATTAATTTCAATGTGAAAGTTAACATAGGAGGAAGAGGAATGTGGTGGAAAATATAGTTTGGAATCAAAGAATGAAAGAGGCTAAAGATTTGTATAGTGCTCATATGATTCATGCCTGAACATGATGAAAACTTCAAGAAGACAGTGAGAAGGTGTTAGACCTTGTAAACACTGAAGGACCACAGAAAAAAAAATAAACTATTTCTTAATGGACATTAAACCATTGGTTGCAGACCTAGCAATTATTTCAGAATTGGCTGTCTGTGTGCAGTATGAAAATCAACTGGAAGAGCAAAGGTTAAAGTAAATACCAAATTAGAATAAAGAATGGAAAGATGCTTTCTACAACCACCACAGTAACAACCTGACCTGGTTAAACAAGCTGTTGGGTCCAACAAAAGGGAAAGGGAAATATACTCTATTATTTCTAAGAGAAATTGAACCAATACAAAATAATTACCACAATGGGAAAGCTGTCAGAGCATAGAAACTGCTCCATCCAGCAAACAGTTTCTTTGCCAAATGGAAAGGCAGCCAAGAACAACACCAGTTTAGATGCTAGCCCATTTGTTGAACATTCTCAGGGAAGGTGGGTCATTACTATTAGCAGTATCATCCCATGACAGTCAAAAGTCATTGAGTAGAAAATGAGGCTGTAGAGAAGTTGGCATGAGAATGAGTTAAGCCAGATCATCCCAAGGGCATCTGTATGTAAAAAGAGATGTAAATGTAGGACAGTCAAGCGCTTACAAAGGATGATATTCAGTACATGCAGTGGATCTCCAGTTGAAGATTTAATACAAGATGTGTATAATAACTGTAGAGGAGAAGGGGTCATCAGTTAATTTGATGGAAAGAGGACCCACACTGATAAAACCACAGATAAGTGGTCCTAGGTACTAGATACTAGAATCCTAGTAAAAAAAGAATCATTGAAATGACTGATCATACTGTATTGATTAGACATCGAAGGAGGAAAATCACTGATAGACTGGGACAGCAGGGTAGACTTGTGGTTGGAGGTAATGATAAGGTTCTGTAGGACTGAGGAAATGTGAGAAGGGAATTGTAGAGTTGCTGACATTGGCATTGGAACAGTTCTAAATGATTAGAAAATCTAAGTTGTCCTTAGGCTGATGGACTGCCTCTACTGAAGAAAGAAGACAATCACTGGAGTTCAGAAATGAGGAAACATGGATTTAGGATGTTGGAAGAGACATCAACATGGATAATGAAGTCACTAAGGACAGCTGTAGAGGACAGAGTGGAGAAAACTATGAGCTTGGGGCTGAAGTAAACACATTGGATGTGTAGTCGGAATCACAGAAAAGTACTAGATGCTCCCTGCCCTCAAGGAGCTTATAACCTAGTTGAAGACACAAGATCCATCCATATTAGAAAAATAAGTAACAATAGGGTTCCTGTCATGAAAATTTTATATAGAGTGGTCACAAAACACTAAACACAAATGAACCTGTGATCACATCAACATTAATGGCATATATGACGATGTTTCCATGTCTGGCCATCCCATATCATTCTTGTTCATGTAGTCCCACAAATTTGCCACAAGAACTCCTTACAATTTGTTGATAGCCTCCCTAAACTTCTCCTGATATTAGTGATACTAGTAGGAACACAGCTCCAGATGTATTAATTTAAAACACACTTCCTTCTGTTAACAAATGCATCAGAAAAATCACCTGAACTGAAAGGCACAATCACTACCTTCAATGGTCTTATTTAACTTTTTTTCGTCCATTTTAAGGTAAATGGAGAGTGGTTTATTGTGAAATGATTGATGTGTCAGAATAAATGTATCACTAGTAAAAAAAAAAAAAAAAGTCATGCAACTCCCAATTAGCTCTAATGCAAATGGGTACTTTTTAACCTCAAGTAATTTTTTAATTCTAATCATCCATCATTGACTCCTTCTTTTTAGTGACTGTGCTAATTTTTTCTACCCCACTTTCAACTCCAGGCCAACTCACCCTACTCTTCTACTTTCATGAGATGACAAACATCCTTGGTTTTACCACCTCAATTTTTTTCTGCATCTTTCTCCATTCTCTCCATATTTCTTCATTGGAGAGAATAAAACATGACTCTGCTCCATTACAAATTTATGTTTTTTACTTGTGCCTTTAAGTTTATCCCCTTCCAATACCTCCAGGATCTTGTTCCATTAATGGTTCATTCTTGAGTCATACCAATGGTTAGTAGTAGATAGTAGATAGAAGACTGATTTTGATTCAAAAATTATCTTTTATCTGTTCAGGACCTAGCACAGTGTTCTACATAGAGTAATTAATGAATATAAATTGAATTCTGTGATTTAATTTGATAGATTCTATGATCTTAGTCATTTAACACACTGAAAGTATAATGAAACGAAAAAATAGATTTCACTTTAAACCAGAATAGGAAAAAAGGGAAAGTATGAGTATTGATAGCAGTTGAAGATTAGTGGGAAAGATACTTCTCTGCATATTATATTTCTTTACATCTTGTTCCTTGTGGTAATTTGTAAATGTAGAAATTAATTACTATCCTATATTATTTTAATAAACAGCTTTTTTGAAGGAAAAACATAATAAAGATGGGATGGTGTAGGGGTAAGAACTCTGGCCCTGTAATTAGGTTCAGTTCTGGTTTTGCTATTAACCGTGTGAAACTTTGTCAAGTTATATAACCTCTTTTTGTCTCCTTAGGCCTTGGTTGATAGAGTAAGATCATGAAGATGTCGCTCTTTCCTCCAAGAGGGCAGAGGGTAAACAGCAAGTGTAGTTTGGGGGGTCTATAAATTACCTTGTTTTTCAGTTACAACTTGGCCATTAATTTCTATTTTTATTTAGAAAATCTCTCTGATAGTTTAGTAAAATATATGCACAGCTCAGATAAAGATGACTTCATTTATACCCTTTCACAATAATACTATTTATATCCCGTAACCAAACAACCAATACTGAGGGACAAATCCATTTCAATAAGCAAATTCTGAAAAATAAATGCTTGCTATCTAAAAAAAATGCTGTTAGATGCCAGGGTGATAAAGATGAAAACCAACATAGTTCCTGTCATCAGGGAGTTTCCATTTTATTGTCAGGGGAGAGGGGAAGAGAATATAACATGTATACAATGATGTAGAGTATGAAAGGGCCAAAAAAGAGAGCCATGCAAAACAAAAGTTTTCTAAGTACATTTCAGGAGAGAGAATGCTTTCAACTGTGAGAGGTCAAGGACATCTTCATGGTGGAGGCTTGAGGGAAGATAAGGATTTCAGGTGATCAAAAGAGAGGAACAGGGAGTATATTCTAGGCAAACGTAAGGAGCTAAAATATGACTGGTGAGATTAGAAGACTGAAATTAGTATTATTTTGCTGGTACATAAGACTCATGAAAGGAAGTATTACTATTCACTGACCTTACTCTAAAGGAGTAAGTGTAAATTCTTCTCAGGGGGAACTCACCAGCAATAGAAAGGAACTGAAGAAAAGATTCCTGAAAAAGGTAGGATTGGAGCTGAATCTTAAAAAGAACCAGAGAAGCCAACAGGAAGAAGGAGAGCATTCCAGGTATGAGAGATAGCCAGTGAAATGACATGGAGTTGAGAGATGGAGCAGGGGTATGCTGGAGCTAGTTGTATAGGTTCCAGAGAATTGATTGTTAAATTTCCAGTGTGAACACTTACACCTTCGAAATTGTCAAATGGTACAAATTAGGACTTCATTTATTGTTTCAGTGATTGTATAGACCTAGAAAATTATAAAGAAAGCATTAATAATGCAGATTAAACTTATTAGTGGGTCATGGGTAGATTTTTTTCCCCAGAGAGCCAATTGTTAAACATTTATCAGCCCATTGTTGAGATGGAGTGTCATCTGTAAGAACTAGGAAAAGTGGGGGAGGAGCCAAGATGGCAGAGTAGAAAGATACACATATGCTAGCTCCTAACCCACAGCCCATAAAATACCTGTAAAGAAAAACTCCCAACAAATTCTGGAGCAGCAGAAGCCACAGAACAACTGAGCTGAGGAGCTTTCTGTTCCAGAGAGACCTGAAAAACCAACACCAAAAGTCTGTCTTGCACTGGATCCAGAGCAGAGCCCAGCTCTGCCTTGGCCGCACAGCACCTAGAGGAGCAGATCCCACCAGGCCTCAGGGACAGAATCTTCAGTGGCTGCACAGGTTCCTCCACCCACAGGCACCAAAGATCAGTGAGAGGGTCTTTTCGGCTTGCCAAGAGGGGAGCGGGGAGTTTCCATAACTCAGGCCCCCTTGGGAGGCAGCAGCAGAGGCAGCAGCAGACAGGAGCTCCCAAAGCAGGCAGGAGCTCATATCCATGGTTGAAGGTCTCCATGTAAAGCCCCTGAGGGAACTAAGCCTCTTGTGGTGGCCCTGCCCCCACCCGAGCATCTGAACTTAATCTCACACTGAATAGCAGCCCCACCCCCACTGAAAGCTCTGAGGCTGGGAAGCAGCATTTGAATCTCAGCCCCTAAGCACCAGCTGGGGGATCTGGAGATGAAATGGATGTGGAGAGGAAACTCAGAAGTCAAGTCACTGGCTAAGAAAATGCACAGAAAAGGGAAAAAAAAAATAAGAGCACAGAAGGTTACTCTCTTGGTGAACAGATATCTCCACCCATCCTTTTGGATGAGGAAGAACAATGCTTACCATCAGGGAAAGACATAGAAGTCAAGGCTTCTGCATCCCAAACATCCAAAACAAATATTCAATGGGCTCAGGCCATGGAAGAGTTCAAAAAGGATTTTGAAAATCAAGTAAGAGAGGTGGAGGAAAAACTGGGAAGAGAAATGAGAGAGATGCAAGAAAAGCATGAAAAGCAGGTCAACACCTTGCTAAAGGAGACCCAAAAAAAATGCTGAAGAAAATAACACCTTGAAAAATAGGCTAACTCAACTGGCAAAAGAGGTTCAAAAAGCCAATGAGGAGAAGAATGCTTTAAAAAGCAGAATTAGACAAATGGAAAAGGAGGTTCAAAAGTTCACTGAAGAAAATAGTTCTTTCAAAATTAGAATGGAACAGATGGAGGCTAATGACTTTATGAGAAACCAAGAAATCACAAAACAAAAACAAAAGAATGAAAAAATGGAAGATAATGTGAAATATCTCATTGGACAAACAACTGACCTGGAAAACAGATAAAAAAGAGAGACAATTTAAAAATTATGGGACTACCTGAAAGCCATTATCAAAACAAGAGCCTAGACATCATCTTTCATGAAATTATCAAGGAAAACTGCCCTGAGATTCTAGAACCAGAGGGCAAAATAAGTATTCAGGGAATCCACCAATCACTGGCTGAAAGAGATCCAAAAAGAGAAACTCCTAGGAACATTGTGGCCAAATTCCAGAGTTCCCAGGTCAAGGAGAAAATATTGCAAGCAGCTAGAAAGAAACAATTCAAGTATTGTGGAAATAAAATCAGGATAACACAAGATCTAGCAGCTTCTACATTAAGGGATCGAAGGGCATGGAATAGGATATTCCAGAAGTCAAAGGAACTAGGACTAAAACCAAGAATCACCTACCCAGCAAAACTGAGTATAATACTTCAGGGGAAAAAATGGTCTTTCAATGAAATAGAGGACTTTCAAGCATTCTTGATGAAAAGACCAGAGCTGAAAAGAAAATTTGACTTTCAAACACAAGAATGAAGAGAAGCATGAAAAGATAAACAGCAAAGAGAAGTCATAAGGGACTTACTAAAGTCGAACTGTTTACATTCCTACATGGAAAGACAATATTTGTAACTCTTTAAACTTTTCAGTATCTAGGTAGTTGGGGGATTATACACACAAACACACACACACGCATGCACACACACAGAGACAGAGAGCACAGAGTGAATTGAATAGGATGGGGTCATATCTTTAAAAAATGAAATTAAGTGGTGAGAGAGAAATATCTTGGGAGGAGAAAGGGAGAAATGAAATGGGGCAAATTATCTCTCATAAAAGAGGCAAGCAAAAGACTTTTTGGTGGAAGGAAAAAGAGGGGAGGTGAGAGAAAGACATGAAGTTTACTTTCATCACATTCCACTGAAGGAAGGTATAAAAACCTATCTTATAATACAGGAAAGTGGGGGAGAAGGGGATAAACAGGGTGGGGGGGAAGATGGAAGGGAGGGCAATGGGAGGAGGGAGCAATTTGAAGTCAACACTCTTGGGGAGGGACAGGATCAAAAGAGAGAATAGAAGCAATGGGGGCAGGATAAGATGGAGGGAAATATAGTTAGTCTTACACAACATGACTATTATGGAAGTCATTTGCAAAACCACACAGATATGGCCTATATTGAATTGCTTGCCTTCCAAAGGGAATGGGTGGAGAGGGAGGGATGAAGAGAAGTTGGAACTCAAAGTTTTAGGAACAGCTGTCAAGTACTGTTCTTGTTACTAGGAAATAAGAAATACAGGTAATGGGGTATATAGAAAGTTATCTGGTCCTACAGGACAAAAGAGAAGATGGGGACAAGGGAAGGGAGAGATGATAGAAGAGAGGGCAGATTGGTGATAGGGGCAATTAGAATGTTTGGTGTTTTGGGGAGGGGGGGGACAAATGGGGAGAAAATTTGGAACCCAAAATTTTGTGAAAATGAATGTTAAAAGTTAAATAAATTAATTTAAAAAAGATTTAGGAAAAACACAGCTGCGTTTTATTTTTTAAAAATTAAATGTATTTTTTTTCAGTTTTCAACATTCTTTTCCACAAAATTTTGAATTTCAAATTTTCTCCCCATCTCTCCCCTCCCTCTACCTCAGGCAAGCATGTATTCTGATTACCCCTTCCTCCAATCTGCCCTCCCTTCTATCACTGACCCCCCTTTTTATCCCCTTCCCTTCCATTTTCCTGTAGGGCAAGATAGATTTCTATACCCCATTATCTTATTTCCTAGTTTCCTAGTTGCATGTAAAAACAATTTTTAACATTCATTTTTAAAGCCTTGAGATTCACATTATTTTTCTTTTCCCCCTCCTTACCCACCCTCATCGAGAAGGTAAGCAATTCAGTATAGGTCATACACGTGAAGTCATGCAAAACACTTCCATTACAGTCATGTTGTGAAAGACTAACTATGTTTCCCTCTATCCTGTCCCTTCCCCCATTTATTCTATTCTTTCCTTTGACCTGTCCCTCCATAAAAGTGCTTCTGATTACCCCTTCCCCAATCTGCCATACTATTATCCTCCCCTCCCCCCTTGTCCCCTCTGCTTTCCTGTAGGGTAAGAAAGACTTCCATATCCAATTGACTGTGTATGTTATTCCCTCCTGAAGTCCAATCTGATGAAAGTAAGGTTTCCTTATACCCTCTTACTTTCCCCTTCTTCCCCTCCATTGTAAAATCTCTTTCTTGCTTCTTTTATGTGAAATGATTTACTACATTCTACCTCTCCCTTTCTCTTTCTCCCAGCACATTCCTCACAACACTTAATTTTATTTTTTAGATATCATTCCTTTGTAATCAGCTCAAAGCTCTCTCTCTCTCTCTCTCTTTCTCTCTCTCTCTCTCTCTCTCTCTCTCTCTATTTCTCTCTCCCTCTCTCTCTCTCTATATATGTATGTATATATATATATACACACACACATATATATACATATACACACAGACAAACATACATACACACACATACATACACACTTATATATTCTCTCCAACTACCCTAATACTGAGAAAGTCTCATGAGTTACAAGTATCCTCTTTCCATTTAAGAATGTACACAGTTCAACTTTAATAAGTCTCTTATGATATTTCTTTCTTGTTTACCTTTCTACTTCTTTACCTTTTCATATGTCTCGTTTTGTATTTGAAAGTCAAATTTTCTATTCAGCTCTGGTTTTTTCAACAAGAATGCTTAGAAGTCCTCTATTTCATTGAAATTACATTTTTTTTCCCTGAAATCTTATACTCAGTTTTGCTGGGTAGGTGATTCCTGGTTTTAATCCTACCTCCTTTGACCTCTGGAATATCATATTCCAAGCCTGTGATCCCTTAGTGTAGAAGCTGCTAAATCTTGTGTTATCCTGATTGTGTTTCTACAGTACTTGAACTGTTTCTTTCTGGCTGCTTGTAGTATTTTCTCCTTGACCTGGGAACTCTGGAATTTGGCTACTATATTCCTAGGAGTTTTCTTTTTGCGATCTCTTTCAGGAGGTGATCAGTGGATTCTTTCCGTTTCTATTTTACACTCTAGTTTTAGAATATCTGGGCAGTTTTTCTTGATAACTTCTTGTAAGATGATGTCTAGGCTCTTTTTTTTTTTATCACAGCTTTCAGGTAGTCCAATATATTTTTTAAAAATCATCTCTCCTGAATTATTTTCCAGGTCAGTTGTGTTTTTTCCAGTGAAATTTCACATTGTCTTCTATTTTTTCACTCTTTTTGTTTTGTTTTATAATTTCTTGCTTTCTCATAAAGTCATTAGTTTCCATTTGCTCCATTCTAATTTTGAAGGAATTATTTTCTTCAGTGAGCTTTTGAACCTCCTTTTCCATTTGGCCCATTCTGCTTTTTAAGGCATCCTTCTCCTCATTTTCTTTTTGGACCTCTTTTTTTCCAATTTAGTTAGCCTATTTTAAAGGTGTTATTTTCTTCAGCACTTTTTTGGGTCTGCTTTGGCAAGTTGTTGACTCACGTTTCATGATTTTCTTGCATTGCTCTCATTTCTCTACCCAATTTTTCCTCTACTTCTCTTACTTGCTTTTCAAAATCCTTTTTGAGCTCTTCCATCATCTGAGACCAATTCACATTTTTCTTGAAGGTTTTGGATACAGAAGCTTTGACTTTGTTGTCTTCTTCTTGTTGTATGTTGTGATTTTCCTCATCACCAAAGACATAAGAAAATAGCTTTTTACCAAGAAAGTAAGATTCTATAGTCTTTTCCCCCATTTGCTCATTTTTCTAGCCTATTACTTGACTTTTGGGCTCTTTGTTAAGTGGAGAGCTCCAGAATCAGCTGCCTCAGCAGCAGTAGCAGTCACTGCCTTGGGTCTGGGAATGGAGCTGGGCCTGGGACCATGTTCTCCTCTCACCCAGGTGAAAGACCTTCCCCACTGACCTCTGAAATTATGTTTGTCATTTGTGGGTCGAGAAGTCTGAAAACCCTGTAGCTGCCAATGATTCAATCCCTTAAGGCCTGCCCCAGCCCTGTCTGTGCTGGGACAGACCACACAGGACTGCATTTCACTTCCTCCCTGGTGCAATATACCCTTCCTATTGACCCTCCAGATTGTCTCGGGCTAGAAATTTGCTTCAGTCTTTCATTTTGTGGTTTATGCTCTAGAATTTGTTTAGAGTAATGTTTTACAGCTTTTTTAAAGGTTTAGGGGGAGAGCTCAAGCAGGTCCCTGCTTCTACTCTGCCATCTTGGCACCACCCCACCCCACCCCACCTTAGTTGCATTTTAAAATATATCAAAGGGAAACAAGTATAAGAAGACAAATCTGAAAGAATATTGTTAGTATTTGTACAGTAGCTCTGGGAAGAGGTGATAAAAATTTGAACTAGAGTAATGGCTATTAAAATGGAGAAAAGGAGGCAGATAAGCAAGATGTGTAGATATAATTTATATGACTTGGCAAGTATTGTACCACAATATCTTTCCATTGATAGTTTATCATAACATGTTTAGCATTGTTTTTACAAACTCACTACTCTCTGTAATGTTGTTTCATCTAAAAAAATGTTTTCTCAATTTTCTTTTTAAAATAATTTTGATTTTTGCAAACATCAACAAACACGAACATTTTCTATATACAAATGAGAATGGAACACTAACCCTAGATGGGAATCTGTCACTCTCTGTTGACTTGGATTTCTATAAAACATGCCATAAACCTAATATGGAGGTATCAGAACTGTCTTGCCTGTCTCTCTCTCCATCTCCTTGTGGACTTGCTCCTGATCATTTCTATATATTTTAAAATGTTCTGTTGATAATCTTTTCAATCTTTCTTTCCTTTCCCATTTTCATTACTTTTAGTTTCTTATCCATAACTCTCCTCCCTCCCCCACTTCCAAATAGAAGCCCCTCCTTAAGATTACATTTTTATAATACCAACCGATGCTAAGTGTAGTCTGCCAGTACATAAATGGGCATCCAGTAATAATTCCTAACTTTGCTTTACAGTAATATTCTGAAAATTGATGTCTGACAAACACATCAAGCTCTTTGTGAAGGTCATACAAATAAGTAATACTGGCCATAGTCTTGTGTGCCTTTCTATGCTTCCCCACAAAAAAAGATATATTGTTTTTCTCTCTTCAGCATTATAAACTAAATTTTCCAAAATATCATACGATGAAGTTGCTATTATTATGAAGATGCTTTCAGATGACATGTAATTACTGGGCAGGGTAATTCATTTCACTAGCAAGAATAGCTTGGGCTAATTGCATTTATTTATGTTTTATACTTGTACCATTCCAGCCAACAGTCGATGATATATACACATAATGCATATTTTGTTGCCTAAGAGTTTTTCTGGGTTTTCATCTAAATTTGGGTGATGCTATTTTGCCATAATGGGAACTGTCCTTCTCACTTACACCTCCATGGTGAAAGAATGCTTTGATCTCTTCCAGAAGTTTAATTGCATTTCATGGAATGGTTCCTCTTCGCAATTAGGTCTAAGGTTTGGATGCCACTAAGTTTTGCCTTTCATGTTCTCTCATTCATTTTGGTTTTGAATTTTCTGTTTCCACTATGTAGGCTTTTATCCTAGCCTCTGGTAACAATAACCTTTGAGTAGCCACATACTCTTTTATCTGATTAAACAAGGTTGTCTAATCACCCTTGAAGTGTTTTGGCAAGTTTGCCTTTGATTATTTTAATTGTTCCTTCCCTTTTGGTGACCATTAATGGATGGATTTGAACTAAAATGCTGTCATATCTTTTGTTGGGCGCAGTCAGCTAGGAAACCCATCATTGCTGATAGTGTAAATACAGTCAAGAGTCTCAGTTAGTTAAGCCAGGAGTGTGATATTCAAGCTTCAGTGGAATTCTTTAGGTCCATCCTTTTGAATAGTGGAAATAAATATTTTATCACTGTAAGTAGCAGTTATCATTTCAAAGGGAGGAAAGAATAAGCCTTTCCAAATGGCAGTCTGCCTCTGGTTTAAGCTTCCAATCTTTCAAGCGACAGCACCCCAAGGACTCAGTTAACATTAGCATCCTGGCTTGGTGAGGCTCTGTACATGGAAGGAGGTGCCTTGGCAAAAATATATCAAAAAATATGCCAAAAAAATAGAGCTTGTATGCAGCATTTAGTTCTCTCCACAAATGGGAATCAATTCTATTAAGGAAGTATGGTCTAATGGTTGGCAGTGAGCCAAGAGTTTCATTAGTAATTCGAAATACACATTCAATTCTAAATTGAGATTCAATAGTTTTAAATAGAGATTCCCAGTCAAGGACTGATTAACTGAGTAATATTGAAGATTTTCTCTGCCTCAGTTTCTCTCCCTCAGAACTGGCCAAATCTAGTGGTAAACTGCCATGCAGTTTAATGTCACAAATATATAATTTGGCTTAAGGAGTCTAGTAGCTTAATGGATTAAATACTGAATGTGGAGTCAGGAAGACCTGGTCTCCAGTCCCTCTTCCCTCTGATATTTAACTTACCTGTTAAGTGACCATAGGCTCCCTCTAGTGAATTGAAGCTTTTCAACCCCCAAACTCCCTCCATGGGGTCCCACTATCCTAATTGGTAGTGATTTCAGTCACCAACTACATCTAGTCTAGATCTAGCCACACATCATTTTTTACTTTCTGGACATCTTCTCACCAACCAACCAAATACACAAGCATTTATTAAATGGCTACTGTACACTAGTCACTGCGTTGGGTGTTGGAAAAAATAATGAAAATGAAAAAATGCAAAAAAAGAGTATCTCTTTTCAGAGGTGCAGCCTTCCTCTTCCTGCCCCAGGAATTGTAACACAACAGAAAGAATGATGGATATGGAGTCTGAGGACCTAACATTCAAGTCTCAGCTCAGCTATGCACTGTCTATATGACCTTAGGCAAGTCATCTGATGTCTTTACATCTCAGTTTCCTCTTTTGGAAAATGATGTGAGTAGCCTGCGTGATCCTTGAGATCTCTTTCACTTCTAAATCTATGATCTTAAGCATAAGTTTATTAAGTCCCCTGACCCACCCTCAAAAGCATGAGAAGGCATTCAGAAGTCCAAAGCAGCATCATGCTGCTATCATAGACTACTCTCTGCATGAATTGTACCTGGGGGTGAGGAGGTTCCGATCCCTAGAAGTCTCATGATGCCTCCAGGCAGAGATGTGTTGGTAAATGTTGGAAGACCAGCTCAGATATCAATAAAGATAGAAATGGATATCCATAGATAGATAGATAGATAGATAGATAGATAGATAGATAGATAGATAGATAGATAAATAGATATAGATATAAACAGATATCGATAGATTTATATGTATGCATATATCTATGTGTTAGGTTCAACGGTTAAAAATTATCATTACATATTACCTCATCTGAGTCTCACAGGGAACTTCATGAGACTAAGAACTAAAGACAACTAGGAGATGCAGTGGTTAGAGCCCTGGACTTGGAGTCAGGAAGACACAAGTTCAAATTGAGCCTATACATGTACTGCATATTTACTCCATAAATATATGTATATCTATGGATAGATATTTGTTGTGATTCAGTCATGTCCAACTCTTTGTTGACCCCATTTGAGGTTTTCTTGGCAAAGATACTTTGAGTGGTTTGCCATTTCCTTCTCCAGCTTATTTTACAGATGAGGAAACTGAGGCAAACAGAGGTAAGTGATTTGCCCAGAGTCACTGAACTAGCAAATGTTTACAGCAGTATCTGAACTCAGATATTCTTGAATCCAGCCCCAGTGCTCTATTCACTGTGCCACCTTGCTGCCAAATACATATACATGTACACACACATACATACACACACACATATATACTTAGCACATTTTAAATTTGGATCTGCATTAACATTTTCTCCATCAATTTTTTAGACCTAGACCATCAACAAAACAGTTAAGCTCTCATGTGTGACATTTGCTTATTTCTAAGGTATAAATGCTCATGTTGAAAACTTAACGATCGGTTCTCTGGAGGCTGCACAACTGGCTCTAGCACAACACTGCCTGCAAGCTCCCTTCAAGTACCTCCCCTCCTTTTTCCAGGTCTGGCACCATAATCAAATTAATTTGGCTGCCATGCCCTCAATCTACCCTCTCATGGTTCCACTCACCATCCCAAATAACTATTTAAACCAAAATATCCCTCCATGGCCACCACTCCCTTATGCGTTCTCTCCTCCAACCCACCCCTTTGAGAATTTTTGTATTTTTATCTCTAGCTTTTAACAAAGTTCCTGACAATAGTAAAGACTTAATGAATTCTTCTTCATTCTGAGCCTCGATTTCCTTATCAATAAATTGGAAGTAAGAGTAATTGTGACTGGCATTTATATAGTATCTAGCTGTCTCTACACCTAGCCTCACAGAGTTGTTTGTGAGACTCAAATGATACAATGTATAATGAACATTTTGTAACATTTAAAGTGATACATAAGCGTAATTTATTATTGATATCATTATTAAGGTCTTTGAGATTCGAATCCTAGCTACATAGATATATTAAGGGGAAAAATTGTGTGAAACTTAAGGAATAAAATATTAAAACTAAATCAGTGCCCAACAAAGAGACGTACCATAGCTTCCCAGTCCACTAAAGGAAGAAACCTTCTCCTCTCGACCTCAGAAGCTCAAAAAATGCACCCTGTCTGCGTAAGACAAGCAGTAATTTCCTGCTGGTGAGGAATGCTCTAAAAATACACCAGACTTTACTGATGATGAAGAAGGTCCTCTATTCTCTTCAGTACCTGAGCAGGGTGTCCAGTTCCACTCAGGGCCCAGCATACCTGACTTGTTTCCTCCCTGACTTCTCTTTCACCTTGTATGTCCTCTCAATAAACCTATTCTTCTATCTTATGGGGATCTCCATGTTTCCTTGTACTAGGCTTTTGGTGGTCTGGACTTTCCTAAGTTTCTATTAAGGCAAATTTGTATTTGATTTCTCTAGAGCTGAGGAGGATAGGTAGAATTATTACATTCTGGAAGAAGCAACAAAAAACTGAAAGTCATATTTCTATTCAGTAATGTCTCGGAAACAAAGGTACAACTCCACATCAAGTCTCCTCATTTAAAAAAAATAGTGATTTCATTAGTATCTTGCACATTAAAAAACAATGAAGAAATAGACTGTAATGACTGAGACCTTCCACAAGTATTGTGACACTATTATCATTCCCAATTTTTAAGCAAGTTTTCCAGGTATTTCAGCCAACTCAAGAAAATCAAACATAGATTCATGGCCTGGAGAATAACACTGGCAGATTTATTAACCTAAGTGAAGCATTCCCATTTTATCGGTTCCATGGTGAACGTACCAAAACAAGATGGAACCCTGCTTGTCAATGAGTTTCTTATAACTCCAAGGTTATGGTTCCTCAACAATTTAAATAAGACATGGCCCCCAATGTTGTATGTTTCTCATATTTTGGTCCATATTATTGTTCCACCAAAGACTGAAGTTGTCCTTGACCCAGTTTATCATTGACAGAATATATCTCTGTATGCATGTGTACCTTATCAAAAGAAAAATAAGCTTGACAAGGACACAGAGCTAATAACTAGCACAGTCAATCTCTCAGAAAATGGCAGGTTTTCTTTTTAAGAAAAAAGGGAATGAACATTCCCTTTTGAGAATGAACAATTTTACCTCTGATATTAAATACCCAATGCAATTAATGACTGCCATTACAGTCTGCCCTATTAACCTAAACTGTAGAACTACACTAGGAAAAGTTCAGAGTCTAAAAGCTAATCAGGAAAAATATCACTAAGCGGCAGGGTCAGTTAATTAACAGCAAAGTCATCTATTCCACAGATTAAGTCAGATTCTTCCTTTTGACCTCACTTAATTGTTGCTTTTAAAGACCACTAGCAGAGCAGTGGGTCTTGCATGAAAGTGTGTGGACATCAGCCTTTCTGATCAAGTAAAATCACATCTTAATAGCTTTTCATCATGGTTCAAGTAGATCATCTGTTCTTTTGTTGATTCAAACACCACTTTAGTTAGCTTTCAGGCACATTGGGGAGGAGTAGGGAGGGTTGTAAAGAGCCTGGTTATCATTTCAGGTGTGTGAAATTTTAGTTCTCATGTTGGAGTTGGGACCAGCTCTGATTCCAGAAAAGGATTATGAAATTGATATGGAGCAGAACTTTTCCATCAGCAGGCTGCTCATGGCTGGGGCTGCCCCTTACTTATTGGGCTCATTCAGATGACCAACTAAACAGATATTAGGAATTTCTCTAAATAAAAGCCAATGACAGGTTTTCTCTTAGAGCTGATTTTGTCATCTCTTACCAGTCAGTCTTCTTCGCTACTAAATTGAATATCATTCACATCAAACACAGGTCATAATAACCTCTGTTTTGTATATGTGAATAATTTCAAATACAAATATAAGTAATGTTTCATTTTTCTCCTTCACCTTTATGAGATCTATAAATAAGATAATCTTCTTAAATTCTGAAAGAATGAAAGAATTCTCTCTTCAGTGCTAATATTCAATCACCATGATTCTTACATGAACTATAAAACCCAGGCCATAATTTCTCACATAAAGACAAAGATTAAAGGAGTAGTACCCTTTAAATTTTAAAACAAACAGAGGCACAGTCAAACTCACTAATGTTGCTCTGATATACACTCAGATGTTCACAAGTCATTCATGCTGATTGGGATGGGTGCTTTGCAAACCGTAAAACATTGTATCTCCTGTCAACGTTGTCATAGTATAGGGAAAAAAGCATGCTAGATTTAGAGTCAGGGGAGACCTTCCTTCCAATTTCCTTCACACACTAATTAGATAAAGTATATATGTTTTAGATATTTTTAGCTAGTGGCTCTAATCCTAGCCAATCCAAAAGGCATTTATTAAGCACCTATTCGTACAAATCACTGTACTAGGTGCTGAGGAAAAGAAAGATACCCATAAAAAATGAAAAAATAGTCCCAGCTCTAAATGAGAGAATATTCTACTTCACTTAAGAGAATGTGGTTTTCATTTTAGGGGAAAATACAGTAGCAGTTTTTGTTCTAAATAACAAAACATATGATCACTCTTTTCATTAATAATATAATTACTGGAAAATACCACATAAAGGTCATACTCTCTGAATAGATGTTATATTAGAAGAAAAATTTCATATTTACCCTAATTATTTTTCACCACTACTACTAAAATGTTACACAATACATTTTTGTGGGTGGCAACCAAAGAATTTTTATGTAAACGACTTCCATCATTCTTTCTGAAATGCAAACTATTTATTAATGCCAAAGACCTTGAATGCCTGGGTTCCTAGAACAGAATACAATGTACTAAAATATAAAAAAAAAATAATCAGCTCTGTTTGGGGTAGGATTATTCAGTGACCCAAGGACTAGCACTTATTAACTGACTTAACCTTCAGCCAATCAACACTTCTGATTTACCTGGATGGTATCATACTCTCAATCTAAATAGGCATTTTTCAATGATACCAATGGATTATGCAAACCCGGGGAGGGGGGGAGCAGTGTATGTAGAACAGCTGAAATGTTGATTGGACCAAAGGGGTAAATAGGGTAACATTTTTGTACTCTATTTTTGTACAAGGTAGCATATTTCCATATTTCTCACTGACGTCTCTACTTGTCCTTTGTTTTATCTAACCAAGTTTCTCCCTTTCATCCTTAGGAGAAGGAAGGGAAGGCAGAGAAGTGATGTAGGCAGCCTCAAGGAAGAAAGAGAGGAAAGCAATTATCAATAAGGCCATATTGAGGAGCTTGAGACCATGACTCCACCTGGGATTGTCTTTGTTCCAGCTAGAAGCTCTTCTGTCCCCTTACTTGTAAGTTGGAAAGAGAGATTCTAAGGAGTAGTGTGAAGATTTGGTAATTGATCTGACATTTATGGGGTATCATAAACATTTTCCAGCCTTATACTTCTTCAGCTTGAAAATTTCTTCTGTGTTGAATCAACAGAAAGAAGAGGAGGGACAAAAACATAGGAGCTCCCCAGCATTTCTTTGTCCTAGAGCTGGGAGTCAACGTCAGGACGATCCACATACGTACAACAACCAATTAAAACCATCATTGGAATAACCTGATACGGACAGCTCAAGCAGTCAATGGCATTGGTCTGAAAAGCTTGAATGACTTACAAACATTTAGTAAAGAAAGAGACACAATGGTCTCCTTTTTCCTGTTATCTGTATTACACTTTTTTTTCTGGGGCATCATTAGTATGGTATTCTTGTATCATTGAATTTGAGTGTGATGTAACCACCTTTCAGCCATACTTCCTCTATGTAAGTTTCCTTAGTTGGCAGCCATATGCTAATATATGATCTCCAGACTTTTTGGATCACTCATCATCACCACTGTGTTTACACATCCACCCTCAAATATGTGTATTTATCATTTTTATATATCTATATAATTTATCAATTATGTTTACATATTTATAAATCATAATTTGTAAATCATACCTTATATATTGTATGATTTTAATTACATGTTTATAAATACATTTATAAATTATATACATGTACTATTATAATAATTATAAATACATTTTAAAAAATATAATGATATAAAGATGGCATAGTACTTAATCATAGTGCTAATAAGGAATCACTGGAGTTTATTTAGTAAATAATTGATATATGTAGTATAAGAATATTGTCTTGGGAGGCATATGGAGGATGTATTTGAATGGGAAGAGGACTGAGAGAGGAAGACCAAAAAGGAGGCTATTGTAATAATCTACATAAGAAGGGATGACAACCTGACCTAGGATGGTGACCATGTGGGGAGATAGGAACAGATACAAGAGATGTATCATAGGCAAGAATAATATATGACAACTTACTGGACAGACACATGACGTAAAAGTGGGGAGTCTGGAAATAGTTTGAGAGCGAGAACCTCGGTGTCTAAAAAGACTTTGGTATGTTCATCAGACATAGGGAAGACGGAAAGAGGAAGAAGTTTGGAGGTAGAATGTTAATAAATTCTGCTTTGGGCATGTAGAGTTTGGGATACATACCTCTCATAGGAGAGGGTCAGTGCAAAAGTATAGGAATGAGACATTGAATATAGTGTGTGAGAAACAGAGAGAGGACTAGTTTGTTCAAAAGTGCAGGAGAACTAACATTTGACAATTCTGAAAAGATGGGTTAGGGATTTTTTATATGGTGCTTTAAAAGCTAAACATAGGAGCTTGTAGAGACTATAGGAAGCTGCTGAAGTTGGTTGAATAGAAAAAAGAAGGAAGGAAAGAAAGAGAAGAAAAACAAAGAAGAAAGGAAGGGAGAGGAGAAAGAAAGAGAGGGAAGAAGGTAAAGAGAAAAGAAACAAAGGCTTTTGTAGGGTTTTAGAGGGGTAGGGGAGAAAGATAGAAGAATTTTGTCATTGTTATTTCAGTAAAAACCTGTTTACCTTTGTGTGTTTGCATCTGTGCAACTTATTTTTATTTCAAAGCTCTAAGATGGAAGAAACACATTCTTATTGGTATAGCATTCAGCATTCCACAATATGTAGGCAGGCATTTAATAAATATGCTTCAGACAAGTGATCACAATAAAAAGCATCTCTTTACTATGATTTAGCATTTTCTTCTCCTACAAAATAGCTTCTTTCCTATAGAAACTTGGTTAACAGCACATCTGTACATTCATCAAGTACATAATTGATTCCTTCTTCCACTCCATCCTTCCATTTTCCTTTGGAAAACTGCAGATCCGGCTACTCTGATCCCCATATCTCCATGCAAGCATTATTTATTTCTTGATTGAAAACACAAAGTCATTTCTATTTATGAACATTTTCTTGTAATAAAACCTGGCATTTCTCATCACAACCATTTGCAGTCTGCTCTTATAAAACTTAATGGATGTCAAAAATGTGCACAGTCTGAAAAATAAAGAGACAAAGGAGAAACCCTTTGTATGTCAATAAATGTCACCAAAAGGTCTTATCAAGCCAAGAATTCTCTTGGCCTAGACCAGGAGGTATGCCATTGGAACAGTCTATAACAAGCAGAGACTTGGGTATTCTTGCAAATTTTCATGGATTCCCAACTAGTGGATGCCCTTTGTTACAAACCTTTATTTCTATTGGTTTTAGGTAGATTAACTGGCCTAATTGGATCTAAGCTGCTAAAAAAAAATCCAAGGGGAGGGAGGGCAAGAGAAATGAGGAAGCACACAAGCTTTCCATGTCTTGAAGTCACATACTCCTGGTTGACTGGTCTGCTTAGCCAAGCTGAAATGGTCCTATTGTCATGTTGGGCACATTAATTGGAGCACAGACCAATTTGCAAGAATGCTTTAGTGCCCTTTAAAAGGTGATTTAAAATTCAAAGTGATGGAAATGGTATAAAAGCATGCTGATCTGATCACACACACCGCTCGCTCCCCCCACCGCCCCAGCATCTCTCTTGATTCCTTCCATTTATCTCTTTTCATTGTACAGACTTTAAGAGTATAGCAAATGTCTTAAGTGATTTCCAAGGAATATACATTTTCCCAGTACAAGAAATTGCCACCCCTTCTTTTAAAGCTGAGGAGTTTAGAGGGTTTAGTTCCCAGAGGGAGGTATATGGAGAATATTAAAAGTACCTGTTTATGGATTTTAATAAGTATGATAAATATGTATATGTATGTATGTATATGTGGGTATAAACATCATGTTTAAATCTGTCTTCTGGAAATAAACCATGGTAAAGAGATGAAAATCAGGAAGGAAAGGATGCATTATCAGACCAAAAGCCAAGCACAGCATGATAAAAAAGCAAGAAAATAGGTCACTTGTCTAAAAGCCTTGGACATGGAAAAGTTGGTGAATTCAATTAGTGTGACCTTGATTTGAATATTTTCTGAACGTTTGCATCATGATTTTCTGTCATTGAACTCATTTACTTTACATTACAGAATGGAACACATAACTTTCATATTTGTTGACTCACTACAGATTTTCTCTCCCATTTTCCTCATGGCCCACTCCACACTGAGATAACTCAGCTCTGACTCAAACCCACAGTGTGATTAGAACTTCATTGACCTGAGGAAGGTAGGTGGTACAGTAGACAGAGCACTTGGTCTAGAGTCAGGAACACCTGTGTTCCTGTGTGGCCTCAGATACTTACTAGCTGTTTGATCTTGGGCAATTCACTTTACCTCTTTGCCTCAATTTGATCAAGTGGAACATCTGCCTTTCAGGGTTGTTGTAAGTTTCACGTGAACTACTTGTAAAATAAAAATGCTTGGTACAATGTCTGGTACATAGTAGGTGCTAAATAAATGCTTATTTCCTTTCCCCTTCCGTGCCTCTGTATCAGCAAGAAACACATGAGAAATTCTCATTTTTACACATGAAAATAGCTTCTGGGATACTGGATCAGTCTGATGGACAAGCCAGTCAGTATTTGGGTTTGGATAAAGAAGCATAGGAATTGACTACACGAGACATTTTACATTGTGATAGCTAAGTGACACAATGGATAGAGCACTTTACCTGAGTTCAAATCTCATCTTAGATACTTACCAGCTGTATAACCCTAGGTAAGTCACTGACCCTCTGTCTGCTTCAATTTTATCATCTGTTAAATGGAGATTGTAATAGCACCTACATCCCAGAGTTGTGAGGATTAAATGAGATAACATTTGTTAATTACTTTGCAAACTTGATAGCATTATATAAATACGAATTATTAGTATTGTGGATACTAGTTATTATTAGTGGGGCAGCTAGGTGACACAGGGGATAGAGTGTTAGATGTGGAGTCAGAAAGACTCATCTCTATAAGTTCAAATCTGGCCTCAGACACTTACAAGCTATGTATCCTTGGCAAGACATTTAACCCTGTTTGCCTCAGTTTCCTCATCTAATGAGCTGGAGAAGAAAATGGCAAACCACTCTAGTAACTGCCAAGAAAACCCAAATGGGATCACAAAAAATTGGACACAACTGAAAAACAATTGACCAACGACAACAAATTACAGTAGAAGGAAGAAAGGGTTTTTGGAAGGATACTCAGAAGCCAGTGAAATTTGGCAACCTTGTGTACATGATGGATGCCACTGCAGCAGGCCCTGAATTATCAGTCCAATCAACCCTTTGAGAGCTAGGAAATGTTCTGATCAAAAATTGAGGTAGTTAGAAAGCAGAGAGTTCTTGGATAGCCATGAATTGGCTCTCATCTTGCTTGACATCTCCTAAGAAGCCAGTCAAAAGTCGAGGAAGGACGTATCCCTGAGCACTGTGAATCCTGGCAACAGACAGAAGAGTCACCTGTGGAAGAAGTGAGCCTGTAAGAGAAAATTGGTCTTTGTCTCTCAGGGGAATTCGCTTCCCTGCTCCCACCATGTCAACCATGTCTTGCTACCTCTTAGGTGAAGTCTCCACGCCCAGCAGCTGAAGCAGTAGATGGTTCTAAGAAGCATAACCTCTGTGAGTTGAGAAGAGAGCCAGTCCTTCACTGTGGAAGTCAAGGTACATAGAGAAAAAGGCTGAGGGAATCTGGCAGAGATGCAGTGCCCAAGGGAAAAAACATGAGGATATCATGAAAAGGGAAAGGATGCTGAGGCTTGACAGAGCTGTGAATTGCCTTGGCCCCACATATGTCCTCTAAAGGTGTGCCTTTCTACCCATATTATTTATAAATATGCCAGCTTTTCTTATTGATGATCTGTGTAGTCATCTCAAATGGGCCTTGGGATTATGGTGTCAGTTTCGTTAATATTGTTCTGATTATGTCAGCATTATTTTTGCTTTAAGCCAGAGGTTCCCAAATTTATTTTTCCTACCACCCCCTTTAAAAAATTACTCAGCACCACCCCCTAGAAACCTACTTTCTTTAACCCTTTAATGTTTTTCAAAAATTTAATTCATTTCAAAAATATAAATTGTTTAAAAAATAAGCACGTATTAAATGTAATAATTTGCTGTAAATTTGTGGGGGGGGCTTTCCTGCAATGAAATTTTGATGACACAATATTGCATCATGTAACCATATAGTATCATATTGTAAATAAGTCATTGCACACACATATTCCTGCTGGATGCATGCTGAACTTCCTGACAATGTATAACACACTCACCTGCCAACATTTGTTCGTTAAGACCTGTTGGCAGACTTGACCACTGATTGGTTATAACTTCCATTTTGTTTGTTTATTTGGAAAATAATGTAATCACTGACTAACTCTGCTACACAACAGATAAAATATGCATGAATGGTTTTTCAAAATTTTCTTTTCTTCTTATGCTTTCTTATTTTTATTCATTGCCCCTCAATTGTCCCTGACGCTACTACTACCCCCCATCGTTCCAGTGCCCCCCCCAGGGGGGGCAGTATCACCGACTTTGGGAACCTAGGCTTAAGCTAAGTGTGCGTGTTCAGTCCTTGTCAGTTGCTTCTGAATCTTCATAACCTTATTTGGGATTTTCTAAGTAGAGATACTGGATTGAATTGTCATTTCCTTCTCCAGCTTATTTTATAGATGAAGAAACTGAGAGAACCAGAGTTAAGTGACTTCTCCAGGGTTAAATAGCTAGTAAGTATCTGAGACCTACTGGCTAACTGTTAAAAGTAAGCACACTGGGAACTCAGGAGCTATAGCATTAGAAAGGCAGACCCTGTGGTAATTACTCATTTCCTAGGGATCCTACCTACACAACCTGCATTTGCTCGCTTGAGGGGTACCTCAGAGGAGAGAGGGTGCTAAATTTACTTTTAAAAGGAACTAGATTTAATTTTAAATCTAAATTTACTTTAAAAGGAATTGGAAAAAAGAGAAAAGAGAAAGAACAATTGATTACTTCCATTTTGTGAGAAGAAAAATAAAAATACATGAAAGATTATGATTTTATCAGATTTGAGAAGTCCTTTCATTAACACCAATCACAACGTGTATATGACTTAGCAGAAAAAGGGTAACATGGCCAATGTAGACATTTGTTTTGATTGACTATATGTTTGTAACAGGTTTTGTTTTTCTTTAGTTCTCTGTTGTGGGGGACGAATAGGAGTGGGAGTGTGAGAATGTGTATTTTTGCTGAATGAAAAATTATATAAATTAAAAGAAAAATACAGACAGGGATTCTGAAGTAAAGAGTTAAATTGACTTGTCCAGGTTCGCACTTTTAAATATTTTATTGATATGTTTTGTTTTTATATCATCTTCATTTCCCAACCAGAGAGGCATCCCTTAAAAAAGAAGTAAAAAAAGAAAAAGGCCTTCAACAAAACTAACCCATATGGGAACCAAGTCCAAAAGTATATGCAGTGCTCCTCATCCATAGACTGCCATCTCTTCAAAGAAAGGAGGGAGATTCATTTTCCTATCTCTTCTTTCAAAGCAAACTTGTCAATTATAATTACCCAAAGCTTAATTTCATTTTATCACTCTTCTTTCCATTTAGATCATCCCAGTTACTATGTTATTGTCTTCCTGGTTCTGTTTTTTCCACATTGCACAAAGTCATTTAAATCTTCAGAGTCACTCTTCTAACAGGTGTTAGAGATGAAAAGTGAATCCAGGTCTTCCTTACTCCAAATCTGGCACCATTTTCACTTGCTGATTCTGTCTGTTATGACACTACCTCTTAAACACTGTACGTAAAGATGATGACCAAAGCAAAGATAAAGAAAGCTAAAAATGTCAGTGATTAATAAATCTTGTAATGGATGTAGGTCACATCCATCCACACAACTACACCCAGCACCTTTTGTCATCAACTAGATGCACAAATGAAATGGTACAATCTGTGACCAAGCAAATGAGTTTTGCAATGGTTCATTTTGCAAATGAACAGAATCACTTGAGAATTGGACACACCATTTTGACCCCATTTGGACCATGCTCTAACACTTAGAGGGGTCAGAAAATTATGACCTGAGCACCCAACCTGGTGTACAATCTGTTTTTATACAACTGAGCAGAGGGATAAAGTTTTTAAAAAATATTTTGTTAATAAAGTTTTATTTGTACTTAAAATGTAAAAATCTTGGCCTTATGACCACATGAAAAGTGGTGGCAGACCATTGTTTACACAACTAAAAAAGTTTGTCACCTACAAAAAAATAAAGCTTGATGAGGACTCACATCCAAATAATTCATAGAAATAACAATGGGGGTGTTTTAGAACCTTTGTTTAGCTAGTAATTCTTATATTTGATTGAATATGGTTATGTAATGTCCCTGAAGTGTCCCTTTTTAATTGCCTAGGAACATAGCCCAGAGCTTGAGGAAGGCAGTTATTCGATGCTGCTGCTTAGAAAATGCGGACAAGCTAGAAGAATTTTTTCCCCCATTTGATTTCTAGAGTCATGAAATGGCAAGAATTTAAAACCTAATCCATCAGTCAACCAACTAACATTTATTAAGCTGGGGTACCTTTGGAAAATTCCCTAACTTCTCTGGTCCTAAGTTTCCTCATCTGTAAGATGTGAAGTGACTGCTAAATTTCTTTCTAACATTGAAGGTATGGTCTTATGATCTGTCTCTTTTCATTTCATCACTGCCCCCATTTTAGCAGTGTCTGGAATGGATTTGTGCTTTCTTCTATAGATGAAAGAACCACTTAATGTGATGGTAGTCATGATTCGAGAAGGTATGTGTTTGAATGATTTTTCCACAACCTTCTTCCTCCTGCATAAAAGAGATAAAAGGACATGAATAAGGGTCTGGTGGGAGGGAAATAAGGATGATGGTCATAATACACATAGCACTCTGTGTGGGGATGGACAGAACGTGACACAGAGATTTGGTTTTAGGAGTTTTTAAAGAACTTTACATCCTGGTCCCAAGCTATCTTTTCAGCCTTATTATACACTCCTCTTCTCCCCATACCTTATAGTTTGGGGATATTAGTCTTCTCACACTTCCTCACACATGACACTCAGTCTATCATCTCTATGCATTTTCACTGACTCTATCCTGTCTGGAAGGCACTCTCTTCTTACTTTTATCTCCTGGCATTTATGCTTTCCTTCAAGACTCTACTCAAGTTCCAACTTCAGAAGGACACTTTCCTAATTTCTCCAGCCACTGTGCCTACCCCTCTTCCTATTTGCCTTATATCCATTTTTCTGCATTTTTATATAGATCCATATCGTCTCCATCATTGGAATGTAAGCTTCTCAAAGGCAGGAAGTGTTTGGCTTCTGTATTTAAATCCTGAGTGCCTAGTACAGTGCCTGAAAAATAGTATAGACACATGGGTTCTTGATGGATAGGGAGTACTCACACAGATCAGATTATATGTGTGACATTGTATGACAATATAATCAAGCTATTCTGTTTGGACCTAGAGATGTGAACATTTGGAAACAGAACAACAACATAGCGCTTACCTGAAAGATGCTTACAATCTATGAACTGATTCAGAATTAAGTGAGAACAGGAACGATTTTACTGTGGCATCCATATTTTAAAACCAACAATGTTGAAGACTTTTACAAATAGATAAAGAATGCAATGAGCAGAACCAGGAGAATAAAATGTAAAATAACCATGAAATTCTAAAGGCAAAAACTTGATACGAACTATGATCAATGAAAAGGCCACCCATCATTCCAGAGGACCAGTAACCAAGGCTGCTGTCCATTTCCTGATGGAGTGGTAATAGACTCGGGGTGTAGAATGAGTCATGGCCAATGGGAAAATTTGTTTCTCTTGACTATGCATATTTGTTAGAAAGCATTTGTTTTCTTTATTCTTTTTCTCTAATGGTATGGGGATAGCATAGAGAGAAATTGATGGCTCTTTGTTTTAAAAAAACTTTAACAACAAAAATAATTTAATATAAGGAATCAAATATGTTTACAAATGTTTACTGTACAATGTAGAATTTGAAAAGGGCAAAGAAGGGGGTCTAGATAAGTGCTCTAAAGGGAAATGTCCACCTCCAGAAACAGCTCAGTTTTTATTTTTAGATAGTTCTGGTAGAGGAGCCTTTCAAGAGGAAGATGGATGAATATTTATTAAAAAGGTTTTCAGAGGGAAAAAAATTCTTAAAGGAGAAAGGGAACAAACTTTTTTAATACCTACTATGTGTCAATCACTGTGCTAAGTGCTTTACAAAATTATCTCATTTGATCTTCACAACAATGATATGAGGTAAACACTGTTTTTATCTTTTATCCTTATTTTACAGTCAACAAAACTGAGGTAAATAGAAGTTAATTCCAGAGTCATATAGCTAGTAAGTGTCTGAGGTCATATTTGAACTCAGGCCTTCCTAACTACAAGCTCAGCACTCTATCTACTCTACCAGCTAGCTGCTAAATAATTTCCAGAAGAAGAGGTGGAGAAGGAAGAGGCCTATATTTTTAGTTTATATGAATTTGATACTAATGAAATATACTTCAATTCAATTCAACAGACATTTATTAAGCTCCCACTATGGGCAAGTAAGGACTAGGTGTTTAAGAAGGCCATTCCTTCCCTCCTAAACAATCTGCTTTTATTTTTCTGTGAGCAAGGTCATTGAAATGTCAGAGATGCTAGGCTGAAACTGTTAAATAAATCATTTGTCTATAGCTTGTCCAAGAATTCTTCCCCCTCCCACTTTCATTTTCTTTGTTTTTTTATACTTCACTGTTAACTAAGGACAGTTAATCATTCCCAAGCAGTACCATTGTGCCTCTGTTCCTTTATTTGTCATATTTATTGGAAAAACCCATTGCTTACTAGCCTCTGGGCATATTAACAAGTATCTTAAGAAAAGACGGTCTCTGCCATTATAGCTTACACTCTGTTAGACAACATAAAAACAAAACACATACATGGACCACATTACACTCACCAAATTTGCAGGAATATCACTCCTTATCTTTTAATTCTCCTTCCAGGCTTGATGCCCTTTCCTTGCTTCATTCTGTCCATTTTATATATACATATATGCATGTATATGTTTAAATAGTCTTTGGGAGGACAGGCACACTAATGTATTATTTTGGTGGAGCTGTGAATTGGTACAGTCATTCTGGAAAATAATTTGGATCTATGCCCAAGAAAAGTATCCCAAGGAGGTCAGGCAAGAGGGAAAGCAACCATATGTATAGAATATTTATAAAAGTATATTTTGTCATAGCAAACTGGAGACAAAAAGGGTACCCACCAATTGAAGAAGGACAGGACAAAAAACTATATGTGAATATAATCGGATTTTATTGCTCCATAAGAAATGATGAATATGACAGGTTCAGAGAAATATGGAAAGAATTATATGAACTGATGCAGAACCATAGCAGAGCCAGGAGAACAATTTATGTAATGACTATAATAATGTGAAGAGACCATAGCAGCGACCAATCATGACCAAGAGAATGGTAACAGAAGGTCTGCATCCTACCTCTTGGTAGAGATCTTCTTGACTAGAGACACAAGTTTTTCACTCTCAGGTACAGGCAATATGTTCATTTGTTTTGCTTGATTCAAAGGATAGCTTCTACTAAGGGATAGAGGGAGATCGAATAGTGATAGGGGAAAAATGAATTAAATTTTGTTTTTAAAAATGAACAGAATAAAAAGTGGAAATAAGTAGCACAATTTTTACTGCCTTGTGTCTCGGTAGACAGATGAAATACACATATAGACAGGGATATATGCTTGTATGTATACACATATTTTAAGTATATAAAGGAAATGGCTAGTAAAATGATCAGAGGGTACCCTCATCACTAAACCAAAGGTAACTAAAAAGGCAAAAGATTTTCATCTTCGCAGATACAGATTGAGTCATATGTTGTCTTTCAGAAAAGTGGCTTTGGTGCTTTAAAATAAATCAAATATTCCAAAATTAGATAACAAGGAACAGTGGACAAATCTCAAGTTCACTGAAAAATTTTGTTGCCTTTTTAGGTAACTCATTTCTGAGCATTTTGTCCTCTGAACAGTTTTCCATGGAGGCAGGAGAGGAGACCTGGCACCACTACTTCACTGGCTGTGTGACCTTGGGCAAGTTACTTAATTTCTACCTATAAAATAGAGATAACCCTGCTTATTCAACTCATAGATTGTGAGGATCAAATAAAATTATGTAGGTGAAAGCACTCTAACAAATATAAGGAGCTCTACAAATCAAAAGCATTACAATATTGATGAAACTGCCAACAATATCTGCCAACTTCTACCCTGCAAATATCATGAATCAAAACGGTCCTCTTACACTCCTCCTCCATTTAAGTGGAATATCTGGCTAAGTATTTGTTCATGTGCCAATACCAGAGATACCATTATAATTTTGAGTGCAACACTTCATTACCCTAGAGATTTCATAGAATATAAGCTAGTGTGTGGACAAAAACTTTTTCCACCTTATTCTACCATCTCTTTGTAACTTCAGTGGGAAAAATATTTCTCAACAGTCCCTACCACCGTTCAGCTCACAGTCCATTAGAGATCATAAATACACACACACACATACATACATATAGAGATCATATATATATACATAAAGGATATATGCAGGGTAAAGTGGAGGGAATCTCAGAGGGAAGGCACTAGCTTTGAGGATGACTAAGAAAGGACTCTTGTAGAAGGTGGGATTTCAGTTGAGACTTGAAAGAACCATAGAAAGTCAGGGAGTGAAAACAAGAAAAGATATAGTGGGCATTGGAACAGTCTGTGAAAAGGAAATGGAGAGTCATATTGGAAGAACAGAGAGCATGGCCAATGCTACTGTGTCACAAAGTGCATGGAGGAAAGTAAAACTTAAAAGACTGGAAAGGTAGGAAGGTTGTGAAGAATTTTAGAAGCCAAAGAATAGATTCCATATTTGACACTGGAGGCAAGAAGCAGTCACTGGAGTTTACTGAGTGATGTGGTCAGACCAGTACTTTCAGAAGGTCCACTATGGCATCTGAGTGGAGAAAGTGTTGAAGTGGGAAGATACTTCTGGCAGCAAGATCAAGTAGCCATCCTTTGCAATAGTCCAGGGATAACATGTTAAGGCTTATCCAAGGTTGTCAGAGGATAAAGAAGTACACAAGAGATATGCAAATAGAAATAGAAAGAGTTGACTATAGACTGGAAAGGGAGGGATGAATGAGTCACAGTATGGAACCAAGGATGTCATCTTGGTTGAAAGCCTAGTGACTGGGAAGATGTTGGCATCCTTGATGGTAATAAGGAAGTATAGAAGAAGATGGACATTTTGGGAGAAAGGATAATGGATTTAGTTTTGAACATAGTGCGTGTAAGATGTTTGCAGGATATTCAATTTGAGATGTTCAATAGGCATTTGGAGGTGTGAGACTTGAGGTCAAGAGATCAGGACTGGATAGGTACATCTAAGAATCATCTTCTTAGAGGTGATCATTGAGTCTATGGGAACTGACGAAATCACCAAGATCCCTTATGAGTTCCCTGAGAAGAGGTGAGGGGAAGTAACTTATTCAGAGTCATATAGGTTATAACCAGAAGGACCAGAATTCAAATCCAGGTTCTGTAATTCTAAAATCAAAGTTGAAGGCTTGTTCTACCACACCATGCCATAATGACGATGATTCTAAATCATAAAGAAAAAGTTAAATTATATTCAATATGAATTTTTAAGAAAGTGTGGGCCATTTCTCCATAACTATCTGGTCAAAAGATATGGACAAAGATATGGAGAGAACCCAAAAGAATTGCATACTATTAATTACTCTATGAAAGAATGCTCCAAATCACTAATAATAAGAGAAATACACATCAAAACAATTTTTTTCTCATACCCATAAATCAGAAAGATTGACAAAAAATGGAATAGCCAGTGTTGGAGGGTTTATGGAAGGACACATACACTAATGCATTGTTGAGTTGATAGCACCGGTACACTATGGATTGATACAAGCATTACGAAAAACAATTTGCAATTAATCAAACAAAAGCAAATTGTGTATCCATCTCTTTTAATCCAGAGGCTCCACTACTAGGCATAAACTTCAGAGAGGTCAGTGATAAAAAGAAAGACTCCTATATACCAAAATATGTATAGCATATTTTTTTGTAATGGCCAATAATTAGAAACAAGGTAAATGGTCATTAGTGGGGGAATATAAAGAAATTGTGATACATTACCGCAATGGAGTATCACCATACTTTAAGAAATCACATATATAACATGAATATAGAGAAGCATGGGAAAACTTATATGAACTGATGTAAATTAAGTAAAGATAAAAAACCCAATACATACAAAGACTACAATATAAATAGAAAGGACAATAACCACAAAACAATTAAAAGAAAGTATTGCAAAATTACAAAGAACATGCATGGCCTCAATGAAGAGATATGAGAAAATATCTACTCCTTTGTAGAGGTAGGGAGATACATATAGTTATGGAACTTCACATATATTTCCATAATTTTCATAGATAGATAGATGACTTTTTCCCTTTTTCATTTATTTTAAAGAAAAATGTGTTATATGGGATAGTTATATGAGAAGAAAGAGTACACAGGAAAATTTAGATGATGTGAAAATGAAAGATATTGTGAATTTGTTTTTAAAGAAGGTATGGAAGTACCTTCAGTACGATACGGTGGATAGAAAGCTGACACTATTCCATTTCTGTCCTTCTGTCACTTGTACTGTGTCACTGTATGGAAGTCAGGTAACCTTTCCATCCCTCAGGCAACTTTCTAAGAATCAAAATTGCATAGTCCCTGCTGATCAGCTTTGAAAGAAGGAATTTCCTTAACGAGAGTTCCCAACACAAATAAAATCCCGGAGCTAGGTAGAAAAAATAACAAACATGAGAATGCTGTATAATACAATTAAGGGTGATTTCTAGTATTTTCCCCTTCTTTTAAAAGTTCTAGCCTATTTAATACTCATCTATTCAAAATAAAACACTTCCCCTTAGAATTTTGGATAGTTGAGGTTTCACTGAATTGGGGATAGATTTGGTTCACTCTCCGAAGATCTGTTTTTGTATCTGGAAAATGGGAATGAAGACTTTTGCTGCTCAATACATAAACATGTATCTCTGTTTCTGTTAGATAACATCGAGTGAAAGAAATATCACTCTAAATATCAGATCTAGTGAATCATGGTTAATTTGAGAAAAAAATACAAGACTCCCACCAGCTGAGGTTTTAAAAATAGTCTTATCTGGAAAAGATGTAAAACTTTGCTTGGCTTTTTTGGTTTCTAAACATTATTTGAAGGTCAAGTGTTCTGCACTTTAAACCATATTCTGCTCAATGACAAAGATGTTTGCTGAAGATAAGAGAGGTTCATTTGTCTTAAAACCCAATAAACGAGTAACCCTTGTTTTTTTTAGAGGAAGATCACAGAAACTTATAGCAGGAAGGCTTCCTAGAGGTCACATCGTCCATCCCTCAAGATGATTACTTTATGGATAAGAAAATCTTGGGTTTCTGTGAAAGACAGTGTGGTACAATAGAAAAGACAGGATTCAAAAAGTATGAACTTATGTCCCAAATCACTTATCTTCTCCCAAATCCCGGTTTCCTCATAAAAAAATGACATTGATATTTATAGTGTGGAAGGAATTTTGTGCAAGGACTTAAAAAGTGAGGAAGAAGGTTCTTTGTAAAATAGTTAAGCAAGTTACCCAACACTGAAAGCAAAGGGTTCTTTTATTTAGTTTAAAGAAAAGCCCTTCACAGCATTGCAAGGAGCTAAAACATTCCCAAAGGACTCGAGGCAAAATGCCATCCACATTCAGAGAAAAAGCTATGGAACTGGAAAGCAGAATGAAGCAGAATATTTTCTCTTGTGTTATGTTTTGTTTTGTTTAGGTTTTTCTCATGGTTTCTCCCATTCATTTTAATTCTTCCATGCAACATGACTAACATGAAAATGTATTTAATAGGAATGTATGTGTAGAACCCATATGGGACTGCATGCCATCTCAGGGAGGGAGGTGGGAGGGAAGGGGAGTAGAAATAGATTCAGTAGAAAACTGAAATCAAATAAATTAAAATAATTTAAAAAATGAAAAACTATGTGGCTTAAGCGAAGACAGTCAAGGCTGGAAGCAGGGAGCAGGAGATAGGGGCAATCAGGAAAGGACTCTGGGGGCCACATCTCACTCTAGAACATGAGTTAACACCTTTAATGTGAGAAAAGTCAGATCAGAGAAGGGATACAACTAGGGAATTTATCAGAGCATTTAAGGTGGAATGGTCTTCAGACAAAGAAAAGAAGAGGCAGTCACAGATGGTTTTGTGAGAGGCTCTATCTTGGATTCTGAACATCACCATACCAAATTCTCGAGTTCAATGGACCTGTTGTTATTCCAT
Source organism: Notamacropus eugenii (assembly GCF_028372415.1). Lineage (NCBI taxonomy): Eukaryota > Metazoa > Chordata > Mammalia > Diprotodontia > Macropodidae > Notamacropus > Notamacropus eugenii. Next base: position 22,652,989 of record NC_092878.1, read on the forward strand.
TCCTGGGCAGTTTGGGAATGCTGAAGAAAGCACCATATTTTATAAGCAAGTGCAAGGTCTCACTGGATTCCCACCGCTGAGGTTATAGATTGTTGTTCTGTTGTGTTGGACTCTTCATGGAGTTTTCTTGGCAAAGTTACTGAAGTGGTTTGACATTTCTTCTCCAGTTCATTTTACAGATGAGGAAACTGAAGCAAACAGGAGTAAATGACTTGCCTAGGGTCACACAGCTAGTAAATATTCGAAGCTGGATTTGATATCAGGATACCTCCATAGGCAGGTACAAATCAGAGAGTGGGGGGAGAAGTGCACGGGTGATGGAATTTTAGAGCCCAGAAGGTAACCTAACAAATTCCAGAACTTTGGGTTACCAAGCCAAAAAAAGAAGCATCGCTAGGAACATGATTGCCTATCACAAAGAAGTTTAATGCTGAAAAAACAGAATTCTCCTCCCATCCCACAATCTGGATACTTACTTCACAGGGTTGCTGTGACAAAAGTGCTTTGTAAATCTTAAAAAGCCAAAGAAATAGGAGCTCTTACCATTGTCACGATTCACCATTCGTCTTTGTTCTTGCAAACTATTAGCTTGTACTACAACATCTTGTAAGAAAACTGGTACAAAAATAATATCTAACTGGTGGCACAATGCACAAGACTTCATTTGCAGAGGGGGTATTGAGCCCCTGCGACAATTTTAAATACTCATTATTCTTGCTCCAGGCAAATTTAACTTCTTTCCCCAAAAAGTTACACACTTATTCTACCTCATTTTTATTTGGTTATCTATTTTTTTTAAAATGCTCTCTATGACAACCCTTTTTTGCAAAATGGGAATGTATAATTTGCTAGGAAAATGGGAGGAAAAGTGTCTCTCTCTCTGTCTCTCTCTCTCTCTCTCTCTCTCTCTCTCTCTCTCTCTCTCTCTCCTTCCTTTCCCTCTCTCCTCTCCTTCCCTCCCCCCCCCCTCTTAAATAAACTCTCCTCATTCGTACAGTTATAAAGCTAAAAGATCATTTATGGGTGAGAAGGGTAGCTCATTCATTGAGGAGATCCACATGTGTGTTCAGTATTAGTGCCAGGTAGTTTCTAAAATGACAAAAACCCTCAAAAGGGGAAAATAATTGACTCCTTACTTTCCTCTTCTATGCACACTTGAGAAACAAAGAGATAGACTCTCCAGGCAGAGGTCAACTCAAACTGACAATGCAGAGCCTTTTTGCAATTCCTAGAAATGGGATGTGTTTGAAAACAGTGAGAATTGAAGGGAGGAGAAGGCAGCTTACAGCCAAACTCATATGCAAGCCAGTTCAAATTGCACTCTATGCCCCTGGGTATCTGTTCCATTCAGGAAACTTCAAAGCCTGCATGAGGAACAGCTGAGACACCAAGTTGGATAGATTGTGCTAACGATAGACAATGAGATTTTCCCCCACCCACCCACCCCCTTCTACAAGCATCCATATTGAACATATATGTAAGTTCACTGTACCTTCTGCTGTGTGCAAAGCAGGGAGAACATGGCAATTCTGCCGTCTTTCATTCTGTTTAATTTAGACATCGGTGTTTCAGAAAGAGATGTTTCTAGAACATCTATGACTGGATGCACTATTTGTAGCCACATTGGAAATTCAAGAACCCCAAAAGCAGTACCTATTGTAGCTTTCAATTTTTTCTCTGCTCCCTAACCCAGGTATGAATCCACATTTGGCAGTGAGCAAATACAAAATGTACCACAGGCCCAAGGCATGAATGGGATTAGGGCGTGATTAAGAGAAATAAGACAGAAAGAGTGCCAAGTTTAAAACTGGTGACCCACTGGATTCCTGACACCAGCTGTCTCCTGGCTTTTTCCATGTCATGTAGGAGGGAAATTAGTAAAGTGGGTTGCAGAGGCTAAGAGCAGTCCCTTTCAAGGCTAATTTCTTGGGCATTGCCTCTGGAATGATTTGTTGTTTGTGTTGTCTTTTTAAAAATACATGGCTATACTGGAAAGTAGATTAATTTGATAGTAAGCTCATTGAGAGTAGGAATTGATCATTCCTTACAACCCCAGCACCTAGCACACTATTGTTCAGTTGTGTCCAACTCTTTGTGACCTCATGTCATGGGGTTTTCTTGGCAAGGATACTTGAAAGATACTGCCCTTTTCCAGGAGATTAAGGCAGAGGTTTAGTGATTTACCCAGCATCCTCGGGCTAGGAAGTATCTGAGGCTGGATTTGAACTCAGATCTTCCTGAGCATGGGCAGATAGGTGGTACAGTGGATAGGGAGCCAGTCATTTAACCTTGTTTGCCTCAGTTTCCTCATCTGTAAAATGAACTAGAGAAGGAAATAGCAAACCACTCCAGTATATTGCCAAGAAAACCCCAAAATGGGTCACAAAGAGTCGGACACAACTGACAAATGACCGAACTGAACTTCCTGATCATAGCACGTGGCAAATAGTGTATACTTAATAGACTTAATAATGTTTGTTGATTGCCTGGTTGATTGATCAAGGGCAAAGACTCATAACAGTGACTTGGCGAAGCCCTAACTCTCTCCTAGACTCATGGTTCTCAGGCAAAAATATCTGATAAACTTCATTTAACAAATGTATATTTTATATTTCTTTGTATCCTGATTCGTTGTGTTTAGAAAAAGTTGCAAGAATCTTCTTAAGTTAGTTCATCCTCCTTTGCAGATGTATGCTCTTGAATGATACATTTTGAATAGTCTTTAGAGTTAGGTGAATCCAAATGCCACCACAGCAGAATTTATTTCATATTTACACTTCGTATGAGGTGAACATCATTGAATACACTGCTAGGAGGACATGGGAAAATTAGAACATCTGGTCTTTCCTGTAGGAGAGAAAAGGGATCGTTCATGTAGAATTGGTACAATAACATCATAGAACATGACTTTGCAAATACTGTCCTTCCAAAGCCTTCAGCAGACGCTGTTAAACATGGTTTATTACTCCTTGCAACTTCAGCAACTAAAGAATATTACAAACACCTCTATTGCATTGAGGAGAAAAATAAGAAAGAGTATTTCTTGATCAATATTATCAAGTACAGTAGGCGATTGTCTAAAACACTGTCAACACTGCTGTTTTCTGCTTAAGCTTAGTAGATTACTTGTAAAAGTTTGCACAAAAGCAAACAACTTAACTTTACAAGTATTTTATGGTTACCCACTGAAGTTGTATTCAAACGTCACATGGTGGCATGGAAGTGACTCTGGATTCTTAAAATATACACAGAACAATAATAAGTTATTTTGGTACTCATGAAAGGACAAATTCTCCTGGGGCAAACAGCCCTCAAGTCAACTATATAAGTCATAAAAAAATAAAATACAAATAACCAAGATAAATTCAATTGATATGAAGAGAGAAGTTATTATAGCATCTTTCAGCTGCTGGAGTGGTACTGATGGGGTGCTTGTGCTTGGACCCCAATTTCAAGATCACATTTCTCCCTAGTCTCAAAACATTAGCCCTGACAGTTTTCTCCCCAGCCCAAGAACACTATGCCTCACAATAGCTCATGAGTGGGCCCCAGTAACACGAGCTATCTTTCTCTGTTAAAAGAACAAGCTGATTTCTGGAGAATTTCCCTTGTATGAATAGGACTATCTCGTACCAGCAGAACCGTCATGTGTTAATTCCCACAGTTACCATATACAATCCAGAGGTCAAGTTACAGACTTCAACTCCTGAAACTATCTTGCAACACACATAACAGACCAAAAATACACTCCTGTCTCAGTTTCCAGTAGTGAATAACCTGTGACTAGGACTGTATGTTATCACCCAATTAGCATATCTGCCAGATAATCCACTACTTTTCCTATAAAAGCTTTAGGATCATTCCTGTTAGGTTGTAGGTTCCCTTTAAGTTCACTATTCCCAATAATGATCTCATCATGTGCCTTAAGGAAGGATTTCTGCTTTTCATGGTCCTACTAAGGCTGTTTGAACAATTGTTACATGAATGAAGGAATGAATTGGTGAACTACACTTAGAAAGCATTTACTATGTGCTTAATATAACTTTGGGGATACAAATACAAAAACATGGCAGTACCTGACCTCCAGGAGGTAAGTAGTATGGTAGTTTCGATTTACTTACTGTTTCCAGAGCAAGTGGTAGACAGAGATGGAGAGTTTACTTATGTTCTTGTCTAGTGTAGATGGCAAGCAGATGACCAGCTCAATAAGAAACATAATCTAGGGTCTGGTACTGGCTAGATATAAGTCATGTGCATCTGCTCTGAATGCCTAACCACTCAGTTCAGTATGGACCCAAAGCAGGAGTTTTAAAAGTGACAGATAAATATCTTAAAATATGAACACACAGGGTGCTATGTCAGTTTTATCACGAGTATGTTTTCATGAATCTCTGATTTCTTTTCTTTTTTTTCTTTTCTACTTAAGCTTAGCTTTCTACTCTTTTTTTCTTCTCTTTTTTTGAGACTGGGTATCCCTATCTCACCCACACTGGAAGTATAGTGGTCACTCTCTGGCCTGAACTCACTCCTGATTGGCACAGGAGATTTAACCTCCCTAGGCAGCTTGGTGGCCTCCCACTTTGAGGGATCACCTCACTGGTGATGGACTTAGTGTGGACACATGATTGGCTTAGCATACTGCAGCTCAGAACTCTTGAGCTCAAGCTAGCAGCCATTCTAAGCCCCACCAGTATCAGGGATTAGAGGCATGTACCACAGTGCCTGACTGGTATCTTATAGAAAAGAAAATTCACTGCATCGAGTCTAGTTCCACTCAAGGCACATTTCTTGCTATGAAATGGCATATTTCAGTCTACAAACCAAACAGGGCCACAGAGTTATATTCCTAAAGGACTTAAACTTCTCATATAAAAAATTTTTTAATAATATCATCTATTTGGACTGGCAAGAAATGTTGGTTGCATTTAGAATTTGTTTTGTTAAAACTGGAGAGGAACCATTTCTAGGCATTCTTCAGCAAAAACGATCTTCTGTGATGTTTAAAAGCATCGAATATAAGCTAGAAAGAATGGAACAGGCTTACCAGGGAACACCTAAAGAGAGTTTAATAGCTTTCTCCACAGACAATGAAAGATAGTATTAAAGATCTCCTTAGGTTAGCTTGGGATATAAGCTTCTTTGCAAATGGAGCTGCCTGGAAATACAACACCATGCTGTAGCTTAGTACTCAGTTTAAGAAAGTAACAAAACTAACACTGAAAACATATTCACTGCACTGTAGTCTTTTCATAATTAGTTAACTAAATAATCAAATAGTCAGTCATAATAATAGCTGAATGCAATCATACCCAAATGCACATGTGTGAAGATATATGTATGCATACACATGTAAACATGTAAGTATGTGTACATATACATATAATATAGCACACAGATATCTACTCTCAAAAGGATTTATTGTCATATTGGTTTAATATTCCCTACAACAATGCAGATTATATCCCATCCATGGCTATCTTTTCTTACGGGACTCTCATCCATGCATTTCCAAATGTTTGCCACAAGAAGTCAAATCAATTTTATGGAATCCTTCCTACCTTTCTCTTGACTTTAGGTGAGCACTCTGGTTGCCTACCTTGCTTCTTCCTCATGGCTAGCTCATCTGCTCCTTTTGTTACATAATTTGTTAATAATATCCTTTACTACTTTTCTTCTTTTGAAGGCAACTAGGTGGTGCAATGGTTAGTGCTGGATCAGAAGTCATTAAGCCCTGAGTTCAAATTTGTCCACTTGTATTGAAAGAATGGCCCTTTGTTGTCATGAAAAATTTGGGTCAAAGTGCTTCGAAATTTTCTGAAAGCAATCCACTCTCCCCCTTTTTAACTTTGGGCATCATTCATTGTTCATGTGTCATGTCTTCCTAGATAGATAGAGAGATGGATAGATAGATAGATATTACATATTGTTCATATGTGTTATTTTCCTAGAGACAAGTCATTTAACCTTTGTTTTTCTCAGTTTCCTCATCTGCAAAATGGGGATAATAACAGAATCTACCTCCCTGGACTGTTGTAAGGATCAACTGCAATGGTATTTTTTAAAGGCTTAGAAGGATGTTAAGAGTAAATACTATGTGAGTATGTTCTTATTATTATTAACATTACTATTATCCAAGCTCAATAGGGTGTTCATTTAGATACATTTGAAAATCTCAGCAAGAGATCTTCTTTATCCATTTGTTCTTTCGTATATAGATGGATAGATCCACTAAGATGGACTTACTCCTTTGAGTGATTATAGAACTCTTCGAGGAGGCTTTGAAATGTCTTAGGCTTGATACAATCAATACCATTGGATTCATAAAAAAGTACATTTGGAGAACATCATCACCTATTGGGAATACCCCCTTAACCTAGAGTCTATGTTTGTTCTCTTCTATTATAGTAACAAATATATACTTTTTTCCCAATCTTCCTATTTTACACCAAATCTGATATTTATTAGTAGAGAGAGAATCATTGAATGGGGTTATTTCTGTTGTCATATCATCCAAAGAATCTTAAATTATCTTAATATGTGGGTGGAAGACATCTTGTTATAATGCTACTAAAAGAGCCTATAAGGGGGTGTTTTCCTCTATCAAGCTGAATGCTTTCTCATAACCAACCAAAAATAAGCACAATGGAGTCTTATATTCTCTACATCTTTCAGGAAAACTTGAGATAGTAAATATAAGATCCGTTTTGATCACCATTTGTGAAAACTTGCTTATGCACAGTTAATACCCTCATTAAGAATGCCCTAGATTCATATGTAGGGGACTCTCATAAAGATTTTCTTTGAATGGTACAGCAGCTAGATAAGTGTCTGTAGGCAGTAGTGAATGACCTTTTGTTGGCATCAATAAGGTTTGAGATTTCATTTTTCTATGCCTTTGTATCTTTCCCTCCTTTTGATACCTCATAAACTGGTCGCCTAATTTCTCATGACCCCACCATTTACGATATGAATTTCATATATATTTATGTGTGTGTATTTCCAATTCAGTCACTTTTTCTGTCCTCATTAGTGACATTTTTTTTCCTCTGTAAGCACTTAAGGGACTGTGATGTTAGGACTCAAATGTGACAGTTTCCCTATCCTTTATGAAGAAAAATATTTGTTGAAATAATTTGTTGTTGCATATCTTTTCTAATTGTTTTTTAATTTTTCTAATTTTTTTTTCTATTTACCGTCCTCTTTCAGTTTTCACACTTGAATGTCCTTGGGATGGCTTTGCTTAGTTAGTTATCTTGATAAGCTTTTTTTAAATTGGCTTTACCCTCCAATGTTTTTCTCTGCTTTTGTTGCTGAGTCATTTTTTAGTCATGCCCAGCTCTTTGTAACCTCATTTGGGGTTTTCTTGGCAAAGATACTGAAGTGATATGCTTTTTGTCCTTCTCCTGATCATTTTACAGATGAGAAAACTGAGGCAAATAGGGTGAAGTGACTTGTCCAGTGTCCCACAGCTAGTAAATATCTGAGACCAAATTTGAACTGAGGAAGATGAGTCTTCTACAGTCTTGGAACTCTATACACTGCACCACTGACCTGCCCCTTTGCTCTATGAGACAGTAAAGCTCACAATTGTCTGTTATCTTTCTTCGAATGATTTTAAAGATGAGTTTATATTTTGACAGTCTTTCTTTTTTTTCAGATGGTATTTTTATTAATTATTTTTATTTATTTTCAGTGTTCTATAATCACTACCACATAACAGAGTATTATTTTTCCCTCCCCAAGACGGCATACAATTTTGTATAGGTTCTACACATACATTCCTATTAAATACATTTTCACTATAGTCATGCTGTGTTGAAGAATTAAAATGAGTGGGAGAAATCATCTAACAAACCAAAACAAAATATACACACACATACACACACAAAGTCTTTCTTTATTTAACAGGTAAGTCAATTTTTTTGCTATTACCTCCTGGAATTTTCGTCTGATTCTACTAGCATTTCATAATAGCATTTACAGAGGATTGTAAGATTTACAAAACATTTTAATTAGCTCATCTTATCTTCACAACCACCCTAGGAAGTAGGAACTATGATCATTTCCATTTTACAGATGGGAAAGCGGAGGTAGTCAGTGGTTAAGTGACTTGCCCAAGATCATGTAGCTAGTATCTTCAGGATGAATTTGAACTCAGGTCTTTCTGACTCCAGACCCAAGCACTCTAATTTACGGTGAAATATTTTATGTTGATTTAACTTATGGGTGAAATTTTTATAGTTACTATCAATGCATTTCTGTTGCTCAATTTCCATTTTTTATTTTCAGTAGCTTGTTTAATAATTCAGGTTAAACCTTCTTAATAGACTGCCATATCTTTATCTCATTACTATTCTTTCTTTTTTACTTATTATAAATTCTGATTTTAGTTATGATGAGTCAATGTTCTGAGTGTGCTCAGGGATAATTCCCCAGCCTGATACAAGTCTTGTCTCATTTGTTAAAATGTGGTCAGTTTCATTTTGTTGTGACTGTTTACCATGCCCAGTGCTTATCAGTAATTTTTTTGAAGAAAACATTCATAACATAGATCTATGAGGCTTTTAAAAAACCTACAAATCTTAGCCTCTTTCATTTCTTTCTTCTAAACTATCATTTCCTATATATTTATCCTCACCCTCATTTTTTGTCATTAAACTACCAAGTATCAGAGCATTTATTTATTTCATATGTAGAGTTCCAACAATTTCTTCATAGAATTTCTCTACTACTTCATCTTATTTCACTAGGATCAAAGATAATGATTACACTGTAAAACAAGAGGGCAAGCATAAATGCTTAATTAGTATTTATAGAATGATTTCAAGAAACTATTTCTTAGGACATAGTCATTATGGACTGTGGTACTAATGTTAAGTTGTTGCAAAAAGACCTGTATATATGCATGTGATAGATAGACAGACAGTTACACAGTTCCCAACAAGAATTCTCTATTCCAGGGAAATCATAGGTCCACATAGACTACATATATGAAAGAGATAGATTATATACATATATGTATATATGCATATATGTGCGTATATATATTTATACACGTGTGTATAGATATGTACACATAAACATATTATATGTGTGTATATATACACATATATGTATATATATGTATATTTATATATACAAACACACACATTTCCCAATTCTGTTACTGCTATCCCTTTTAAAATGTCTTTGTGAGGGTTTCCCTGCATTGGATGAAGAGCAAATGTACATTTAAGTTGCTGGACTTTGCTTTAATTTGTCTAGGAATCCTGGATTTCCATGATATCACTTCCATTTTCAGCACATTTAACCCAGAGGAGAATTGCTTACCACCACTTTTTGCAAACTGATATTTCATAGAAGGAATGATTAATTGAAATAAATGGGTCTGCTTTAGCCACTACATTCAGCAGCGTTGCCTACAGTAATAGCAAGTTACAAGCTGATTGATAATGTATGGAAGCAATTAAGGGCTTCAGGTTCCCAGCAGGCCTTGAGATAAGTATTCTGTTTAAATAAATATATTTGGTAATGAAAGCAACAGCATTAAAAAGAAATTGACCAAACCTTACTTATGTATGGTGTGGAAAATTCAGTCTGAATCAGCATCTTGCTGATGTAATATGTGATTAAGAAGCCATTGGGCTTTAAAACTCAGTAGGGCAAGACTTTAGGGGATAAGTTTCTTCTACTATTGTTTCTGCATCAGGATTAAGAGGGTCTAGGTTTTATTCAAGGGCTACCATGCAGAGGGCAACAATTTTGCAAAAGAGTAAAGGAGGAGAAATTGATGCTCATCTCCTGCACTTCTGATGCTAGAGAGAGTGGATCGTTGGCTCTTTCTTGATGTTTGACACTGGGTTAAAAGATAATGGTAACACTTTAAATTAAAAGCACAATCATACATGCTTTATTAATATTTATTGAATGATTACAAGGAGTAGCTGTGTCTTTTAATAACTTTTTATAAAGCACATCATAAAATGCATTAGCAATACATCCTTAATAGATGATGCCATAACGTGTTCTTGTACCATGTGCTCTAACACAGCTGTTGTTAATTAAAACAATGCAAGCACCTGCTTAAGCCATTATTCATTCAGGTGATTCAAATATAAAGCATGCCAGAAAGATCAATGCAATTTTAAAAATGATTATTATTTGGATGAAATACTTTAGGAACAATCTACTATTGGCGCATACCTTTAGGCAAACCCACAATGGCTGAGGGCCATTGTGGTACCACATTCTCAAATGTCAACTGAGTAGAGAATTGAACATGTCCAGTATTTAGCATATTGCCTCGCATATAATAGACACAATAAATGCTTCCTTTTTTCCTTTACTCCCTCTTTCTTTCTTTCCTTCCTTCCTTCTTTCCTTCCTTCCTTCCTTCCTTCCTTCCTTCCTTCCTTCCTTCCTTCCTTCCTTCCTTCCTTCCTTCCTTCCAAGTTACATGCTCTTTGTGTGCTAAGGTTCCTTCTAAAACAATAGGAGGGAGAAGACTTGCGATGCTGCCTCAAGATAATCATGACTGCACACAACCTGTAATTCTAAAGGCAAATGAGCTCATGAAAAGATCAAGCCCTGAAAAGCCATCTTTGCCTGTTTTCTTCTTATAGTGGGTACATGTGACTACGCTGGCACACTGAATGTGAGGTCAGTATGTCTGGCAGCTAAATGATGTAAAGGATAAAATGCTGAACTGCCCTCAAAGAGATGTGTTTAAACGCTGTTTCAGATACTGTATTAACTGTGTGATCCTGATCAAGTCAACCTGGTTTTTTATCTGTAAAATAGGGATACTAATAATAGCCCCAACCTCACAGAGTTGTGAGAATCAAATGAGATAACGCATGTAAAGCATTCTTCAAATCACAAAGAGCAACATTAGCTGTGATTATTATACTAGCTATTATTAATATTAGCAATTATTTGTTTTAACAAATTTTTTGGTCTGTGAAAATCACAGAGCTCAGAGTCATGGCTTTCAATTCCAGCACTTGTGGTAAGCAGTTGAAAATCACTTTCACAGCAATCTGACAGTGAGAAATTCACTACAGAGTAGAGATCTCAGAGCTCAGACATAGGACCCCATGAAGGGAAAGACCTAAGGACATACCCCAATGGTGGGTGAGAGAGAGAGACCTTTAGCTGTCCCCGTGAAAAGAAATCTTAGGACACTGGAAGACTTCCCCTTCAGAAATCATCACTGTGGGGATGGAACAGGTCAGACAGGTAGTCCATTAACTGGGATGCTCCTGCAAAGAGGAGGGTAGAGGAAGCACCATGATCTGGGAGCTTAATATATTTACTATTGTGCCAGACCTAGAGGCCTGAGGGCTACCCGAGTCTTACCTTACCTATTGCAGGTCTTCGGCTGGCCAAACCGGATAAACGTATGAGAGAAGAGACTTTCCAGAGTCGAACAAAGGTTAGGCTTTATTCAGGGTCCTGGTTACATGTGCAGGGGGAACTCTTCCTTAGGAGAGAGAGAGAAATCTCCCCAGGAGGCAAAGATCTTACAGTAAGAGAATGAAAGCAGAAGTGGAAGTGGGGAGAGAGGGGAGAGGGAAGAAAGAAGAGAGGAGAGAAGGAAGAGGGGCCTTCTGTCCTGTAAGGGCCCCTCAGCGCTAAGAGCGCCTTCGGGCTTTCCTGACCCTACTTAAGCTCTCCTGCCATATCGTTTGCACCTCAATACCGTGCCTGTTAGATAACAATAGGTGTGCCCAGATCCGGGCCAGTCTCTAGGGCGGGGCTGCTCTCTCCCATCACGTTCTAATGGGAAGAGGCGGAAATACACGAGATCTCACTCCTCAATTCCCTGCTGTTTCCTGGGGGGCCTCATGAGAACTCTAAGGTTTAGAAGCTCTCACCTTTACCCGCCCGAGACTGTCCACATGGAACTGAGCTTACACCCCCAACACTATTGCTTCTAATTAACTGGGTCACTCTTACCTACTAGGTGTTTTCATCTAGACCTACAATTTCATTAGTCTGGAGTTCCTAGTATGGAAACTCCCTACATACTACAAATACTACATACTACAAACTCTCTACATACTACAAATGCTATTAGAGCCCAATAAATTTCAGTGCCCTAAGGCACAATTCAGATTATTCAACCTTAGTTACAGCTCTGACAGTGCTTTCCAGTTAGCTAGTTTCTGCCTTTGGTCCATGCAATGGAATGATTTTTACCAATGTCATACATTCATGGTTTAAGTCACATGGCAAACAGCATAGGATTATGTACAATAATCTCTATGTTCCTAGTATAGTAGCTGTACATATTCCCTCTATACATATACACTCAGCTTTACGATGATGCCATGAAACATGTTGTTCTTCAACTTTCATTTCTGAAGATATGGCTTGGGGGGGGGGTCAATGATTCTGGCTTGGAATCCCAACTCTGTCATTTAGTACCCGTATGTCAATGAAAAAGTTATTTAATGTCCTTGGCCTTCAGTCTCCTTATCTATTAAATGAGGGTAGGGCTAGATGACTTTTGAGGTCCATTTGATAGGAAAATCTATGATTCAATGATGCAGCCCACCATAGAGTCAGAACTCACTCAGGTTCATTTCTCCTTTACTCCTATTAATACTATCTTTCATATGAACCTATAGAAGGAATATACTACACCAACTTTCTGCATTTCCTGGTTTCTAGGACTTCTTTCTTTTTACATTTTATTGAAGTGTTTTGCTTTTACAAAACATTACAAACACAGATTATCCACACTCCATGAGAGGGGTCTTGTGACAAAATAAAGCAAGTAAGACAGATAATATACTGACCACATCTGGACGTGTACGGAACATTCCATATCTATAGCAGCCCCTACTGCTCTATTTTAATTTTTTTTAATCAATAGAAATATATCTTCTTTCCTTCCCACTCTCCCCTACACACTGATAAAAAGAAGAAAAAACAAATTCTTTGTACTAAATATATAAAGAGATTGCTTCGGATGTGTTTTTAAATTCTACAGCTCTTTGCAATGCTCATATTTGGTAGAGTTTTGTTATGGTGGTTGTTGTTTTCATCTAGACCTATAATTTCATTAGTCTGGAGTTCCTAGTATAGAAACTCCCTTCTCCATGCATTTTGACAGTTCACTTACAACATTTAGTCTTAGAAAGTTGCTTGTAGACCCAGAAGATCAAGGTCTTGCTGTAGTCACATAGACCATAAGAATCAATCAGCATTTAGCACTGAGGTAGCAAAGACACAAATGAAACAATCCTTAACCTCAAGAAGTTTACATTCTAATGCACGAGACAACATACATATTATATATGTATATATATACAAACACACATATACACATATGTATGCACATATATAATACATAAAGTAAATACTAAGGTAGCTTGGAGGAATGATGCACTACAGTCTGAGGAGGGTACAAGAAAAGCTTCATGTAGAAGATGAGAAGTGAGCCCATCCTCTTGAAGCAAACCAGGGATTGAAAGAGAAGGAATTAAGGAGTTAGTACATTTTCAGCATGAGACAGCATGTGCAAAGTCATTGATATGGGAGATGGAGCACTGTCTTGGAAGGAAAATGAGTAGTCTAGTATTGCTGAGTTGCAAGGTATGTGGAGGGAAGTATCATGGGGGAATACTGAAAAAGTAGGAAGGGGCCAGGAAATGAACAGATTTAAATATCCAAATAAAGCAGGTTAAATTTGTTCCTAGAGGTAATAGAGAGCCAGTAATATTTATAGAGCATGTGGGTGAAATAATTAGACATACACTTTAGGAAAACCACTTTAGCTGTCGTGTGGAGTGCGGAGAGGTTTGAGGTAAGATGATGAAATTGGGAGGCTATTGCAACAGACCAGCTGAAAACTGAAAAGAGCCTGAATCAGGGTGGTGGTTTTATGACTAAGAAGAAGTGCATGTAGAGACAGAACCAATAAGGCTGGGTGACTGGATACGTGGGGTGAGTGAGAGTCAAGCATTGAGGTTGACACCAAGTCTGTGAACTTGTGTGACTGAACGGAGAGTAACAAGATAGATTAGAATTGGGGACACCTTGTGGGGGAGAAATAATGAGTTCTGTTTCAGACACTGAGTCTGAAATATACCATAGGGGATATGTGGTTTCAAATGCCCAGTAGACAGTTTTTAATGTGGGATTGGAGCTCAGGAGAGATACTAGAGCTGGATATATATCTCTTGGAATCATCTACATACAGATAGTAAGTGACTGTCACCATGGAAACTGTCACCAATTGGAAAAAAAAAGAGGGCCCAGGACAGAACCTTGGTCTACACCCACAATTTATGAGCAGGATGTGGCTGAATCAATACTTGAACTTCCCTCTTCCAGGATCAACCCTCTATGACCTCTTGCTTCTCAGGTATTAAGGATGTGAAAAGAAACAGGTTAACTCTTGTACCTAAAGAATTTGCCCAAAGAAGCAATATGGACTAAAGTAATTCATGTTCTGATCCACCCTATTGGCAATTACCTAAACACAACCTGCATTTTTCTACCTCTATGCCTTCATTCACCTTGTTCCTTTCAAGTAAAGTGCCTCTTCACCTCATTTGTACCTATTGAAATCTTATCCACCCCTTCCAGGTCCAGCTAAAATGCTACCTCCTCCTCCAGGCAGCCTTCCTGTTCACCAAAGTGATATCTCCTTCATCTGATTTCAGACACACCATTTGCTACCCTTAAATCAGACCCTGGAGTAATGTAACAGACTCCTAAGAAATTGGTCATACGAGTTCCAGTACCTCCCCTCTCTACTCTCTCATTTATATAGCTGATAAAATCTTCCTGAGACATGAGACTAACTGTATCATTCCCCTACTCAATAATCTTTAGGGGTTACCCATGGATACCTATGGATAAGGGTACTAATGTTCATTGAGTAGAGAATTCAGACTCCCAGTGATTTAGAGAAGCTAAAGCACATGTTCATTCTAGTGAATATGACCTGGGCAGAAGGAGCACACTGATAAGACAATATACATATCTTTGCAAGCTTTGAAGTTTTCTATAAATATCACTTATTATTAAAATAACTAAATTCTTAAATGAAATGAAAGCATGACCTAGTAGAGTCAGAAAGTAATTCCAGTATCAGAAAGACCTGGGATAACTTTCACCTTTGATATTTCTTAGCTATGTGACTGCTCTCATGTTATTTAGTCTTTCCAACCCTCAGTTTCCTTATCTGTAAAATAAGGGTCATAGTACCCACAAAACCTACCCCCACAGGGTTATTATAAGGCTCAAACAAGGTAATAAATGTAACGAGCTTTGCAAATTGTAAATAGACACATTAAAGTTATTACTATTGCTGTCATGTGAGGTAGTCTGGGTACAAGAAAGTCACGTCAAGCTAAAATGCAAACAAATTTATACATTAGGATCCTGTGGCCCATATACTGACTTAATTTAAAAATGTGATATTATCTAGGTGGTACATTTGATAGAGCAAGGTCTGGAGTGAGGAAAGACCTGAGTTAAAATCCGACCTCAGACAGTTACTTGCTGTGTTACTCCAGACAAGTCACTTAACCCTGCTTGCCTCACTTTTCTCATCTGTAAAATGAGCTGGAGAAACAAATGGCAAGCCACTCCAGTATCTTTGCCAAGAAAACCCTAAACAGGGTCATGAAGAGTCATACATGACTAAAATGACACAATGAAAATTATGCTTTATTGTATTTTCATTCATTTTGCTAAATATTTCCCAAATACATTTTAATCTGATTTGAGCCACAATTAGCCTGTTTATTTCCTCACTTAAAGAAGTTTTGATTGTACCTCTGAAACATACTGGTCCCGTGGCCCTAGAACAGTCATTACTCCATGTAACTCTAAAATTATAAGTTAGTGAGCTGGTTCAGCTTGTATTGGCAGAAGGAGTTTCCTCACCAAGAGCTCCCCCACTCCAGACCAGTACCTCCCTTTAAAAAGTATTAATATTATTGGCATTCTCCTGTATGTGGGGGAAAGGACCAGAAATAGCAAACCGCCTCAAAAAGGTATTTTTAATAGCTATTTCCCATGAAAATACCACATCCTCAAATAGAATCCTTGCTTTAAGAAATGCAGAATGTCCCAGTAACCTGAGATTCTGTGTAGATCTCAACTAAGAAGTTATTACAGTGATGACCTTTGATTTCTGTGACCTAAGCTAGGTGACCATCACCAAGTTGGTCTTTTCTCTACTAAACTGCTATCAAAAAGATTGCCAATCATCTTACAAATTAAAAAAAACACAATCAGAAGAATTAATGAAGCATAAATCTCTCTCATGTTCAGGGAAACAATCTAGAGATATATCCCATAAGGTCTTATTTCAGTTTGAGTTTGAGTTACCTGGAATGTTCCCTGCCAAAAAAAAAGAAAAAAAATGAAAAACATCTTCCTATCTTGCTGTCATGCAACAAATAGATATAATTTGAAATCAAAAGAAAGCCCAGGCCTAAATTACTCAAATTATGACTGTCTCATTGGTTCTTTTGATTTTTGGAGCTTGTTTAATTAGAAAGCAATGAAAAATGAGGCAGCAGTTGAAGTCTCATAAAAGGAGGGACTATCTCATTCACTGGTTTTCTAATTCCAGTGCCTGGAACCTAGTAGGTGCTTAATAAGTGCTTCTTGATTGATTACCTGTTTTATAATGATTTAAAGATCGCCAATGATTACAAACACAATGCAGAAAATGAGTCATGGAATCAATGAGATTTCAGAGCTGGAAGGAGACATAAAAGCCTTTTCTTTATGATCCACGAGTAAATATTCCAATAATAAATTCAAAAGTTCCATTGTGGAAAAGAGACGTTACAATCTCACGAAATAGGGAGATTGAAAGAAAAAAAATATGCCTGTGGAAATCCCCAGTGATAGCAAAGACACTGGAGACTTCCTCGGTCCTAAAGGATTCATTTTTGTGGAAAACAGTTCTAGCTAAATATGTTAATTACTCTCAGGAACTGTTTGCCACAAACGACCACTATTCTTCATCTGGAAAACCAGACAGCTTCCCAATCTGTATATGGAGCCAGTTTCTGTACTTAGCAATTAAAAAAATGTCTTTTGGAGAAAGAGGGTGATTTCAATGAGCAACTACTGTTTCCATCAGATGAACTGATGGCTTAATCATGAATAACATTGCCATTAAATTAACCCCCTGTGGATGCTAAGACAATGTAGTCAATGAACCAGTGTGTCGCACCTGTGTGAAATGGGCAGTAAAAGTCAGAGAAAGATTCATTGCCAATTGATAAATCAACCAACCAACCACAATCTGATCCCTTATTTTAGATAGCTGTGTGATTTTTGCCTTACTGCCTTAGGTCTCTGTCCTGTAACCTTCTTTTTAATCAGTAGACTCATTTCCCATTAGGGAGATGTCATGGTCTTTAACAAACATCTAAATTGGTTGATGTATGGGGAAAAAACATCTCAAGTCTATGCATTTTTCCTTTTTTGGGGGAGACAGTTGGTGGGAGGTGGGTCTAGTGATTCAACTACAGATTTGGAGATGTTAAATAGATGTTATTAGATATTGTTATATATTATATATTATATAATCATGCTAGATGCTGGGGATGCAAAGACAAATATGAAAAGGTCTCTGCCCACTCTCACAGTTACTCAGATTACTTTCATAAAGTACAGGAGGACAATTCTTAAGGATTCCAGGTCTATCTTTGTAGGGCTTGCAAGTCACCAGTGGGCCATCCTCTCTCTAAAAGTATATGAAATATATAGCTTATGGGACAAATATTCAGTTGGGGTTAGGGTATAGCTATAAATGGTGCCAGGGGAAGGGGTGCTGCTACTCAGCTATAGACCAGAGGTTGCCTTGTGGTCATTAGTCAGCTCTTGATTTTAATGGGATGGGTGGTAAAAATAGCCCAAGAAGAGAGTGAGAAAGTCTACTGGTAAGTAGCAGCAGACGTCAACAAGGGGGTGCTTAATAAGTACTTGCTGCCCTGATTTGATCCACCATCTCAGTCTAGCCTTCCCCAGTCTCTATCCTACTCTATCCACTCTTTATTGTATGTCCCCCTCAATGCTAATAAACTCTCTTTCATCCCAGATTCCTCCCTTTTGTATTCCTTCTGTCTTCTGGTATTGATTGGAACCTTTCTCTAGAAGCCACTGTATTTCTTGTCATCCCCTCGAGTCTGACTGCTCCTTCTCTCACACAAAGACCAGGAGGAAGAGTTGGGGTATTCCCTGTTCTCCACTGATATTTTCAGACTTCTCTTCTGACACAATCACTCAGCAAGCTTCTCTCCTTTAAAGTTCATTCTATTCCGTCCACATCCTTGCTGCTATAATCTGTGTACCTCCAGGTAATTTTCCTTCATTAAGTTTAGTGCCTGACTCAAAGTCTTTTCCACCCCAGAACCTATCTCTTTAAGCACCCTAGCCTCCTAGTTCTTTAGGCTCTCAATTCCCATGATCTCTAGCTCCAATCTGTCTCAACCTTGGAAGGAGGGACACACTTTATATACTGGCTTTCCCAGTCACCCATCTTCCTGATTTATAATACTCAAATCCTTTACCCAGTGTTTAAAATATTTCATTCCTCAGTTTCCATGGATAGCAAAATTCTGTTCATTGGTAGGGCACTCAGTGGATCCACACAATGGATAGAGTGTCTGGCTTGGAGTTAGCAAGACTCCTCTCTGAGTTCAAATCCATCCTGACACTAACTGTGTGACCTTGGGCAGGTCACTTAACCATGTTTGCTTCAGTTTCCTCATCTGTAAAATGAGCTGGAGAAGGGAATGCTACTCCAGGATCTTTGCCAAGAAAACCCCAAATAAGGTCATAAAGAGTAGATCATGACTGAAACCAAAACGACAACAAAGTTCATTGACAAAATTAAGAAAATAAATGGAATCAGTGTTCCTATAGCACTTTAACATTCACAAAGTGTTTTACAGATAGGATTTCATCTGGTGCTCACAGTAACCCTGGGTTGTGGGTACTTTTTCCTCCCTATTTACCAAATAGGAAAGTGAGGCAAATAGAAGTGATTTGCCCAAGGTCACAAAGTGTTTAAGATTTGAGCCTAGGTCTCCCTGACCGAGCACTTATCCACTGAACTTGCTCCTTAGTTTCAGGATGCTCAGGATAACAAATTCCATTAATTTGGAAAAATTTAAAGGCTCAGTCTGAATCGGAGGAAATAACACATTTATATAATGATTCAAAATTGGCAAAATCATTTTCCTCTCAATAATCCTGGAGGTTAGGCAATACAAGTATTATAAGCTCTATTTTACAAATGAAACAGTTTTTACAACATGCCTCATGATCACAAGGCAAGGAAGGGAGATGAAACTATCCACTAAGCCTCCATGTCTAAATAAACATCTGCTTTAAATTGCAACTGTATCACTTCCAAGTACTCATATTACCATGAATGACAGACTGATCTGCATGAAAGAACAAATACAATGTAACCTAGCAGATGGAGGGCTGCTGGACTTACTGTCAGGAAGACCTAGGTTCCTGTCCTGTTTCTGACACATACTAAGTGGGTTTCTACGTACATTTCATTCAAGCTCTGTGTGCCCCTGGGCAACTCTCGAAAAATCTTAACTTTCAGGTGAGATGTGGCTATGTATCAGTGGAGGGAATTTCTCTTTTAAGAATTTCTCTTTCAATGAAATCACAGGTCTAGAAAAAAAATGCTTTGTAATTAACACATTGATTATTTTAAAACAAATAAATGCTAAGTAGTTGTTAAAGTGCTTGATAAGTATGCTTTCTTAAATAGGACAAATATCTTCTCCCTGAAATTTAATTAACACAATTTGCTTAACAAACTCTCTTTTCATACATAATACAAAGGCAAACTTCAGTGCAGTCCATTTGAAGATTACCATTAATTCCAAATTAATAAGATGAGAATTAATAAAATCTTGCTTTTCTTAAACCAAGACAAATACCAAATACATGAGCATTTTAAAAATTGACCATGCATTCCATCTTAGCCAAACTGAAAGATTTTGAAAAAAACTGTCTTTTTTTCTGGTTTTTTTCTGTCTTTGCCTTAATTCTTAAACCTTTTTATTTTTTTACCATACTCTGCATATTTCCCATTAGATGCTTATAGAAGGAATCTAGGGTGTGGGTCTGTGATGCCATTTGTATAGGGAACTCCTGGATGGAAAAAATTCCCTGTATCAATGGAGAGGAGCATGTTCTCTGAAATTTATGTGAGGGAGTTCCCTGGGGCACTGAAAGGTTCAGAGAATTGCCATGGGACACACATTTAGTATGGGTCAGAGGCAGGGTTGAATATAGGTCTTTCTGGCTCCTAGGTCAGCTCTCCATTCATTCTGAAGATCAACTTGTTCAAAACACAGCTCACTATTTTACTCACTCGTACAACCCATCCTTCTTCCTAACTTCCCTATAGCTGTCAAAGGCATTTCTATCTTCCACATCCCCCAGATTTGCAGCCTCAAGTCATTCTGAGTTCTTTATTCTTTTGCACCCCAACATCTGGGCTTGTCATTTTATATCCACAGCATCTCCCTTATCTATTCCCTTGTCTTTGCTCAGAAAGCCAACACTTTCTAATTTAGGCCTTTATCACCTGTCACCTCGACTTCTGCAATAGCCTCCCTAGGTGAGCTCTCTGCCTCCCTTCTCTTTCCAATCTATCTTCCATATGACTCTCAAGAGACATTCTTAAAGTATAGGTCTGACAATGTGCCAAGGGCCACTCTTAGAACAAGGCAAGCAGGGGCCTTGCTCTGGGTCCCCCACACTCAAAGATCAGGAGAAATCAGGCTTTGGAGGACCCTACTTATTATAGGTACACAAAAATTAAGATAAAAGTGCAATATGCAGAATAAAACTAAATAATCATCAATGACCTGCATAAACAAGCAACTGTAACCTTATTTGTATGATATATTACATGGCATATGAGAACATCTGAATATATCCAAATTAAGCCAGCTAATTTTGGAAAAGGAAAATGCAAAACACTCCAGAATCTTTGCCTAGAAAACCCCAAATGGGGTCAGAAAGGATCAGACATGACTAAAGATGACAGACCAACAACTATCTTAAATTATGTTATAGGTAATTGACATAAAGGCAGTTACAATAACAATGGCCACAACAACTAGTGACTGCATAGTATACAGTCTGAAATTGAGGACTGGGAAAGTTAAGTGACTCACCCAGGGTCACACAGCTAGTATAAGTCCAACTCAGGATTTGAAGTTAGGTCTTCCTGACTTAAAGTTCTAAAAGCTAAAAACTTAAGTTCTAAAACTTAAAATTCTATATCTACCGACCCACTTAGACTAGACATCTTAGTCACTATATTTGAAATCTCAGAAATAATAAATTTGGATTTGAGAAGCATATTTTTTCCCATTCTATGTTGATTTGGAGGTAGGACTAGAAGTAGTGGATATAATCAGTAAGGAGGTAGATTGTAGCTCAGTGTAAGGTGCTGTTGAGAGCACCTTGGCTAGGAGCAGGCCAGGCCCTGACATGGGCTAGCTGTGTGACCATGAGCATATCACTCAAACGCTTACTGACCCAGGTTAAAAGTAGGCTAAACTATTTTGACACTAATATGTGCTATTGCACTAATTTGTCACATTAGGAAACATATAAAAATAAACATGGTAAAGGAGATATAGAAATACATTTTAAATATTTTATTTACTAATGGTATAATTTTTTGCTCCAATTAAAATATTACTTTTTTAGTGAGAAAAGTATGATTAACTATGCTTTGTCATTTCAGGGGGAAAAACTATGCATGTCCTAGCATATAGGGCAAACTTATAAATAATAATTGTTTTGGTAATTAATTATTCACTTAATTTGATTTATGTAGCTTGCCAAGTATGTGAATTTTTAATCTACTCTATTGAAAGATACACAAGACAATAATCAATAATAGGTCACAAGTCAGTGAATATTTTTATATTAATCAGGGTAATCGTTTTTAGGATAAGGACTGAACCTGAGTTCATTGGTGCAGGGAACTGCAAGGTGAGGAGACTCTCTCTAACAATGTAAACTTGAATTTTTTCTGCAATTTATAGACTTGGAGAGTTAGCTTAGACACTGAGAGGTTTTGATTTTCACTGTGTGAACCAACCTATAAGTGTCAAAGGCTAAACTGGAAAGCTGCATCTTCCTTGCCCCAAGACCAACTCTCCATTTACCATGCCACTTTGTCTTTCATAATTTTTACTGATTTTTTTTAATATAATGTCTTTGGTGGAGTTACTTCATTAAATACTTTATGTGAAACTGTGTATTGCTTCTATTATATTTTGTTTGCACAACAATTTTTGTGCAATTATATCCCAGCCAGAAGGCAATAGGAACTATTCTCTAAACTCTCTCTGCCATCCCCTGCCTCTGCAAATTGGCGTAGCCTGTCTCCCAAGCCTGGAATGCATTCCCTCTTCATCTCAGACCTTCTAAATACTTCAGATTCAGCTTAGGTGTCACCTCTTCCTGGATTTCCCAAGGTATAATTTCTCTCCCATCTAAAACTTTCTTGAGCTCTTTGTATCTTGACCTTGAGCTCACCATAATCTATACTTCATTATAATTATTTATCTACATATAAAGCAGCTAGGTGGTGGAATGGATAGCTATAACACCAGGCCTGATGTAAGATTCAATTTCCTGAGTTCAAATCTAGACTCAGACACCTGCTAGCTGGATAGCCCTGGGCAAGCCATTTAACCTTGTTTGCCTCAGTTTCCTCATCTATAAAATGATCTAAAGAAGGAAGGGCAAAACACTCTAGTGTCTTTTCCAAGAAAACCCCAGAGTCATAAAGGACTGAAAACAACTGAACCACACAACCTGTAAGTTCTGTGAGGGCTAGGATTACATCTATATCTTTGTAGCGTCAACAGGCAATCAGTTGATATTTATTATTAAGGTCCCCTATGTATCAGGTATTGTGTTACATGCTGGTGATGCTAATACAAAAATGAGACAATCTCTATCCTCAGGGACTTCACATTTTACTAGGGACAGACTATGTGTTCACAAAGGAGTTAATATAGACTATGGACAAAAAGAATACACCATGAATTTGAGTAGGGCTAACAAATGGGGAAGGGAAGGAAATAAGCATTTATATGCCATCTATTACAGGCCAAGTACTGTGCTAAGCATGTTTTTACAAATATCTCATTTGATCCATGCAATAACGCTGCAAGGTGAGTACTATTATTCCATTTTACAGTTGAGGAAACTGTGGCACATAGAGGTGAAGTGACCTACTCATAGTCACATTGCTGGCTAAGTATCTGAATTCAGGTATTTGAATTCAGACCTTCCTGACCCAAGGCCCAGCGCTCTAGCCATTGCACCATCAGCTGCCTTTTGAAGGAGGTGGCATGTGAGCTAAAGCCTGAGCAGTGCTAACAATTCAAGAGGTAGTGAAGATTTTAAAATAAATATTAAAATATTAATAATTTATATTGTTATATATGCAATATATAAGGTATATTATGTAATAAAATTAGAATACATATTAATCTATAAATATCAATATAATATACAATAGTATGATGTAATAAAAATAAAATATAATAAATATATTATAATACAATTTAATATGGTATAATTTATATGATATAGTATTATATGGCATGATATTAATGTAATATGATACAAATTAATAAAACAATAAATATGGAAAGACAAAAGGATACAGAAAGGAGATGAGTCGTTATCTATAGCAAGTGTGACTTGATCATTAGGAGACGAGAAAGAACAATTGTGATCCACCAGGAAAGACAGAAAGGAATAAAACTGTGAAGGGTTTTAAATGCCATAGGTCCTTGTATTTGATCTGTGGGAAGCCACTGAAACATCTTGAGGAAAAGGAACGACACGGTCCTCTCTGTATTTTAGGAATATCAGTGTAACGGCTCTATGGAGCATGGATTGGAGAAGACCTAAATACGGAGAGACCAATTGGGAGCCTATTGCAGCCTGGCCAGTGATGATGAGGCACAGAAGTATAATACAAGTGTTCACTCAGATCATATACAATAGTAATCCAAATTTAGACAATCATTTCCCCTTGGTGTAGTTGAGTGTTTTAAATCACAATATTTCTTATGAAAAGGTAATGGTCATAAGCAAATTATTCTAAACCTTCATCATTAAATCAGTATATTTCACAAGGGCCCATGAATTTCATAATACGTATTTTTAAACATGGTTTATGGAAATAGGCCCCGTAGAATTATTTGCCCAGGGTTCCCTGCAGACTTTAGGAGCAATCCTGCTTTAGCCTCCTGATGCCTCTAGAGTCAAATGCAAAGTCACTTAACCCCATTTGCCTGTTTTGTAAAATGAGTTGGAGAAGGAAATGACAAACTACTTCAGTATATTTGCCAAGAAAACCTCCAAGAGGTTTGGAGAGAGTTGGACATGACTTGGTACCAACCTACCTTTCCATGTTTATTATTAATTTGTGTTCTAGAACATGCCTTCAAGCACAGCTAAGTTTTCCTTCTTGCTATGTCTCTGGCACAATGGAAAGATCACTGGTGCTGGAATCAGAGGACTTGGACTCCAGTTCCATCTCTTGCACTTATTACGTGTGTGACGTTGGACAAGTCCTCCCTGGGCCTCAGTTCCCTCAACTAAATGAGAACATTGGATTGGTGACCTCGGGGTCCTTCCACCTCTAGATGGATAATCCTAAGATACTCCATTTTCTATCTGAATTCCTTGATACAGGCAACCTCCCATATCTGGAATCAATCAATAAACATTTATTAATTTATGAATATCAATAGTATAATATGTAATAAATATTAATTTATTAATTAGTACTCTGCACTAAATACTGAGAACGCAAAAGCAGGTAAAAGTCTCTTCCCTCAAGGAGCTCACAATCTAATGGAGCATACAACACACACACAATATAATTATACATATACACACATACATATATACATTCATAGTACATATGCGCATACATGTGTGCACATGTGTGTACACACGCATGCCTATATATACTCATAATAAAATAGGAAATAATTAACAGAAGAAAGTCACTAGGATTGAGAGTGGTAGGAAAAGGCTGCCTGTAGACCCTGAGATTTCAGTTGAAATTTAAAGGAATTCACTTCTTCATGTCCAATTCATAGAATTACTAATTTTCTTCAAAGATTAGTTTGTCATCTTCTCTATAAAACCTTTCTTGACACCATTCAGCTTCTGATGCATCTTCCCTCAAACTTTTCCCTTGCATTTATTTATCTGTATTTTAATGTACATAGCATTCTCTTCTAATGGACAAGGGTCAGCAAAATATAATAACCTGAAGGCCAAATCCTGTCACCGCCCATTTTTACATGTCCAATTAAGGATGGTTTGGGAAGACTCAGGTAGTCGTGAATATTCTTATAAAAGAATTATCTAACCAAACCAAAAGAAAAATAGAAAAGAGCCTACACAAAACTTGCATATCTGAAGCCAGATTTATTCAAATAAAATTTGGGAGTACAATCCAACTGGGTTCAAGCCCATCTCTCACATATATTGACTGACCCTCGGTAAAAGACTTAACCTCACATTTTTCTAAGACTATAAATAGCAGAGAAGTTATTACCTTGCAAAGGTAGAAGAAGTTTCCACATCTAGAGGTTCCTTATACCAATTAAATCACAAGTCTAGTCACTCTCTTTTTTACATATATGAAAAAGCATGTTAGTGTTTACAAAGATCTTTATAAATATTATCTATACATTTGATCCTCACAACAACCCTGGAAAGTGGGTGATTTTATTATCCCCATTTTATAGATGAGGTAACTGAGGTGGACAAAGTTTCATTGTAACTGAGGTTTGATCAGGGTATCTATCTATGTATCTATACCTAATTTCAATACAAGTTATTTTATTGAGTAAAATTATAGAAATAATAAAGCAGGTATGTATTCATAAATGTCATTTATTTAGCATGGACAACCATCTAATTTTAGTAATTTACTTACTGCTAATAAAAAAGCCTGTAAGCAAGAGGAATAATAAGTTTGTTGTCTCATGCTTTGGATTCAATGTAGTTGAACTGAAAGTAAAGCATCTCATTAAAAAAAAATCAGGTGGGATCAAGGATTTTTTGGTTTTTTCTTCTTGCTAGGAGTGCACAGAATGCCTGGTCTTGAATTGTTTAGAAGAAGAAAAAGGTACCTCTTAAAAGTTAATGTATACATACCAATTTGTATACAAATACATGAGTCAATGTTACTGAATAACAAGTTAGGGCTAAGAGATAAATGGTCATATCACCAACAAATTACCTTTTGGATCTACTGACAGGAGAAGACCAAGGGATAGAAAGAATCACAGAATTTAAAATGGACAATTTTAATTGACTAAATAAAATTAATTTTAATAAGCAAAAGTGCTGGGGATGGAAGCTCAATTCCAGGTGGACAGTCTCGGGCGGGTAAAGGTGGGAACTTCTAAATCTTAGAGTTCTCACGAGACCCCCCAGGAAACGACTGGGAATCGAGGTGAACCGAGCTATCTCGTGTATTTCCACCTCTTCCCGTGAGAAACGTGATGGGAGAGAGCTCTCCCCGCCCTCGAGATTGTCCCGGATCTGGGCACACTATTGTTATCTAACAGCACGGTATTCAGATGCAAACTATGCTGCTGAAGAGTTTAAGTAGGATCAGGAAAGCCTGAAAGTTCTCTTGGGTGGAGGGGCGCGAGCGGACAGGACACAAGGCTCCGCTTTTCCTCTCTCTTCTCTCCCCTCCCCCTCTCTCCCCACTTACACTTCTACTTCCAATCTCTTATTGTAAGATCTTTACCTCCTTGGGAGATTCTTCGCTCCCTCCTAAGGAAGAATTCCCCTGCACTTGTAACTAGACCCTGAAATAAAGCTCAATCCTTGTTCGACTCTGGAACGTCCTTTCTCTCATACGAGCATCCGGTTTGGCCAACCGAAGACCTCGGGAGGTGAGGTAAGGGAAGACTCGGGTAGCCCTCAGGCCTCTAGGCCTGGCACA
This sequence comes from Notamacropus eugenii, assembly GCF_028372415.1. Taxonomy (NCBI): domain Eukaryota; kingdom Metazoa; phylum Chordata; class Mammalia; order Diprotodontia; family Macropodidae; genus Notamacropus; species Notamacropus eugenii. Next base: position 22,680,029 of record NC_092878.1, read on the forward strand.
AAAGCAATGCAATTAAAATGAAAAGTAAAATAGGTAACAGGGGAAAATATATATAACATATATGAGGTCATGTCACGGTAAAAACAAGTAAGCAATTGCCACTTTTCAAGCTCCATATTCACTTCTGATTCTACATTGGTTACTTCATCTATGTTTGGTACAGCCTGAAGAATTTTTTCTTTTCACTCAAAGCTGAAATCCATCTTTGAGCGTCAGAGAATATATCATAGACTCATGGGATCCATGAATTCATAAGGGACCCACGGATAAATTGCAAGGGGCCCATGATTTTGGATGGTAACAAATTACACTTCATTTCAATAAAATTAGTTTCTTTTGTGTTTTATTTTATATGTTTTAAAATATTATGCTAAGAAGACATCCACAGGCTTCACCAGATAGCCAAAGGGGACCATGATGTAAAAACAGTTAAGAACCCCTGAACTAGTCCAATACCTTCACTCTACAGATAAAGAAATAGGCCTAGAGAAGTTAAATGACTTGCCCAAAGTGAGGCAGGTAGGAAGTGAATGTGTTGGAATCTGACATTTCCTCTGACACTAAAATCCAGTGCTTTCCATTTTCCATTAACAGCACTTCTTGGTCAGAGGATAAGGGGATCATTTGAAATCTCATCACTATGCAGATTGACTCCATTTTAGATGCTTAACACCTTCTTACCTCTCTCAGTTGCCTCTCTCCTTTGATTGAGTGAAGTAATAAATTCCTTCCAAAATCTTCCTTTTTAGAGGACTTAAAACTTTCTAGATAACTCTCTATTTTCCTTCAGAAGCTCAACTTGGTTTCCACTCCATGGAACATCATTCTCAAGCCAAGGACTTCTCAGACTCCTTTCATCTTCCTCCACTTTACCCTTCTCAGCTTCCTTTTGTGTATTATCTTCCCTCTTTGTAAACGCCTTGAGGGTAGGAACTATCTTATTCTTATTTGGATCCCCAAAGCTCAGCATAGCACCTAATAGTAGGTACTTAATAAATGTTTACTGAATTGAATATACCACAGAACAAAATAACTCAATCCTTTACAAACTAATCAATAACTTTTTGCCAAATAGTCTAGAAAACAATAAATTAGAAGGTGGTAAAATAGTTCTTCAGTTTTTCTAGGTTATTAAAAATAAAGTAGCTTGACTTTCATTGCCCATATTTGCCAGCTGTCCCCCTAGCCGACCTAGATATTGGAAAAGACTTAGAACTAAACATTTAAATGAAGAAAAGGGTATTTTCAGCAATAGTCATATTCCTGCCTCTTGAAGATTTAAACATGAACGCTCCATGAATATCAAATCTACATCACAAAAGTGCTGACTGCAGTAGAGGGTGTATGAAGCACCAGATGTGCCATACAGTGAAATAAGCCAACTCAATCTAGGAAGTCTATGTAGAAAGATGAATCATTAAAATATTAGACCTGAGATCTCGCAAAGAAGCTTAGCAAATAGAAATTGCTCTGCTGATGTTTATTCAACTGATTTCAGAGCAAGAAGCAATCTGGAAAAATGATATTTTATATACTTTTCCCATTGGTTTAGTAAAGTAATGAATTCAACACTCCACTTTCCCAAAAGAAAATGCCAAACTAAAATACCCCCATTTGGACTTCAACCCTATCACTGGGAATGGTCTATAGTTAGAAGATGAACAGAGCAATAGCAACGCAGGGAATTGTCTCAGAGTCCCTGGGTTATTGAGGACTACTAGCTCCATTTTCCATTAAATGATTCTCTTTGAGCAATCTATTAAGCAATAACAATTTATTGAGCATCTACAGTATACGCCATATGCTAGAGATAAAGAGACAAAAGTGAAATTGTACCTGCCCTCAAGGAACTTACATGCGAAGGATGAACACAACCTGTGAGCAGACCAAGCTGCCTGAGTGAGGACCTAGCTAGTTTACGTAACTCAGCTCACCCTCTCCCTTCTGTTTCCCTCTCCCCTTTCTTCTCTCCAAAGGAAGGTAAATTTGGATGGCCAGAGGCTGTCCAGTTAACTTACAGTTTACTGGCTACATGTCTCTGTCTCTCTGTCTCTGTCTCTCTGTCTCTGTCTCTGTCTCTGTCTGTCTCTCTGTCTCTGTCTCTCTGTCTCTGTCTCTGTCTCTGTCTGTCTCTCTCTCTCTCTCTCTCTCTCTCTCTCTCTCTCTCTCTCTCTCTCTCTCTCCTTTCCCAAAACCTTAAACCCAGTGCCCTCTGGAGTCCATACTCTGGACAACAATCAGTCCCACCCAACCTCACTCAGTGACTGTTCTCTGGACCTTCCTGGTTTACAGTCATTATCAATAGTGACTGTTTCCCTTCCCTTACAGCTTGATTTAGTGATTTTTCTTTTGCTCCTTTAAAGGGGCCATTCCCTGACTACTTCTTAAAGAGGTCTATTTACCTCCAAGAGGCCATTACCTCCCTCTAAAAGGTCAAGGTCTCCCACTGCATCCTGAATCATCTCCAGTCATCCTGATGAATATCTGGTCACTGGATCTAGATGGCTCAAGAGAAAGTGAGGCTGCTGACCTTGCACAGCCCTCCCTCACTCAAAACAAAGTCAAGTGCAAGTCATGTCATCATTTCTCTGATGTCATGGCCTCCTTCAAAAATAAAGGATGAACACATGTACATGTGTACATACTTGAACAGGATAAATACAAGGTAAATGTTGGGAGGATCAGGGAAGATCTTAAGTAGAAGGTGGTGCTTGAGGTGAGTTTCAAAGGCTTTTGAAGAATCATCCATTTAGATTCTCTCCTTTTTCGAACGAGGAAACTTGGGCACATAGAGGTTAAATGACTTGCCCAGGGTGATATATCCAGGAAGTGGCTGAGGGGGTAGTATTTAAACCCAGGTCTTTCTGCAACTTCAGAAAAAGCAAGGGATTCTAAGATTCTAATGGAACTAAATAAATTTCTCATTCCTATTTTAAAGTGAATTTATACATGATCCTTGCATAATACTTCAAGGATCTCTAGATTCAACAGTGTTGGTACTACCTCTATTAACAGACATCACAAGTCCTCTTTGCCTTCATAGACTGTAAGTTCCTGCAGTCAACCTACTAATAAACATTTTTGGCGGGGTGGGGTGTGCTGCTTCTCAGGCAACAGACATCTATTCTGTTATTGGTTTCATATTGGAAGTCTTGTCAGTTTGATAGACCCTGTGCAAACTTGAATTCCTCTCTCCTCAATACCCTTTGAGAATCTGGGATCACTCTTTGGTAGAGAGTTCTTTATACTGATGGCTTGTTTTGAGGGCAATTTTTATGGTTAATACATTGGATGGAGTTCCTTATGACTGTTTTGCCATGGAGCTTGTCTGTCCTTAATATACCCCTGAATACAATAATAGGACCATGTTCCCTACTAGAATGCAAGTTCTCGTAGAATGGTGACTGCTGCACTTTTTTTCCCCATTTGTATCTCCACTGTAGCATAGCTGTTACTTAGTTGTTTTCAATCATATTCAACTTTTAATGACCCTTGTTCTCAAAGACACTGAAGTGGTTTGCCATTTCCTTCTCCAGTTAATTTTACAGATGAGGAAACTGAGGAAAACAGGGGTAAGTAATTTGCCTGAGTTCACTCAGCTAGTAAGTGTCTAAGAACTGTGCACAGTACTTGGCACATATTAAGCCATTGACCAATGCTTTTTCATGGATTCATTCATTCACCCATCTATTTCTTTATTCATTTTTGTCTGTCCCTTTATGGTCATGTAACAGAATCCTTCTCAGTGGGGCTTCTCAATAAATAACTTTCACCCTAGGACATTATTTCCATGAAACATATTCTGGGAAATGCTCCTATTATATGTAGACAAAGTACACCTATTTATAATAAGCACTTCACTTTCCCAGTCTTTTTTCTTTCCTTTTTAATGAACAAGAGAATAGATTGTCATCCTATTTCACATAAAAATTCTTAATACTTAAAGATTGTTAAGATTATTTAGCCTGAAGAAGAAGCAGAAAAATGACCCAATTCCTTCGTTTTGTCTCTTCTCCCACTGCACTATGGGTTTCTGGGTTTGCACATCTTTCTCTCCTCCCCCTCTCCCTTTCCCTCCTCTCTCTCTCCAACCCCACACCCACACAATTCCAATCAGCTTCATAGGAATTCAAAACCAGGGAGTAAAAAGTACTTTGCTACAGACAGAGGTAAATTCAAACCCCTCCACCTGTCATTTCCCATACACCTGACCCCTCACATACTCTCTTAGGCATATCCTAGCTTGTTTTATTGGTGTGTATGTTTCATTTCTACTTCTCGTAGTAAACTAAACTCATTGAGGTCAGGGACTGAATCATTTTTATCTCTGTATCACAGACAACCACTACAGTGCCTTGCACATAGTAGGTACTTATTTTTGGGGGATGGAGGGAGTAAAAGGATAGAAGTGGAAATACAGTTCAGTTTGTATTGTGAAATGGTACTCAAAAGAGCTGACAGAATCTTACTTTACATAAATACAAGTATTTTTTGTTATTGTTTAATCTGTAAGTTATGTCTGACTAACCCCATTTGGGGTTTTCTAGGCAAAGATAATGGAATGGCTTGCCATTTTTTTCTCCAGCTCATTTGACAGATGAAGAAACTGAGGCAAACGTAGTTAAGTGACTTGTCCACAGTCACACAGCTAGTAATTGTCTGAGAACAGATTTGAACTCAGGTCCTTCTTACTCCAGTACTGACATTCTATTCACTGTGCCACCTAGCTGCCTTAGTAGAAGTGTAGTGCCCAGAAAAAGGGAGATGAAAATGCGACTGCGTACTACCCTCATCCAATCATATCTAAAGTACTGTAGTCAATTCTGGGCATCATATTTTTAGGATAAGACACTTGATCAATGCCTGTAGTGTGACTGACTGAGGATAATGCAGAGAAACAGTATGGGTTGAAAAGAGAGGTGGACTCAGAAGGAGGAACACTAGGGCTCAAGATCTGCCTCTACATGTGAGCTATGCGAGTAGGCAAGTCACTTAAACTCTCTGGGCTCCAGATAATTCTAACACTAGAAACAGCAGACAAGTTCACTGATAATCTGTTGTGCTGGAGAGAGTTTGCATACCAGGAGTAACCTACACCAATTAAGCTACAAGTCTAGTACATGTGACAAGGTGGTATCTGGAGGTGGGGAAACCAAGATGGGGAAACAAGATGTCTTGTAATGACAGCTTGAGGAAAATGGTATTTTTTAGCCTGAAGAGATAGAGGAGACTCCCAGATGGCAAAGATGGTGATATGGAAGATTCTAGCCAAGCCCAACTCTCTCAAGAACAGGGATTCTTAACGTTATTTGTACCATGGACCCTTCTGGTAGCCTTCTGAAGTCTATCAACTAATCATCTGAATGATGTTTTTAAATCCATAAAATAAAACACATTAGATTACAAAGGAACCCGATGATGTGGAAATATAATCTGTAGACTGAAAAAGTACAATCATGAGGATCCAGCTACAAGCCCAATAACTGGGTTCAGAACACTAATTTTGAAGCATAAATGGTATTTAAGATATCTGAAACAATTGCATTATGATCTGAAAATATCTTGGATTTCTCTTGGTAACTTGTAGATACCGCTTATACTACTGTGGCTTGTTGCCTATATTCATACTTGTAGGAAATTCTAAATTTCAGTCCGAAGTAAATCAAAATAAGGATGTGATTCCCCCTCCCCCAAAAATTCATGGACCCTTTAAAATCTGGACACAAACTTCTGCTCTTGTCCATGGCAATCTTCTATGATGCAAAAATTCTTCCTGTTACCAGTTACCTCTGACTAGGAGACCAAACATCTCCTATCCTCTAGGATTCATGAAGCTGCCTCCAAGATTCAACACATTACCAGAGAATTACTCTTTATTTTATATTCAAGCAAAGAAATACAAATCAGAAGAAGTTGCCTAGCTGAGCCACAGTTCTATATGTGACATGGACCACAGTTGTCGTACTGTTGGGGATTGTGTGTGAGCACCATTCTTCTCCCTCTGTCCTTCTTGACATGCTATGCAGCCAGAAAAGGAAAAAAGAGAGACTAAGAATGGGTCAGGTGAACCCTTTTTACATCCCCCTGAGTCATCGTTAGTTCTTCCTGCTCAGTAGCCAATAAGGGAATAAGTTCATGATCTTAAAGTCCTTCAGCACCAGGTCAGAGTACATGACCCACAAGAAGCAGTCAGGAAAGTGCTGGGTATGGTCTTGCAATGTTTTTATATCAATTAGGACTAATAATCTAGCCTCAGATTCATGTCTATGTGACCCTGGAAAAGTCACTTAATGCTGTCTGCCTCAGTTTCTCCAACTGTAAATTGAGGTTAATAATAGCACCTACCTCTCAGGTTGTTGTGAGCATCAGATGACATATTTTTAAATTGTTTAGTACAGTGCCTGGCATATAGAAAAAACTGGTTGTCCCTTCCTTTTCTTCTTTTCCCACTACCTCTCTTTCTCTTCTTTCTTTCTCTCTACCTTTCTCTTCTCTTTAGCTATTTTCTTCCTTTTCCTTCTGTTAGCATTATTCTCAAGGTATTAGTGAGGGAGGTGAATCACACTACACAAATGATCATCATACAAAGTAGAATGGGATAAATAGACAAGAGTCGTACAAAGAAAAAGATACAGGCATTCAGAGGAGGAAGAGACTGTTTAAATCGAATACTTAAGTGCAAGATAAGAATGAGGTGGCATTATACCAATACATGTGAAAAAAGACCTAGGCGATTTGTTCACAAGCTCGATATGAGCCAACAGTGGGACCTGGATGTGAAAAAGGTTAATGAACTCAGGTCGAATTAGTGTCCAGATCAAAATAGTAATAGTCCCACTATATTCTACATTGGTCAGACTGCATCGAAATATCGAATTAAAGTCTGGCTATCGCATTTTAGGAGAGACATTGACAAACTAGAGTACATACAGAGGCAGGCAATCAGGATAATGAAATTACTGGAAACCACATCATGAGGAATAATTAAAGGAACTTGTGATAATTGTTCTGGAAAAGAAAAGGGGAGGAGAGAGGAGGAAAAGATAGACATGAAACTGTTTTCACATTTGTTGAATCGGTATACAAATATTTGAAGAACTTTCAAGTGGAAAACAGACTTGTCTTAATTCTATTTAGCTCCAGGGGAAAGAACCAGGGCTGAGAGGTGGAAGTTAGGATGCCAATTTCAGTCAAATTATATTTTCTAACAATCACAATTAAACAATAAAATCAACTGCCTTTTGAAGTAGTGAGCAAGGTCTTAGCCATAGGTAGTGTGTGAGCACAGCCTTGATGTCCATAGTCTGGACTCTTGAAGAGCTTACAATCGAATTAAGGTGATAGGTCACATCAATCAGGACTTGGAGAACACCTCAAAAGCAACAAGTCCACAAGTGCAAATTACCTAGTACTGAGGAGGTAACTTGATGATTAATCATTACTTCTTATTCAATTGAATTAAGAGCGAAGGGATTTGGAATAAACAGTACGGGCTTGGTGATTGTACCAGGAATATCATAGAGGGAAGTCAGACCAAATTAACTCAGGGTTTTTGCTTTGTTTTGTTTTTTGTTTTTCCAAATCCAACATTCTATGACTGATTCTAAGTGGTCTTTCTGTGTGACCTTGAACATGTCCCTTAATCTTTCTAGGTCTCAGTTTCTTTTTCGGCAAGACAAGAGAGTTGGACTCAATGACCCCTAATATCCTTTCCAGTTGCAAGTCTATGATCTCAAGGAAATCATCCTCCTCCTCCTCCTCCTCATCATCATCATCGTCATCCTCAGTGACAGTAGCAAAGTGCTTTAAAAGTGGCAAAGTACTTAATTTCTCTGTGCCTCAGTTTCCTCACTTGTAACATAAGGATGATATTGCCATAACTATCTCACAAAGTTGATGTGAGGATCAAATGAGATATGGATAATATATAGTGAAGGTTTTAATAACTGTAAGGAAGACGATATAAATCACCAAGCCCCTACTGTTTACTCCAAATCCCTTTGCTCTTAATTCAATTGAATAAGAATTAATGATTAATCACCAAGTTACCTCCTCAGTACTAGGTAATTTGCACTTGTGGACTTGTTGCTGTTCAGGTGTTCTCCAAGTCCTAATTGATGTGACCTATCACCTTAGATTGTAAGCTCTTCAAGAGTCCAGACTATGTTTTCCTACAACTGGTTTAGCATTCTGCACTTAGAGAGTGTTAAATAGAAATTAATTTTTAGTAAAAAAGAAATAGTGATTATTTTTCACTTGTCACTTTCTATGACTCTTAAAGCCCCCCAAAAAACCAGTAAGAGGGTTCTTAAACGTGACAAAAATAGAACACTTCTGTACTAATTAAGAACATGATTTTTACGTCCCTCTCAAAACTGAGAAGAAACAGAAAGGATGTATATGTTTATATGTCACCCATGGCCAAGGCCAACCCTAGACCAGGCTCAATTCTAGAGGAACAAGACTCCAATGAGAAGGGCTAGGGGTTTCGCTTGAATTCTCCGATTCATTTTGCCTGCATCGAAAAGTAGAGCCCTAGAAAATTTCTCTAAAGCAAAACTTAACTATGGCTGATGTCGAGAGTCTCTTGTCAAATGAATTAACCAGGTCTTTTCTGGAAAAGTATTCAATGTACATGTTAAATATCAGGTATAGGACAGATTTGTTTTTCCTCTACCACAAAAGAAATATTTAAAAGGCAAGATGGGTACGTGTGCATTTATAAAATACTTAAAATATGAAACAATAACCCAGCACGTTATCATGGGAAGTAAAGCAACTTACCAGGAATGCAGAACAAATACTATACTTTCATCTCAGATCTATTCTGTTTAAGGGTCTCCTAAGACCAGATTTCCTGATCAGACAAACACTACTTTGGCTTTAGCGCTTCAGCTACAGAATCTTCCTGGTAGTGGGGCTTTTCTCTTCTGAAAAGCTGATGTGAAAAGCAGCTTATGCTGGGCAACTAGCATCCAGACTCAGAATCTCTTCATCTCAGAAACACTGTTCAGTTACCTGTACTTGAGGAAATAGATGCAAATCAGAAAGAGTAGTCAGAGCAGAAGTGGGGAACCTGCAGCCTCCAGGCCACATGTGGCCCTCTAGGTCCTCAAGTGTGACCCTTTGACTGAATCTAAACTTCATAAAATCCCTTAATAAAACGATTTGTTCTGTAAAACTTGGAATCAGTCAAAAGGCCGCATTTGAGAACCTAGAGGGCCACTTGTAGCCTGGAGGCCGCAGGTTCTCCACGTTTGAGCCTGAAACTTGAGACATAGATTCTAGTTCACTTGGATAAAGACATGCTCTTGCTGCCAGGTGACCAGCTACTACATCTATTAGGGGAAAAGGGAAAAGAGGGAATCACTCCACCCCCACCTGAAAGTCAAAGGAAAAGTTGACACCAGCTCTTTCCTATCAATGAGGCTGCCATAAAAGTTGCTGTTTAGTCATTTTCAGTTATGTCAAAGTCTTTGAGACCTCTTTTGGGGTTTTCTCATCAAATATACTAGAGTGTTTCCCTCTTCAGCTCATTGTATAGATAAGGAAACTGAGGCAAATAGGGTTAAATGACTTGCTCAGGGTCACGTAGGTAGTAAGTTCTGAGGCCAGATTTGAACTTAAAGTCTTCCTGACTCCAGACTCAGCGCTTTATCTACTATGCCACCTTGGTGCCCAGCTTTAAAAAAGGAGATATTATTTTCCCATAGCTCTTATCCCTTTCTGAGGTGATAGCTCTTCTTGGATGCATTACCCATAATCTTCAAGACCCAAAACCAATGTGGAGACTCTGGTTGCTAATGTCTTTGAACAAGGGGCCAAAACATGTCTAACCCCAGAGCCAGGGTATTCATGCCCAACTCAGAGAGAAATGCCTAGATCAGGAAGTTTCCTTAATGAACATCATTAAAAGCATTACAAAATCTGCGTCCAAATGAAAAAGCCAGCTCCTTACAGAAGAAGACAATTATATTTATTTTGGGATTAAAGGGGATTTTAGAGGTCATTTATTTCACCCTCCTCTCCCTTTATGGATTAGAAAAGTGAGGTTTAGAGAGACTTAATGACTTATCCATGCTCACGTAATTGTAAATTGAAGAGCCAAGATTCAAACTCATGATCTTGGACTCTAAAAACTGGAACACAGGTAAAAAAAAATTATTCCAGTCTGTGAATAATAATCAAGATCATGTGAGTTTAAAAAAATGCTATCAGAATTCTGTCTGTCATGTCCACCAGGAAATTAGAGAGAGAGCTTTGTTTGGAGCAGAGAACTGAGTTTGAATTCCAGTTCTATTACTACATATGTGGCCTTGGGAAAATCCACTCTGGGCTTCAGTTTCCTCATCTGTAAAATTAGGGGATTCAAATAGATGACCTTTGAGTTTCCATATAAGTCTATAGTATTACAGTCTTCTGGCTAAGTCCATTTTTGCAAACCTAGAACATAGTTGGGTAGTGAGTAGTGAAAGCAATCTGGATCACATGAAAAGTATTCCAAAATGTAGATAAATTACTCTTAAAACATAAAGAGCTAATTGTACTTTTCAAATCCCAAACTTTGCAGCAAACTGATAATTTGGTCTCATACATATATGCAAAAAAAAAAAAAAAGAAAGAAACATTCTGGAATTCAAACAATTATGTAGGCTTAGGTTATCTTGGAAAATTTTCTCTACCACTCTTCATATCTGCAGCCCCTATCCCCACCTTCATGCTACTAGCCTCAGTTTTGAACTATATTTCTTGATTATTATATAAATGAACAGAAATTTGCAGGACAAAAGAGATTGGAATTATCTAAGCACCAATGGATATAGACCATTTTACAAAGTACTTACAAGAGGTATCAGTTTCAGACATTCATTCAGATCAGAATGTGGAAGCTAACAGTTATTTAAAGGAAAATAAACAGAAGAGGAAAGGGTGGGGAGTTGGAAAGGGGGAAAAAAGAGAGAAGGAGGGGGAAGTTAAGAAATGGGAAAGAAGGGAGGAAGGAGAAAGAGAAAGAGAGAGAGAGAGAGAAAGAGAGAGAGAGAGAGAGAGAACAAACTATGTCAATGCCCTGGATAGGCATTATTCTCCACAAATGTTCAACCTCAGGTTTGCAGGTTCAGTTCCGTATATCTAAATATACCATGTATGGATGAGTATGACTTTTTTTTTTCCAGGCCAGCTCACCATCCCTTAATGTGAATCCTAAATCAAGTCTTCTGGTGCAGGTTGGTTATTTGCAGTATATTATATACTTGCTCTGATTAATTTCATATCTGGGGCTCAGAGTCGACCAGTTCAATCTTACAAACACTGTATAATATGAGTGCTGCAGTCAGTCCTTAAAACGTGCAGTCCTCTCTTCAATTCTAATTTTAATATTTTGTAATAGGCTCTGTGCATCTCATTTGTATTTATAAATGAGATCTCTGTGTGTTGGAAATAAAACTGCAAGCACATGTTAATCATCATACGTCCAGTACTTTAATATCATGTATAAATATGTGCTTACCTGTGTGGGAATGAAAAGAACCATAGAAGGAAATAAGGGCCAATGATTCTCATCTCTCTCTCTCTCTCTCTCTCTCTCTCTCTCTCTCTCTCTCTCTCTCTCTCTCTCTCTCTCTCTCTCTCTCTCTCTCTCCCTCTCTCTCTCATCCTCCTTCCCTCCCTCTCTATCTATATATCTATATAGTATGCTCTACTAATATTCAATAAATCCAGATAATGATAATAGGTGGCTTTTAGAATGTAAGCCACAAAAGGAAGTTTAGTATAATTAAAGAAACCATTGATAACTCAACCACAAGAGTATTTTTCTTTTAAAAAGTGAAAGAAAAAACCCAGCAAATTGTTTCTACTTAACAGGCAAATCTATCCCCCCACTTCTGGTTCCCAGGTCACAAAAGGTGGTTATCCTGTCACCACCACTGATTTCTGAAAAGTGTGACATGCATTTAGTTGTCAGTTCCTATCAGCAGCATTCAGGAATCAACATTACATCAGCAGCAAGGCACACCATTTTATGCTCTTTTGGAAGATAATTAGAGTTCCCTTTTGTTGCAAATAAGATGTAAAACAGCTATAACTGCTGGTGAATGTGATTAAAGTAACCTCTATAGAACCCCATTATTCGAGACAGATTCCTTCAGATGCATAATTTCCCCATTTTAAGAAAACATAATGCATGCATATAAAATTCAAATTGTCGAGACACCTCGAACAAAAATTAGTACTCTATTAAGGCATTCTTAGTAGCTGGTTAACATGTAAAACTCTTTAAGTGTATTTTAACATAATCATGAAATAATAGTATGTGTCACAGAAGGTAAACATTTTACAGTGAGAGCCTTCTTCAGACAAAATCCACAGATTAAACTTTTTTTTCTTGAAGAACTTCACGATAAATGTAGAAAGACTCGCCCGGCAATTCAGATAAAAATATACTTGCATACTTTTGTCATATAATGCATGTAACCCCAGGGTAGATACATGCACACTGGTATGTATACAGCTATGTATACAGATATGCACATGTGTGTAGATGTCATGTGTGCATACATATATATGTTATTACTTCAGTTGAGCACTCTATATTTCTGAGGATTTACGATATAAAAATGCCAATTGTATCTATTCAAATAAAACAGCAGATATACATCAATATCACATATCAAAGAGATATTTTTTATAAAAATTGCTTAAAATATGTAATTCCCCAAACTTTATTTTTAAAAAATGGTTTTAAAGAACTCAAGAAGCTCATGTCAGCATTCTTCTCTGTGGGGATCGTCTCTGCCCAAATCTAGGACTGTGCAGAGACACAGCCTAGGGGACAGAGTGTCCCAAACAATTATTCAATACTTTTACCTTCACTGAGGTGACTGCAACTATTCACTTGACAAAACAATTCATAAATTTGTGTTCTTTTTAGAAAGAATCAGCTGCGATCGATAAATTCACCCAGGATTGCCAAGAGAGTGACCATTACTTTTGTAGAAGAGTTATAATTATAAAATCAAATCCTTGGTAGGCTCGGCTGGGCACCTCAACTTCTAAAGAAAATGTTATTAAAGAAGCTTACAAATGAATAATCATTTCCAACAACTCACAGCGGCTGGCACAGCGGGGAAAGTGTAAGAAATAGGGAAAGTTTTAAAATGGGGGTCTGATTAGGAGGACTGCAATCCTCTGTCAAGAGGAGGTATTGTGCAAGTGTCCTCAGGAGAAAAAATTTTCACCTGAAAAGAGACAGCGTTATGAGCACTATAGAATTGTAGATTGCGGGACACTGATCTTATTAAGAACTAATGCTAATTTGCACACTGTCTCCCGCTGAATCAGAAGCAAGTTTACCACTGGGTTTGTTAATTTACACAGGACACCATTATCTTTGGTTGGACTTAATGTATCAGAGTAGAGGTCATTAACTGCTGGGTTCATGATTATCTAGCATGAATTACTGACAGTATAACCAAAATAGATTTGTTCCTCAACTTCATTTCTGGATATGCAATTTTTTCTTCAACTGTTATTTAATTTCTATTTCAAAACACTAATTATTATATTATATGTATGTACGTTTATATGCTCTTTGTGTAGAACAGGGAACAATCACTAACACACACAATGGAGATTGCCATTTCGATTTTGGCCTCCTAACCATTTTGAATAGTAATGAAATTACTATAATTAAAAGAATCATATTCTGTCTGGCTAAGGTGACAAATAATAAAATTATGGACATGTGTGGTTTTTTTAAATCACAATAAAAATATATAATTACTCTGGGAACTTTCAATCATTCATTGTAGTTGCTGCTTAGACTTGAACTGCTTAATATTCACAGGGAAAAAAAGTAGCCTTGGATTTGTTCTATCTACTACTGCACACATTTCTACTAGATGTCAGTCAAATCACTAAAACTTATCTAGTATCCTCCCCAAAAATATTTTGTTGGAAAAAAGAACCACAAAATCCCCCTGGTACATTTATTTTAGGTTACAGTTCAATAAAATCAATGTGAACATTCATAAAAAATTCTCAGGAAATTAGAAGTTAAAAAGGAAAGTGCATTTTTACAAATATTTGTGGTTTCTGGTTAAATAAACACGTTTTCATAAAGCTACATGTTCAATCTATTTTATATAAATGGAACAAATCAACCAAAAATTCATTTACAATTTTTATAGTCCATACAAGCCCATTCCTAATAGCAGGGAACACTTGTGTGTCTCTGCATGATATCTTAGAAAGAGGTGAATTTTCATTTATTTAATGCAAATATTCATACAAGGTAAACTCTTCAGGCATATATGGAACACGCTTCATGGAAGCTCTGTGGCAATCGGAAAATAACGTAACATAATTGTACAACAAATGGAGGGCTGCCATTTCAAAATTACCTGTGGTAAAGTGTTGTGAATAAAGAGAAGAATGAAGGAAGTCTAAGATATTATTTGCTAGTTTCTGAGCTACTTTGCTTACAAATGATTTAATTCTGATCTTATATGGCTGGACATTTTATGACAATCTCATGTTTAGAACTGCAAAATTATCAAGGAGGAGATCTTTCTTTTAAGGTTTGAGTAATGAAAAGTGCAGTTAGCTGAGATGCTAAAGCTTTCAAGTACACAATGCACATTTAGCTAACAACGTAAGGAAGTAAGAGGGATAAAGATGTTAGTTGGAGACTTACTGTATATTAAGAGTTGGGTTTGAGGATCCATTGCCCCCATTCCTTACTTAATGGTCTACTTTCCAATTGAAATTGAATCTCAGCATTTAAAGTACCAAAAGGTTTCTATATTTTCCCTGGAAAAATAGTGTTGACAAAAATGGCTCAGAAATCATCCACCAGTACAGTCTGCCATCTCATGTTATGGCAAACCCCTATTGATTGCAAGGGGCTTTCATCACTGAATGGACATCTCTCATGTTGAGGAAGGGTGGAAAGAATTCCTATGGATTTAGTAAATTGAGGATTTTATTATAAACCCAGCATTTGGAGTTTGTTAAATGTCAGCACATAGTAATGGAAGAGCCATATCTCAGACTTAGAGGAACAGAGACTAAACATTACTCTCACATGTCCCTACTTCTTTTCCATCTTTTGGAATTAATTGACAAATTCACTTTGGGATTTTGATAGGCAGAAACCATTTCAAATTTTGAAGAGTCAGAAGTGATGCATAATGTTGGTGTTTAACAAATGTCAAATAATCAATAATCATGCTTTGAGCTCTTTTGTAGAATTCTTTAAAAGCACCAACCATGTATAACTTAAAATAGACCAAATTACAGGGAATAATGTTCTTCAGAAAAACATGGTTTTAAGTTCCATATGTCACACCTCTTCTCCTCTTCATTAGAGTATGGTCCACCCATTCATTTACTCATTGTTCATTTAGCAAGAATTTATTAAGCATCTACTACATGAACTGTGGAGATAAAGAAGTAAAGGTACCATACATGAAGGTTGTCACTTTCTTCAGAGCTGGAAAATTTATTGTTAATATTTACAAAGCATTTCATTTTTTTGTTTCTTTTAAAGTCCTCATCATGACTTGGTTATTTCCATAAAAATTAAGGTTCATATTGCTGAGACAGAAATATTAAAATATAGGATGAAGGAATAGAGCCCTCTAATCAAAAATAAAAATGGTGTGTTATCCACAGTTTGGAGGATCCTTAACTGTATCTGTTTTAAATCTTGATGAGACTGGGAGTTTGGGGTTTCTAACATCTCCTTCTCCACAAAACTATTAAGTTCTGTAGAAGTCAGAGCTAAGATGATAGACTAGAAAACAAGCTGAGTAAAAGTAAATGAACTTGAAAGTATCAAGGGAATAAAAGGCTTTTAGAAGAGCTTGGTACTAGAGAAGAAATAGAATGAAATGCAGTTATTGAGCAAGGCAGAAATGAGAAAGGGATAGAATGCATTCCTATGCTAAAGTTGGGTGATGCTGGTGGAATTTTGGGGGGTTTCTTTCACTGGTGGAGTCCATTAGAAGAAACCTTTCATTTATGATATCATCTGAACTTACTTACTAAAATATTCTTCACTTTCCCCTATCATTCCATTTTAAGTAACTTTTGACATCAGTGGGAACTGGATCAAGCCTTAATCTATCTAAGTTAACATGATTTGGGCAGGACACTGCAAGGAGGGAAGTAGAAACACACCCAAACAACACACACACACACACACACACACACACACATTTCCATTCCGTAAAGTAGGCTGTCACTGTAACAAACATACTCAACAATGCTTCTCTCCAGGGTACTGGAACAAATTCTGGACCATTCCTGGTGTCTAGTCAGTTGGTCAATGAGCATTTATTATATAATCTGAACCTAGTTACTAAAACATTCTTAACTTTTCCCTATCATTCTATTTTAACTAACTTTTGACATCAATGGGAACTAGATCAAGTCTTGATCCATCTTTAAGTTAATGTGATTTGGGTAAGACACCACAAGGAAGGCAGTAGAAACACACTCAAACAACAACACCACCACACAGACACTTGTTTCCATTTAAAAAAAGCAGATTATCACTGTAACAATCAGATGCTCAACAATGCTTCTTTCCAGGGACTGGAAAAAGTTATGAAAGATGATTGTATCTGCCCTCAAAACAATTATATCTTAATGGGAGAAGATAACACATAAAGGACCTAAAAAGAGGTGGAGGACATACTTAGCTCAGGAGCATGATGGAGAAGTCTGGATTGCAGCTTGGAGAGAAAGAGAGATGGCTGACCTGGGCATCTTCCTTAAATAGAGTGTCTAGGAGGAGCCATTCAATCAGAGGAAGGAACCTCAGAGTTCACTGCTGTTCTAGGATGAAGGGATTTCTGAGCCATGAGAGTGTGAGTATTATGATCTGTGAGTTCATTTCACAAAGGTACAATTTTTTTTTTTACCTATTCATGTCTTCCCATCCTAAGTAACTCTTATATTAGTCATTTAAATTTTTCATGGCAATGGGATCTACCTAATGTGCTAGGGGTTCTTCTCTAGATACCTCATTTCCCTGATTCAAGCCTCTCTCTGCTCTAATTCATCCTCCATACAACTGCCAAAGTGATTTTCTAAAGGCACAGGTCTTACTTTAGGGGCAGCAGGGTGGTGTAGTGGATAGAATGTAGGGCCTGGAGTCAGGAGGATCTGAGTTCAAATCCAACCTCAGATACTAGCTGTGTGACCCTGGGCAAGTCACTTAATCCTATTTGCCTCAGTTTCCTTACCTATTAAAAAATGAGCTGGAGAAGGAAATGGCAATCCACTCCAGGATCTTTGCTAAGAAAACTCCGTATGAGGTCATGAAGACTTGAATGCAACTAAAACAACTGGACAACAACAAACTCAAGAAGCTCCAATGGCTCTACTGACAATAGAATGAAATATAAACTCTGACAATTAAAGCTCTTCAAAACCTTATCTTCCATCTTTCTATCCTCCTTACTCATTATTAGATTATTTGCTATATACCTCACAGAACACTCCATCTCCTACCTTGGTACCTTTGCACTGGCCACTCCCCCTTCCTGGAATGATCTCTCTCCCTTCAACTCCAATTCTTAAAACTCCCTGACTTCCTTCACTACTGAGCTCAAATGTCACCCTTTAAATGAGTTCCCTTTGCTGCAAGTGTTTTTTTTTTCTTCTCTCTGCTCCAACCTCTATTAACTTGCCTTTTTTTTAAACATATTTTGTATATGATTCCATATGTACATGCATATCAGAATGGTGTAGTGGATAAAGAGTTGACCTCAATGACAGGAAAACATGAGTTTGAATCCCACTTCTTGCACATACTGGCTAGGTGAGTTTGTGCAACTCATTTAAAGCCTCAGTAACCCAGACAATTCCCTACAGTTAAAAATTTGCAGAACAGATGCCAATCTGCATTGATTGAGGGGATTATCTATTAGAATGTGAGCTCCTTGGGGACAGGGACCATGTTTTGCCCCCCTTTTTATAACCAGCCCTTAGCACAGTGCCTGACACATATTACGGGCTTAATAAAAGTTTGCTAACTGCCTATAGACTGGGAAGCTCCCTACACCAATAGATAGTAAAGGTCTGGTCAATAATATACGGACATGTATTTACATATGTATACACACATTCACATATTTTGTGTGTGTTGTGTGTGTGTGTGCATAACCAACCTAAGCTCCAAAGTCCATTAGTATGTGACAGGTTCTCTCCTCCCTGGGGGAGATCAACGGAGCAGAAATGGTGAAAGGGAGAGAGAAGAGAGATCTGATCTTTTCAGCTCTTCTAGTTTCCAACTTCAAGAGAAAAAACATGTGATACCACCCCTTCTTCAGATTGTTAATGGGAGAAAAAGACTGGGAAGAAGCTGACATCAGAAGAGCTGATAATCTCTATGATGTCTCTGTCCTCAGCTTGCCATACTAGGGACTTCATGGAATTTTCCTTTCAGGTGAGATCTGGGACTGTATCTTGGTAAAGAGGAATATTCTTGCTCCTAAGGAAAGAACTCATTCAGTCTGCATTGTCACAAACATATATATGTGTGTATATATATATATATATACATATATATACATACATGTGTGTGTATCACATATATACATACACAATATATATTGCCTAATATACACACACACAAATAGAATTTTACATTATATTTGGCAGGAACATATGCATGTGTGTACGTAATAGGAGAGAGAAGACATACTGTTTCCTTGTTAGAAGAGAAATTGTTTGAGGACACGGAATTTGAGCACAGTCTCTTTCACCAATACTCAGAAAATAATTAACACTTAAAAAACACTTGATAATTTGTTTGCTAAATAGAAAATTCTAAACTTCAATGAGGAAACAATCACTGAAAGTGCTTAAAAAAACTACTCTGATTAACCACATGTTCTGACTAGCTAACAACTGCTGTGTTGTTGACATCATCTCTCTCTCTCTCTCTCTCTCTCTCTCTCTCTCTCTCTCTCTCTCTCTCTCTCTCCATATATATATATATATATATATATATATTAGTGAATTCACCTGCCTTGAAAGATATAATGAGAATGACAAAATTTTTCTTTGACAACCAAGGTTTTTACAGTACCTCTGGTTATCATTTTTTGTACAGTGATTTTTAAAAATTGATCTACCCTCCTCTCAAAAATACATTCCTTAAAAGTCGTTGTGGTGCTATCTAAGAGGCAGATTAAAATGAATGGTATCCTTGAGGGCAGAGGCTGTTTCATTTCCATTTTCATGTCCTCAGTACCTAGAATAACGCCTGGTATATCGTAGGTGTTCAATCAACATTTGTTGATTGACTAATAGACTGATCATCCTTGTCACTTTCCACATTTGTGGTTTATCCATTGTTAAAAGAAAGGGTATTTTAACTTTAATAGTACCATGCCAATATTTTACGTTATATTTGACATGAGTATTGTATTATTTTACTGTATCTATTGTGTATTTTGTTTTTTCAACTCTGTTCCCGTCTCTCTTATAACATTACACAGATCTGCCCATGTAACTGAACTCTTATTATTTATTAAAGTGCAACAAGTTCAGCCACCACCAAATTGTTGGGGACACATTATGCTTCTAGCTTTTTGGTATGAGAAATAATGTTGCTTTTTAGGGGGAAGGAGGAGATACATATGGATCTTTTGTAGCTGTCATTAACCTTTTTGCAGCATAAAGTCTTTATCTGGATTTCTCTATTATAGATTTTTCATTGTATAAATACTTGAACCATAGAATTTTTTTAAAAAGTATAAGCGATGGATTTGACTTTGTATTGAACCCATGATATGTCCTGGGGTTTTCATTTCTTACTAAACCCCCAAATTAGAATATTTGCTTTTGATTTAGCGCCTCTTCTTAAATGAAGAACACACACACACACACACACACACACTGTAATCTGTATTCTGATGAACTGAGGTTTAACCATACTGTATTTCCTTTTTTTGCCCTTAATTCAGATGCATGGCTATATTTTACAAAAGCCCCTTGGACTTGAAAACTTGTCAGCTCTGAATCCTATATTATATTTAAACCCAATAATTCACAAGAAAGAATGATGTCGTTATCAATGAGTCGGTAAAGCTTTTAAAAAACTTTCTTATATTGATCTCAATCACTTTCAGCAAGGATGAGAAATTACATGGCTCAAAACCATAATAATAATAATAGAGAAGTTATTGTATCCAAATCACAATTATGTAGCATTGGAGACATCTTTTCAGGATGAAGCGCAATTTTCTTTCACTGGGTCATGCCAAATACAATTAAAAAGTTGGTCTTCCTCCCAAGAGAATGCAGGGCAAAAGCAAAACCAAGTTCACACTTTAGCAGAAAGAAAGAATGCAGGGAATTTATGGGGCTAATTCTAATAATTTCCAAAGATATCATATTTAAATAATGCCCTGAATATCTCATCCAGCCTGTTTTATTCCAGTTTTCCAGTCTTTGCTTTTATGGATGAGATTAAAGTGAGAAAGTCTGGATTCAAGTCTCAAATTCACTTGTTTCTAGCTGTATTACCTTGTTCAAGTCACTTGATCTTCTTCAATATTAATTCTATGGGGCTCACAATATTGACAATCCCCACTTCATAAGGTATGAATCAAATGACTTGATGTATTGTGGTGTGTATAAACTGTAGTGTACAGTCTATATAGTGTATTTGCAAATTGTACGAGGTTATCTCAACTGTTTTTCTTCTTTTAATACAGATGTTAACTGTTCTATTTTATTTTTTTACTGCTTAGATTTCCACTTGTATGCCTCCTCCTCACCACTTCCAGAAATTCATCTCATAACAAAGAATTTTGTAAGAGGGTGATAGAGAACAGAAAACAAATCAGTAAAAATGATCAATATATTTTTTAAAAAAGACATCGTGTACAACATTCTGCACCTGTGCAGGAGGCAGGGGGAGGTGTCTTTGAGGCTAAGCTTGTTCTGTAGAGTTTCACAGTATCCAGTTTAGCTTGGTCAGCTGTTATTATTAAACATCAGATATGGAAGCATTCTCAGTCATCATCTTTCTTGATCATTCTGCGGCTTTTGGCACTGTTGACTTTCCCCTCCTCCTTTACACTTTTTCATTTGTTGTCACTACTCTATCCTCGTTCTCCACCTAGCCATCCGACTACTCCTTTACTGGACCATCATCTTCTTCCTACCCTCTAAGTATGGTTCTAGATTTTCTACTCTTTCCTCTTTCATTTTTATTTATTTTGCTGTGAACTCATTAGCTCCTAAGGGTTCAATCATCATAACTATACAAATGATTCTTAAAGCAATACATTTTACCCTAATTCCTCTCAAGAACTACACATCACCAGCTCATTCCTAGGTTGTTAGGGATTGTTGGCATGTCTCATCAATTTCTCAAAGTCAACATATCCAAAAATATAACTATCTTTCTACCTTTCCTCTTAATCTGTTTCTGTCCCTAAACTTTCCTTGGTTGGTTGAAGATGCCACAGTCTTCCCAGCTCACATGAGCAGGACCTTTCATGTGTTTTAAGTACTCTCTCACCTCTACTTCTTAGAATCCTCAGTTTCTTTCAGTACATAATTCAGGTACCATGTTAACACAGTATAAGATTTGATATCAGAGGACTTGGGTTTGAATCTCATTTACTACCAGAGTGACTTCTGGAAAGTCATATAACTTCTCTGCACTTTTGATTCTTCATGTGTAAATGGAACATGTTGGATTAATTGACCTCCGAGAGCTGTTCTAGTTCTGAATTTACAATATTTTTATCCTGGGTAACATCAAGATCAATGAAGGGGATACAGCCTTTAGAAATTTTATCAAAACCATCAAAAAACAAATAGTTCACCAACTGTGTACATCTATGATTTACTTAACTACAGTTATCCCTTTCACATCATAGCAGGGGCTATGAGCACAAGCCCCTGCAATCTGGAAAGTCCACATAAAATTTTTTGGCCCTCCCTTTGTGTCAGAGAAGTAATCTGTATTTTTTTTTCTTTTGTGGGGTATATTTCAGTACCTTATTGTAAAATTTGGGTTAAGTGTTTAATCATAGGCTCTGTGTCATCTGTTAGCTTTCACATGTTCAACCAAAATTCCTACTTATGCCAACCCACAATGTATCAAAACTTCAATAGGGAAAGTCAGGTTGTGGAAGGAATAATTGCACTTAATCTAAATGGTGTGTCCCCATATTCTGTGGTTTCAAAATGCTTTTTCTCTTCTCACTGAGTCATGAAAATGATCACTTTCCCCAAGAAGGAGTTTGACATACAATGGATTATATTTTATAATCATGTTTACCAAATCTATATAATCTGTTTGATTGCCAAAAAAAAGGTTATTTTATTCACTTATTTTTTAATGTACTGTGGTAGGACTGAATGCATATGAGGGGTTCAGGCAGTCTATTTTTTCAAAAAAAATCTTAGTTATTTTTTTTCATATATGATATTCCACACCTGCACAGAGGGAGGCATTTTAGGAGTTAAACTTGTTCTTTATATAGCTTCATTTTTTTCTGGGAGTGGAATATCTTTGACCTGGGAAATTTCCTTTACCAACGCAGATTTTCAAATGCTCAATAATTCACTGTCTCAGGAATAACAAAGGTCAATTCCTTTCACAGATGGGATTTGAGCCCAGGTCCTCCTGAGTCCAAGACTGGTGCTCTAGCTCCCTGAAAGCTGTGGAAATTCCCATTTTGAGAATACCTTCAGGTGGACAGAGTACTTTTTTCACAACAACTCTGTGAGGCAGATTGTTGTATCAGCAAGGACCCTATCATACAGAGGAGGATCTGCTGTACAGATTCTTAGATCTGCATTTCAGGAAAGCGACTTTTGAGGGGTCAACAATCTACTTTAATTAAGCACATATATCATTCACTTAGCTCAGGGGAAAAAGTCAGCACCCTGAACTTCAGAGAAAATACAAAGAAATAAAAAGCAACAGACATGGCTTCCAACTGTCTGGCCATAAGCAATACATACGTCACAGATCAACAGATCCAACTGTTTAACTATACACACATAGTTACCGGAGAGAAGCACCAACATCTGGGTTTTCAAAGCTAGGGGGTTCCTTAGTGGTTGCCCAGAGTCTCATCTGGCCAAACAAACACTTCCAGTGAGTAAGCCTCAAAACAAAACCTCACCTCAGAGTATGTATACACTTTTCAGAGTCAGAGGGCATCAGAATCCCTTGAAAACCAGTGCTTCATTAGAAATTAACAAAAGGTGTGGGCCTTCCAATAGCAAAAAAATTCTCTCCTAATCAAGCTTCCCTTAATGGGCAAATCCATTAATGGGCGGGGAAGATCTTTAACTCTCACTAGTATTACAATTAGATACAGGAAAATTACATTCAGGATATTTGGGAATAAGGACACTGATTAAATATAATATGGCTAGATTTGTTTGTCTCATCTAAGGAACTGAAAATGGAGACATACCTTTCAGGACTTCCACTTTCTATTTCTCTTTGCACGAATTCTACTGATTCATTGGACATAACCATTTGCTCAAAAGCCCCAGAAATTCACCCTCATTGTTTCCTCTCCCGAGTGTATTAATACTCAGTCCCGTAGGGGGAAACACCTGGCAGGCATTAACATGATTGTTGACAATAGAGAGACAGGTTGATCTGATTCCAGATGAAAACAGTGAGGGAAAAAAAAAAGTCTGGAGGGAAGAAGGAAGAGCTGCAGGGGACAAAGGAGGGTTTGAGAGGAAGGAAATATCAGAACAGAAATACTTTCTTTCCCCCTTTTTCTACTCTTAACTTTCCTCTCAAATAGTCTACTTCACCCCACATTTTTCAGAGTCCCCAGAGCAAGAAATCTTAACCTAGGTTCTATAAACTTAAAAAAATTGCCTTTATTTCAATATATTTCAATATAATGTAATCATATGTATTTTTTGCATTTAAAATATTCTGAGAAGAGGTCCATAGACTTCACTAGATTGCCAGAGCAGTCCATGTTGCAAAAAAATGGTTAAGTCTCTGTCTTAGAGACATGAGGAAAAAATACTTTCAACCATAATTTAAGAGGTAGCTGAACTAGCATTCTCTTTCTAGGGTTGGGGCCTAGAATCTGAAATCACAATGACCACAACCGCTAGAAGGCAGGGAAGGACACTTCATATTCCTGGAAATTCAAGTCCACCTCAAATTATCCACCACTGGAACAGCTGTGCTAACCACATGGAAAAGGGGAAGCACGAACCCCCCAAGGAAGTGGCTTCAGGAAAGATAGAATGCTGCAGGAAGCCAAAAGAGATGTACAGTCCCACAAATAACAGGGGGCCATTTGCCAGACATGGAGGCCCCAAAGAAATGAACCTGACATGTCAGGGTTCCAACTTTCTTGTGGTCTCTGGCAAAGTGAAGCACTTACCAGTCCATTCTGTCGTTTCTTTTTAGCTGCCAACCCAACCAAATTTGTTTGGTTTTGAATCTGTGACATGATTAGGAAGGAAAATGCTAACTTCACCTTTCTTGGTTTCCCGTGAGAAACTATGGTTCAGATAGGCATATTCATCCAATAATCTGAATGGGGTAGGGTGTGTTGGGAACTCAACCAAAAGAGTCTGCCTAATGGATATGTGCCTGCAAAACTTTCTTAGTTGAAGTTGTACACCCTAGTCCTAAAGGCAATTTACCACAAAAAAAAAAAAAAAAAAGACATAGCAATCTTGTTCTTGCTTATTGTGTGCAAATGACAGAGCTCCAACCCAGCTGCTACCTAGCCATGGAATGATGCATTCATCAGTGATGCTGCCTTTCCCCTCCAGGAGATGTAGACCTACCTACTAGCAGAGGAAGTGGGAGTTGGCAGAACAGCAGGATGTTTGTCCAGGAGGACAGCAAGTGATTTTTTTTTTTTTTTAGATAGGGGAAGGAACAAAAAGGAAACAGCACCAACTGTTTCCAAAGGCTTCTACCATTCCTTTAGCTCCTTTCCCTCTAGCTGTTCTCAAACTTCCCCCTCTATCTACCTTCCCCACCTCCTGCCACCCCCCAGGAGAAATCCCAACTATGCACAAACAAGAAGACATTAAACAAACGAATTGGCTCCAGACGCCGCAGCTAAATTGGGTATAAGTACCCACTTTTCTGACCCCATTCTGCATTTACTAGGGAAGAGTAAGCTTAATTGCCCCCATCCCACGGCTATGTTGACATATTTCCAAATGATTACATAACTTCCCCCACATCCTTCTCTGGAGAGGCTTGTTTATCAAAAGTGTGGGAGCTGACAGGATGGCATTATTAGCATGGCTGAGAGACGGCCGCATTGACGATTTGTTGAAGAAGATTTTAACTCTAGTCACTTACAGATGGGATGCTTCCTGACACATTGCCCTCACATAGGTAGACTACATAATAAAAGCATGCAAATATAATGATGGAGGTATTACAGACACGATGAGCTAGGGATAGGGGAATGCGGAAACCTTCTGAAATCGTTGTCACACCAACAATGAAAACATAATTTTGGTTTGTCAATTTATTTATTTAAAGTGAAACACAACAAAACCCAAATAGACCTGGGAAGATGTTGAAGGTAGGAATTCAATTCTAATGACAGACCTTGTAAAACTCAAAAGACAACAAAAGAAGTTGCCATCCAATCAATATAATGGATTGGAAACATTCAGATTACATTCTATCTTTAACCATTCCAAAAGACCAGGAACTTATGACATGGTCCTTTTAGGTCAAGTAAGGTAAGAACAGGAAAAGATTAAATTGTATCTATTGCAGTCCCATATTCTGAAGTGAGAACTCGGAGAGACCTTAGCTTAAAAAGGTGAAATTCTCACATGGCATCTTGGATCATTTCCAGTCTTCCTGATCTATACCTGTCCACTGGACCTAGTTGGCTCTGGAGGAGAAAGTGAGGCTAGTGGATTTGCACAGCCCTCCTTCACTTAAATCCAATTCATATGTTGGAAGTCATGACATCGTCTTCCTGATGTTATGGTCCTCTTCAAGAAAGAAGGACAAACCACACACAACACAATGCTAACATCAATGTGACTATAAGTCGTATTAGATTAACAAAGGTAGCAATAATCAGAAATTGTACTCTGAAAATGATACTCATAAAATATACCATTGGCCCAGATTATTATGGATTATACTGAAATTCAACTCACTACCAGCACTGGAGAGTCAGAAGGGAGCTCAATGGTCCTCTGATCTAATCCATACGTGAAAGGAATCTCCACTATAACATACCAGAAAAGTAGTTATCACATCTCTACTTGAGTATATAACCTTTTACTCTCCAAGTTAAAGGCTATAGATCTCTGATAATTTGAATTGCCTGTATTTGCTTTGATACATTTTAACTGTATTTCTATGTATTCATGTCTCCTCTATAGAACACAAGCCCCTCAAGGGCAGGGAAGATATCATTTTTGTCTTTTGATTTCCAGAGCTAAGCACAGATGCTGGTCACATTAATAAATACTTGATTTTGGAGCTGGAAAAAAATCAGTACTAAAATAAGCAAGAGCTATGGGTATTTGGGGCGGTTAGGTGGTGCAATTGATAGAACACTGGGCTTGGAATCAGGAAGACTCATCTTCATGAGTTCAAATCCAGCCCCAGGCACTCACTAGCTGAGTGACCCTGGGCAAGTCACTTAAGCTTGTCTGTCTCAGTTTTCCTTCTTAATGAGCTAGAGGAGGAAATGGAAATTGCCAATAAAACCCCAAAAAGGGGCCACAAAGAATTGGATACAACTGAAATAACTTATCAACAATATAGGTGTTTGGGATGTTTTCTGGCTATACAATAATCTTATCCTTTAAGGATTCACTCTGTGGAAAAGGAGAGAACCCAAATGAGTAGAAACCTTCCAGTTGGGTCTCCATTCCCCTTGGGCTATCAAAAAGCAACACAGAAGTGGGGGAGGCAAAGCATAGATGGGGAAGCCTTCGATGGAAGAGTCAGGACAAAAAGGAAGCTCACTGTAGCTCATTCCTTAATTACAGAGGCCACGAGTAGATTTGTTTGCATCTATTATAATTACCTGGAGAGGAATCTACAATTCCGATCGCCGTGTTGGCAACTGGAGGGACATTTTATTTTCCCCCATGACTCTCAAGCAAACTCTCATTTAGGCCTGCAGCTTGCTTTGCTCTCTATTTGGGGATTTTTATCATTCCCTTTTTCAGTGTTACTATGAATTTTACTTTTTCAAAAGTTCCTTTATCCTCCCAACTTCCTTGAAAAGGAGATGAGAGGGAAAGATGTCTATTGTCATGCTCTATTTGTATACTTATTACTAGAAGGAAAACATTAAGATGTTCTTTATTATCCACACATAATAAAAGCTGTGGTCATTCCACAAAGCAATTTGAAATTATACTAAGAAAATTACTAAAATATCTTTGCCCTTTGACCAAGACTACTAGGTAGGCATACACCCCAAGAAGGTCAAAGAAAGAAACTGAGGCCTCTTATACACCAACATAATTATACCAACACTATATTGGAATATATTTTATATACATTCATATGTAAATATATACATATACATACACATGCATATATAAACAACATGGAAACTAGGTAACATTCATTGATTGAGGGATGACTGAGCAAATCATGTTACACAATTAGTGGAATATTCTACAAGAAGTAATGGTCATAAAGAGCAGAGAGAACCAAGACTCAGATGATTTGATACAAAGTAAAGTTAGCAGAATCAAGAAAATAATACATACATATGAATACATACAAATATATATATGTAGATATGTAGGTATAGATATATCACTTCATGTAAAAATATATACACATCTGCAAATGCATATATGTGTGTGTGTGTGTGTGTGTGTAAAATCTGTACAACAATGACACTGAAAACTGAAACAATAGAAACTAAAAATTCCAGTTACTATGACAAAGCTAGGCTCCAAAGAAGAAACGAGATGCTCAACCTACCTCTCTGCTTTGCTGTGATAGAGAGCTACAGCCCTAGAACGCTGCATACGTTTTCAGTCTCAGTTAACATGCTGGTTCATTTTGCCTAACTGATTTTTTCCCTCTCTTTTTTATTCTTTTCTCTCAGTGCTAGCTCTCTGGATAGGGTGGCATATATTTGAAAGTAAGGAGAAAAGGAGTAAGCATTTTTTAAAAAATAACATTTTTTTAAAAGTTGGTTCTTTGAAAAACTTAAAGTGGGCTGCTTGGTTGCACAGTGGATAGAGTGTCTGGCTTGGAATCAGACTCATCTTTGTGAGTTCAAATCTGACAATAGATGCTTATGAGCTATATGACTCTAGGAAAATCACTTAACTCTGTTTGCCTCAGTTTTCTCATCTGTGAAATGAGCTGAAAAAGAAAATGGCAAGCCACTCCAGTATCTTTGCCAAGAAAACCATGAATGGGCTCATGAAGAGTTGGACATGATGGAAATGACTGGTTAAAACCTTGAAGTGCTATTTAAATGAATATTTAAATAATAATATAATAATAAAGGGTATAATTTATATGAATACATGTTTATATTTATATAAATAATTTATATAAATTTGTATAAATATAAATAAATGATAAAAATAAAATGAAGGTAATGGATAAACAAAATATATTAAGAACTTTGAAAAGAAAACAAGAAAAAAATACCCATACAAAAGCCTAGTACAGAATTGAATCA
Source organism: Notamacropus eugenii (assembly GCF_028372415.1). Lineage (NCBI taxonomy): Eukaryota > Metazoa > Chordata > Mammalia > Diprotodontia > Macropodidae > Notamacropus > Notamacropus eugenii. The sequence continues at coordinate 22,708,717 of NC_092878.1, forward strand.
CCCCTTGGGTGTTGACTGAACTAGCTTTGTTCAGGTTTGTGATGTCTGACTCATTTATCTTATTATAGTACTAACTGCTGCCTCTAATGTCAATTTGTTCTGCCAATAGCTACCTGTATGACGGAGCAAGTCAGTTAATCACTTTGGGCCTCAGTTTCCTTCTTCACTTGTAAAATGAATTGTTAGATTATATGACCTTTTTATTTGAATATGATCCTAGTTACTCTTTTTGGAAAAAACTCAAAGCAGCTTAGCTTTTCATTCATTAAACAGAACTTCTTAAAAGCAAGAAGTGAATGAAATATAATAGTCTGTATAAAACAGATGTAGATTTTAATGTGGGAAAGGATTGATCACCAGTATCTTCCTACCCATTCCTCACACACCCACACATACTCACTTGTTATCAGACAGATCTCAGGGCTACTGTCATTGCTAGAACAGTATGAAGAATGCCATCCACATTTGGTATCTGTTCCTATTGTTAGAGGCTTATACAGATGTGATAACAATATATTCCATAAAACTAGAAGGGGGCTATAAAAAAGCCAGGAAGAGAGAGAGAGAGCATATGGCTGTCCTAGTGAATAGTTGCTTACAGCCATCCAGAATGCCACATTATCTGTAAAACTTGTATGCTAATAATTCTGCGTGACCCAGTCCTCCCAGATCATTAGGAAATGGTTGAGTTCTTATATCATTTGAGGCCAAACATGCAAACTGCCCTTGATCCAGCCTCCATGGTTATACAAATAAAAAAAACCTGAGACCATTCTCCAGATCTGAGTGCTCAATTTGATTTGCATATGTCCTTCCTCTTTTCAAAAGTGCGAATGGTATGTGTGCCTATATTCTTCTACACACAAATCGTTAGCACTTTAAAATGATAATTATTGTGTCCATGTCAGGTTCAAGGTTCTTAAGTCTTCTTTCCAAACTCTACCAAGAGGAATATAATGGGAAAGACCACTAGAATAGGAGACCAAAATTTTTGCTCAGTTATTTTTACTCATGTCTGATTCTTTGTGATTCCATTTGGGGTTTTCTTGACAAAGATACTAGAGTGGTTTACCACTTCCTTCTCCAGTTCATTTTACAGATGAGAAAGCTGAGGAAATCAGAGTAAAGTGACTTGCCCAGGGTCACATAGCTACTAAGTATGTGAGACCAGATTTCAACTCAGGAAGTTGAAGTCTTTATGACTTCAGGTTAGACACTCTATCCAGTGTGCCACCTAGCTGTGCCAAGAGACCAAAGACCGGGGTTCAAAGTCTAGCTCTTCCTTTATTTGCTCTGTATCCTAAGGCAAGATGCTTAGCCTTTCAAAGTCACAATAGATGTTGATTTTAACGCAGGGGCAGTCACATAAAAATCTACAGTAAGATGGTCTGTATGACAATGTCATGCACTGGATGACTTTTTAAGGTCCCTTTCCAATCTAACATTCTCTGATGTGGTGGTTTAATGATAACCAGGTGCTCACTACATCACTACTTTGCAAGGAAATTGGTACCTGAACTGGGACAAGGCAGAAGTGGACCAACAGAGGAGTGCTTGGAAATGAGGTGTTGGGTGAGACCTATGGAAAGAATTTATTGACGATGAAGTGCATTGTTGCTTTAAGGTTCATTAAAGGGAATATATATCTTCTAGAGAGAGGGAGTGAGTAAAGAAAAAGACAGATTAGAAATGTTTCTTTGTTTGCTTTTTTTATGTTGGTTAGCCATTTTAACCATGTCTGACTCTTCATGACCCAACTTAGGGTTTTCCTGGCAAGGATAATAGAGAGGTTTTTAATGTCCTTCTCCAGATCATTTTTTCAGAAGAGGAAATTGAGGCAAAAAGCATTAAAATGACTTGCCCACTTAATATGTAGCTAGTTAGTGTCTGGGCTGGATTTGAATTCAAATTTTCTAAATCCAGGCCCAGCACTCTATCGACTGTGCCACCTAGCTGCCCCAATTACTAGAATTTCATCATTTATGCTCAAGAAAGTGACTCATCATTCTTTCACATTTTCTTTTTCATGAGAAATTAGCCCCAGAAACCCTTCTCCTTCTCTGTGATTCCCAGAAATTAATTTCTACACTGTCATAAATTAGGCGTCTTGGGTTTCCATAACCTAAAAGGAGAAGGAACTGATGAAAATAGTAATTACAATAGAAGCTAATTTTATAAAGCATCTTATAGCTTGCAAAGCACTTTACTATATGTGGTCTATTCTATTGATTCTAGCGTATAGTCTGTCTATATAGTATATGCTCAAAAACCCAGAAAAATCTTTTTCAGTAAGCCTTAAAATATAAGAAGCTCCCAAATTTCAGTAATACCTGTCAGAAATCTCTTTGGTCAAGAATGTCATGAGGAACAGATAAGACCAGATCATAAGTGAATTTCAGAAAACATAAAAAAGCTGTATAAACACACACTTTTAAAATGAATTCCAGGAGCATAGATTTAGAGGAAGAAGGGACCAACTCCTTCATTTTTCAGAAGAGGAAACTGAGGCATTACTGGATGGTACAGTGGGTAGAGTACTAGATGTAGAGTCAGGCAGTCCAAAATTAAATTCCAGCCTCAGACAATTGAGTAAGGTTAGTTAAGCTTTATCTGCCTCATCTGTAAAATAGGGATATTATACTAGCACCTACCTCCTAGGATTGTTATGAAATAAAATAAGGTCTTATTTGTAAAGTGCTTTTCAGACTTCAAAGTGATATATAAATGTTAGTTATTATTATTTTTTATAAGGAAGTTACCTAAATTGCCTAGAGACAAACACCTTGTGATCATATCAGTAAACTACCCACCATGGCAATAGACTATCACTTCGGCAAACTCTTCTCCATGCCACTGTACTCACCACTAAAGAAATATTTTACTTTCAAAACCTTAAAAAGTAGTGAGACTGAGGACACTTAGTAAGAAAATCAGATTATCACTTTAAATTGATTTAGCACTGGTAAGGTGCTAAGTGCTCCATAGAACACTACCTTCAAAATAACACCTGGAAACAAAAACAAAATCCTTTCCTTTTTATTTCTCCCTGAGGCAAAAGTTTGATTTTTTTTTTGTCTCTGAGTCTCTGTAGCCCATTGTTTGCTGCTCATGTTGATAAGGCACCATCCCCCCTTTTTCAAAATTAGAGAACATTGAAGCAAAAACACATTTTTTAAAAGTTGGTTTTATTTCCCCCTCTGGTGTCAGGGATGTGATTTTTTTTTTTTCTGTTGTGCAGCTGGGAATGAATTGAAAAATTGAAATAGCTTATCATGGGGAGAAGAAAGCATATGATGAGGGAGTGGTTTCTGAGGCAAGGAAAATCTTCCAGTAAGGTAAACATCTGGGACTGATAAACTGACCCCCCCCCCCAATCATATATTTGCTGTAATAGTGCCCTCTTTTTTCTATGATTAAGGTAACTAAACTTTTTGAACCTTGTTATGTTTTTCAATTCATACATTCAAATCATAGTTACACACCAGCATTTTTTTTTCTAAAAAATGTTCAGAATTTGGTCTAATTGTAGAGTCCTGGAAAGCAGTCTTAACAGAAAGAATTTTATTATTTTTATAAATGGAAATCTAGTGATCTTAAGAATATGTAAGTCACATTTCTGCATTATACTCAACTGCTTTTAAGTTGTTTCTCTCTCCTGTAGGTAATCCACCTTTTCCCCTTCCCCAGAACACACTATCATAGGTTTTCAATGGGAAGGGATTTATTTTAAAGGCCATGGAATTCAACCGCCTCATTTTATAGATCAAGAAACGGAGACTGGGAAAGGTTAAATGATTTTGCCTAGGGTCACAATATTGTGACCCATTGATGGTTGGTTGCCCACAGTGATGTGACAACCACCCAAAATCCTTTAGTGGGCAGTATGTTGCGGCAGGTTTGCAATGTAAGTTCTTTGAACTCAGTTCTTTTTGGCTCTAAGCCCCACTAGGCTCTATCCATGGCAACAACTAGCTGCATCATTCCCTAATATCTATCTACAAATGTTAGTTGGCCACCTCACAGAATGACAGCTAGCCCCAGCCTCACAGATAATATAAAATGGACCTAGAAAAATTGAGTCCCAGAACCCCTCAGTGTGTTGGCTAAATTTGGTCCTTTCTGATGAGCAACAGAGCCAAGCTCCAACATCTTTCAAGACCACTTAACACTCCAACAGCAGGGAGGAAAAAGGCAATATACATGCGGGACAGCCTTGACCTCCACTACTCTTAATAATTACCTTTCCGGTTTATTGAGCAGACAACAATAAATACGCTTTTTAGAAGGCTAGACCATTTAAATAACCAGAGATGCTTCAGATCTATCCTCCCTCCCTTCCTCCTGGATAAAGCAAAGTCTCTTGAAAACCTTTCAGATTCACAACACCTGTGATGGATTATTTATAAATGGAATGAATTGCATTTATGAGGGACATGTCAAATTATACGTTGCTAATGAATTTTTGGATGCATCTGCTCTGTAATTGTTCTCAGTGGATGCACCCTCATCTTCACCTGGCTTTATTTTCCAGATTTTGGTGCATTTTCATTTGGAATGTAATTGTTGAGGCGATCTCTGTTTCTTTGTTCTAATAAGATTTCGTTAACACTGTTACACATTCTGCACAAAAGAGGAGAGAATGTTCGGGGTGGGGGTTGGAGAAAACGGTCTTGGGGAAAGGAATAAATCATTGGCTTGCATTTCTTCAGTAACTGACTGCTTGGCCTCCATGTTGTGGGTGCTATTGTTAGATGCACTGGCTTTCCATCTGTATTTACCGGTTGTGGAAGTTGCGTAGTTTGTATAGCGATCGAGTGGACAAATGCTAAGGATTCCTCTATTGACAGACAGGCACATGCTTTTACTTGTCTCTGAGATTTTTTAAAAGGTAAAGAAAAGCCCATTAGGAATACAAACAACTTGTTTCACACAATACCACCAAACCAGCAACACTTTCAATGATGATGCCTGTCATGGGATGAAAGTAGAAGGAGGGATTCGGTCTTTGCTATGTTTGCATAGAATTTCCCTTACAATGGACAATTTATCAGTCTAAGTTCATTTAACTCTAAAAAATATAACTTTCCCAGTGGTATGTCAGGCAACTGCTCCCCCAATCAAAAGATCAGACACCAACTCCCTGTAGGCAGAGCCAATGAGGCAAATTATTGGGAGATGGGTGACATTTTTGGGTGCATTAAGTATGTGTGTGTGTCTGTATATAAATACTTTATATTATCCAGCACCTAGTAGAGTACCAAGCACATAGCAGGTGATTGATAAATCCTTGTCGATTTAAGCTCATTTTGTTTTCCTTTGATTCATTCAGTTTCATTTAAGAAGTATTTATTAGACACTTACCTTGTCAAGCACTATGGACTGGTGCTGGAGATACAAAGTCAGTCAGTCAATGAATATTTATCAAGCACACATGATGTGCTAAGTCTTGGGGCTACAAATACAAAACAAACAAAGGAACCAAACAGTCTCTGTCCTCAAGGAGTTTACAATCTAGTGGGGGAAGATGATACACAAAAGGAAGCTGAGGTCTAGGATGGGGACAGAGAAGATTAAAAAAATGAAACAGTTCCTACCCTCCAAGAATTCAACTGAGGGGGACAGTGACCAAGATAACTCAATGAAAAGTAATTTGGGAGGAGGGAAGCATAGGTCATAGGAAAGGTCTTGTGTAGAAGGTTACATTTGAACTCAGATCCTAAGGGAGGTAGGAATCAAACCTGGAACATCTCCGTAATTTGAGAGAAGACTTAAACCACACTTTTCTTTCTCTTGCTTAATTCCTTCTTCCTCTTTTCTTTCATCCTTTCTTTTTCTTTCTTTCTTTTTCTTTCTCTTTTCTCCTTCCTTCCTTCCTTCCTTCCTTCCTTCCTTCCTTCCTTCCTTCCTTCCTTCCTTCCTTCCTTCCTTCCTTTCTTCCTTCCTTCCTTCCTTTCCTTTCTTTACTTATTGATGTAGAGCTGTGAGTTCATCAACTTGGAGATTGTCCCATGTGGACATTTCCTCCACAGATGCTGATTGGCACCTTGTTTGCAACTTGACTTCAGGGTGATCAGTGTCAGAGGCAGGCCTTGCACTCAGGTCTTCTTGACTCCAAAGTTCACTTTCCCTCTACCATGCAGGCTGACTCTCTCTTAACTCTTACAGGTAGATAAGAGTAGCAGTTGATGTCTCCTTGGGGTCCTTAAGAGCTGGGATTGTTTCACTGATTGTATTTGTACCCTCCACATATAACAAAATGCCTGGTATATAGTAGGTCCATAATCAATACTTTTTGATTGACTAAAGTGTCCTTGAGTGACTAATTAAAGCTACTTGAACAATGGGTGATCATAGGACGCCAATATCAAATGGAAATACCTCAAAATCTCTTAGTGCTGTATTATCCTTCCAATCATGAGACTGTCACCCATGATTTAAGACCCCAGGTCACCCTGTACTTTCTGTGCTTGGTGAAAAGATGTCATCGCTATCCCATTAAAGATGATCATATTATTACATGAGGTAGTATATTGTAGCAGATAAGGAAGCCAGTCTCAGAGTCAGGAAGACCTGGGCTCAAGTCTTGCCTCAATGCATGCTGTCTCTGTGACCAGGGGTGCCATTTAGCCTTTGGAGATAAGACAACTTTCTAAGATTGAAAATTACAGATACATTGTTGATCTGCATTGGTGGATGGATTTTCCATACTAGGAGTCCCCCTACACACACACACACACACACACACACACACACACACACACACACGAAGTCAAAAGTCTAGCCCAAATCAAAGCCCAATGATATTTCCATTTACAAAAGCCTGAGACTAAGCAGGTTGCTCTGTGTCACATACCTGGTTCTTGTGAGTGCCATGAATGAAGAGAATTCATAGGATCAGAAATTGAGACAGAAAGGGCTTTAAAGGTCACCTAGTCCATTTCTCCTACGCCCTCATTTTATAGATGAGAAAACTAAGGCCCAGAAAAGTTTAGGGATCCAGTCATGGTGACAGAGGGAGTAAGTGGCAGAGATGGGATATGAACCTAAATCTTGATCCCAAGCCCAGCCTCTTTGATTATATTATGTGGCCCCTGTCTTACTGACTGTTCCTCCAGCACAGAAGGTCATTTTTGTGTATAAACACCTATGAAGGCCTATGGGGTATTATTTTTCTTATTTTCAAGAAAGTTTAAGCACCAGTGATGGACTGGTATTCCTCCTGCTCTGATGTGAAACAGCGGAGAGACATTGCCTCCCTCATGTGGAATAGAAGACAGATATTTTTCAATATGGCCTGGCAGTCCAAAGTGTTCATTTTGTTTAGTCTGTGCAGCATTAGAGGGACGGACGCTCCCATCAAAGAGACACAATTTAAATGCAGATCGTAATATGGTGTGTTCCCTGGAATTGCTAGCAAATGTTCATTATATTTAACCGTAATGTAAAAATCTGGGGCTTATTGTGAAAGAAGGAGCTGATTTAGGATCCACTAAACTGTATGAATCGCATGTAAATAATCAGACGTTTGAGTGTTATTGTTTTGTTAGCACAGTGCAAGGCGGTTTACCAGACTAAATATTAATTCCTAGAGGATTCCGGGTAATGTTTGACAAGTACAGCCATTTCAAACTTCTGTTTAGTTAAGGCAGGCTTCAGTTTCTATAGGCACGTTTTAAAGTCTCTTTTCTGCTTTCCCTCTCCTCTTTTCTTTCCTCTTTTCCCTCTCCTTCCCTCCCTCCCTCTCTGCTCCCTCTTCTTCTTTCCCTTCTCTTCTTCATCCCTCACCTCTCTCCCTCCCTCTCCTTATCACCAAATCCCTTTTTCCTTCTCTGCCTCTCCTCCCCTTTCTCCATATCCTTATCTCCCTCTTCTCTCCCTCCTTCCCATATCCCTCTTTCTTGCCTTCCCCCTCTCCCCTTCCTCCCTCTCTCCCTTCCTCTCCTCTCCTCCTTTATTTCTTACTTTCCCCTCTTCCCCTCTCCTCCCCTCCTGTCTCTTCCTCTCCTCCTTTCCCTCCCTCCTTCCTCCTCTGCCCTTTCCTCTCTCCCCTTCCCTTTCCTTTCCTTCTCTTCTCTCTTTGCCTTTTTTCTTCTCTCCTTCCCTCTCCATTATTATATAGTTTTCCACACCTCCTCAGAAAAGAAAGGTGGCCCTAAGTCACAATATTGTATACATTGTCGGACAGACAGAATATCTGAACCTAACATTTCCCTAGCATAGAGAACTTGCAGGTGCTAAAACTCCTTCAACTGATGCCCATCAGCACCTTCTCTGCAACCTAGGACTTAGAGAATCGAGAGATAAAGTGGCAGTGTGTGTCAGTAGCAGGAGCGCTAACAGCTGGTGGGAATCAGGGAAAGCCTCTAGGAGGAGGAGGCATTTGAGGTGAGCTTTGAAGGAAATTAGGCCAGGCTCTCTATCTGGTATCAGAGGTGTCAAATACAGTATGACCCTCCAAACGCCTGAGTGTGGTACAAACTAGATTAAAATGAAATTGGGAAATATTTAACCAAAGAAATAAAAATAGAGCAAAATAGGAATCATGTTAATATCTGATTTCAAAGTGGACCATAGCTGAAATTTTAAGATTTACAAAGCACTGTACATGTTATCTCATTTGATCCTCACAACAATCCTGGGAGGTCGGTGCTATAACTATTCTGATTTCATATGTAAACATATATATATGTATATGATATATACACATATATAACTTTTAATTTTTTTAATTTTGTAATGTTATTTTACTCTGAACTTAAGAAATAAAACAAGCATTCCCATAACATAGTAGAATAGAAAAAAAAGATGAATGTGTATGAAACTGCAAATCTATTACGTGACTTTTCTGATTTCACAGATAAATAATCTGAACCTCAGAGAGGTTAAATAACTTGCTCAGCATCGCACAGCTTAAAAAATGTCTGAGGTAAGACTCAAACCCAAGATTCAATCTCTTAAGTCCAGCACTCTTAATACCATGCCATGCCACCAATCATGACAGATGTTTCAAAGTTCAAAACTGGAGACCAAAATAGAAAATAAATTGGGTTTAAATGAATCATTTCACAGGCTAATACAAGCACTGCTGAGAATGCATCAGGCACTAGCTTGATAAAGGAAAAACTTTAAAATAATCAATGTGACTGACACCCAAGGGTAAGGAACCCTTCACTTTTGATATGGCTGTGAATTTTTTTTTTGATTGTCAAAAAAAATTCATCTCTTTCCAAAAATACTATACAATCTCTTACAATGACATCTAAGGGGGCTGATTTCATTTTTATGCACTGTATCTGTTATTAATTATATTATTAATAAAAATGCAATAAAATACAAATCAGGAAGCTCCATCCCCAAGTCATAATTAAATAAATGTCACATTCTTGATTGTGAGAAAACCAATTAAATCTAATTTCTACTCTGTTTCCATACATAGGCTGCAGCTGTACATGCTATCCAGGGGTAATTAACTGCTCCCAACTGCCTTCTTATAAGAGTGGAATTTCTGAAACTGGTGGCACAACATGTACCCCTGAGATGCAACACAGTCTGAAGTTGTTTAGGGTGTTCAAGCTTCTTTAATGACCCCAAGACATATTTTCACTCCACAATCTGTCCATTGGTTCCCCTATCTCATGCCTCTAGAACTTCTCAGGGCAATTCCCACCTAGAACAAGTTCAGATGGCAGAAAAAGCAAGAACAAATACCAAATGGGAACATTTTGTCCTCAAGTCTTAAAAAACTATAAACACACACATATGTAAGTATATATGTATACATAATGTTTGTGTGTATCCTAAAAGGAGGAACTTTTCAACTTCCTTAGAAAATAAATCAAAATATGGGAGTGGTTACTCAGGTTTTGGTTTCGTTTGGGTTTTGGGTGGGGAGGTAGGAGGGGAGACAACTTTTATTATTTATAACTAAACTTTGAAAGAGTATGTCATTAATTATAGTAGGTATATAGATAGTGGGATAGGTGGCTGAACAAAGGAGATAGATAGATAGATAGATAGATAGATAGATAGATAGATAGATAGATAGATAGATAGACAGACAGACAGACAGACAGACAGACAGACAGACAGACAGACAGACAGACAGACAGGGCACTATGGGTTTTGGGTGGAGGGCTGCTTAGAGAATGTGACCCAGGATACGGATTTTGACCAGGGATAAAGGAATAAAATTCTCAGATTACATAGAAACTTAATTTCATTCACATCCTTATTTTTAACAAGACTACACCTAATCAAATGAAAAGCTAGTCTCTTTTATAAAACTTTCTGAGAAAATTATACACCCACACATTAATGTTTAAGACTGCACACAATCAGAACATTCAGCTCAGTTCAATAAATAGGTATTGTGCTAGACATCAAAAACACAAAACCAAAATGGCCCCTGGACAAAAGAAACTTACATTCTCCTTGAGGGTTCAGGGATGGAGGAGAGGAGTAGTGTGAATATAGGCAAATAAATATAAAGCAATATAGTTTCAGCAGGAGAAAGCTCTGATATGTTTAACATCAAACTTGTCTGTGTAGACTGACACATTGCTTAATCATTCCATCAACCTTCTCTTCTTGGGCTGCACAATCCCTTTCACTTGTCCTCAAAAGTCTTATAATTTTTCTCTCCAAATTCTCCATACCCTCTTTGAGTTGATGGATATGGAAATGGAGACAATATTGTTAGGAAGCTAACCAAGCTAAATATAACATGGAAGGTGGATGAGATTTGCTCTGCTTCTTCCCCAACCTCAAGGGCAAAATGGAGAGCCATGAGTGGGAGCTGCAGGAAGGCAAATTTCAGCTAGATGTAAGGAAAAATGAGAACTGTCCCAAGGCTACCTAGCGGGTCCCCCTTTAGTGGGGTGCTTTCAGGCCATGGCCAGATGACCATTTGTCAACAATAATTTGTAAAAGAGGATTCTTGACCTGGTGAGGTTGGACCTCAGAGGTCCCTTCTAATTCTAGATAAACATCAACACTTTTATCAATCTTAGTATCCTATATGCTTCTGAAATTGTGTTCTTAGCAGTTAGCTTATTATGGAATCTAGATCTTTTTTTTCTTCTGTATGTGTGCAAATAGTCCTTTCTCCATAATCTCTGTCTCTCCACACTCTCTCTCTCCCTGTCTCTCTCTCTCTCTCTCTCTCTCTCTCTCTCTCTCTCTCTCTCTCTCTCTCTCTCTCTCTCTCTCTCTCTCTCACACACACACACACACACACACACACATACATACATACATATAGGTGGTTGGAAGAAGAAGAAGGAGAGAGAGAGAGAAAGAGAGACAGACAGACAGACAGATTACTTTCTTCGGTCCATCTGTGAATATCTCTCAAAATTACCAAGGTCACCTTTTCTTCTGATCCTGTTTGTCAGGATGCTTGGCCACCCTCAGACATTCAAGCATAGGATGATCTGCAAATCAATGACCCTGTTTTCTAGTCTATCATTAGGCTCAATGGTTAAAAAAATAATTAAACAACACTGGGCCCTTGCCTACTCCCCACACTTATGATCAACACTTGCTATGAGCCCTCACCCTCAGCCGGACACTGATTCATTGATAAGTACTCTCTGAGTGGAGAGTGCATTTAACCTCTTCCTGCTGATATATTCTATTTCATCTGAATTTCCCCATTACATTCATCTCTCCCCTCAGCGAGACGCTCTGTCGAGGTGTTCATTATAAAGTGCCTGGGTATATGTCTCTCTGTGGGTCTGGAGAGTAAATTAAGATGTGTTCTTCTGAAATCAGTAAATCTGTGGTCTAAAATTCTGTAGAGTTTAACCACGAGCTTAGTACAACTTCCTTTGTAAATCACCTTGGGCATGTGTTTTCTGAAATCTGTATGTGAGTTATTGCCTTATTTTCATACTGTGGGTATTGTTTATTATAGAAGGGCCATTAACCCTGTATGATGCAGATAATCTCCCCCTTGCTTGTCTCCAGCAGAAGATCATCTACTGTCACCCTGATCAAATCTATTATGACAGCAGAGCTAGTAATACACAAGGTATGGGCACAGAAAGAGCATGCTTCATACGCTTCCTCTGTCTGCTCTCTTTACAGCGTTTTCCCGTATCTCATTTGATACTTTTCAAGCAAAGAACATCACTTTACTAGGAGCCATTTTGCCCCCATTTCCTCATACACATGGGTCTCTGGAGGAAACCTGGATAAAGGATTTATATAAAAATTGTTCTTACACAGTAACACTGCTGATTAAGTTCACTATTAGTGACCGAATGTTTGTATTCTTGATGCTTCAAACACTCAGCTCAAAGTTTCTCCTTAACTCTAAGCAATAAAACATCTCTCTAGCTGACCTTCCGCAAGACAACTCTAGAAATGATGGTCTTCCCCAAACTTAGTTTTAAACGCGAGAACACAACTGGCACTGGGGGAGCTGGCATGCACTTCCTTACACATGTTACACGCTCCACATACCCATGACCATAAAGATATGCCGTGAATTATATTTGCTATGGGGCTGTGTCTACATACACACATAAGCTTTTATAATTTAGTTATTTACTGTGCAGTCCTACTGCTGTAAAATGCCATTTTCTAAGAATACAGCCAAGGCTTAAGTCAGCATTTTTATGATATCATCTGTACTGGGAAAACATTAAAGGCTCAATATTTAATAAACATAATAAACATCCCCATGAAACAAATTGTTCATAAACTACCTGTTTAATTTTTCAGGGTTCCTGAACCACATATTTTCTTATTAGTTGTGAGCCTGCTGGGTTGGAGGATAGATAGGGCCTGTCAGGGATAGAATATAATGTAGCGGTTTTATGAATTATTTCTGTGAGGAAAAGCCTATTACAGCTGACAAGAGGATGATGATATTAGCCCATCACCATTCAGTTGGCACCACCCTTCCCCCTTTCATCCATCAGACCTCTTGTATGGAGGCTGTAAGCCATGCGGTCTTTGCATAGCCAACACAAAGACAAATACTGCTCTTTCTCAGAGTCCATGAAACATTTAGTATTTCATTTTGAATCATGGCAGATGACAGAAACAAATGGCCTAATGAATCTCCCTTATTGTCCCTTGCAAATCTGAAGATGAACGAAAAGTAAAATCTCTGTTTCTTTTCTTTGGGTGCATCTGTCCTCTATGGAAAGAGATCCTTGCTGCATTCTAAAGAAATGCTGAGGTGATGATAGAATGGGACCTGTAAACAAGCAGCTGGATTTCCAGATCAACCACACGGCTTCGACGGTTCCCTCTGTCTACCTGTTCTCTGAAGCAATGTTTTTTTGGTCACCTTATTATACACATATGTGTATATATGTATAATATATATGTATTTTTACATATATGTATATACATACATAGACATAGATATATGTGTATATGTATATACGCTGCATCAGAAAGGATGGGGACGAGTGAGAACAAGAAAAATCCTAATGACGCTGAGGATTAGGGAGCAAATGGAAATACATTAATGGGCGACATGAATTATATGCCTGCTCTTATTGCCTTTTTGTTTTATTTAAAGGAAAATTCATTAACTCTGCCCAAATTCTTTAGCAGTGTCTAGCTGCAAGAGCTCCGCTGAACTAACAACGCTTTTATGTGAGACACAGTAATCGTATACACTTTTAAAGGTGACAGTAAAGGATTTTGAAATATATTTTTATAAAGCCAGTAAGAGATTTTGTGGGACAGAGCCAGTCTTGGGAGGGGGGAGGGAGCAAAGCAACTCTTGAAAAATGACCCCACTAGCCAACGGGCTATATGGCTTATCTGATGTTCGAGAGTGCTTCCAGGCAGAGTGGAATCCATGGTTTTGAGACAGTGGCCCAGCTTGTAGCTTGACAAAGACCATCCGTTAGGAGATCTTCCTTATGCCCCTTGGATTTCTTTTTAAAACAACAAAGCCTTGCTTTGCCTTTGCAGTCATACCATCAGATGGGCACAGTGTATCAAAATGTGCTCCATAGACTATTATCTTTCAAGCTCTTCTTTGCAACCCAGTCCCTCACCTGATGTGTCAAATCAGCATGTTTCTGCTAGCACAACACAAAGAAGTGCATGGTCAATGGTGGTGCGTTTATTACTAAACCTTAAACACTACCTAGGGGAAAGAAATTATTTTAGGACTAAAACTAGGGGCGAGTATGGGAGTTGCTGTAGGTGGAGGTGGGTATAACTTTTCATTTGGTTTTCTTTGTATACTGGTGGTTGTATGCCCAGGCTTCCCACTCCCCCACACTTTTTTCTTTTTTTTTTTTTTTTTTGCCATGACTGTCTGTAATAGCTTTTTCAGAGCCATTAGAGTTGTCAAGGAAATTTTTCTTAGTTCAAGTATGTACAATTGATCCTGATAGATGATAATAGCTTCCAAACTTGGCAAAGCTCTCCTTCGACATGCAGAAATAAATATACGGTGGCTAAAAAATGGCATGGTAACGGGTACTACAGCATCACGTGGGTTGGTGGCACTTTGGGTCAGTATCGGGAACAGTAGTGTGTCAGTGATCCTCTTATAGCAGATGAAAATGTAGTGTATTCATTCTACCTGTCTAGTTCTAGCAAGTTTTGATCATCTGCATTAGAATTTGGAAATTGTATGACCTTGACTTTATGATGATAACAATAAATAGCATTTACAGAGTGCTTTAAGATTTACAAAACAATTCATAGAGTTATTCTCAGAACTCTGTGAAGTAGGTGCTATTATTATCCCCATTTTTCAGAGAAGAAAACCTAGGCTGTTGGAGGTTAAGTGAGTTGATCCAGGTCACAAAGCTAGTAAGTGACAGAACAGAATCAAATTCAGGTCTTTTTGACTCTAAATTCAGTGTTCTATCCACTGTACCATCCAGCTACCTCTAAATGTTGTATATTGCTGCTGTTGGAGTTATGAACTGATCCATTTGGAACTGTGTCCATAGGACATAAGATTATGCATACACTTTAACCCAGCAATGCCACTACAAAGTCTATATCTTGAAAGAAAAAGAAAAAGGACATATATATATATTTAAAAAGACTTGTAGCAGCTATTTTTGTGGTGGCAAAGACCTGGAAATTGAGGGGATGCCCATTAACTGAAGAATGACTGAACAAGTTATGGTATATGATTGTGATAGAATACCATTGTGCTATAAGAAATGACAAGCAAGATGGTTTCAGAAAAGCTTAGGAAGACTTAAATGAACCTATGCAAAATGAAATGAGCAGAACCAGGAGAACATTGTACCCAGGAACAGCAAGATTGTAAGGATGATGCACTGTGAAAAAAACTTATTCTGATCAAGCCAGTGATCAGATACAGTTCTAAAAATCCATGATGAAAAATGCTATCTATTGCTTGGCAAAGAATGGACGAACTCTGAGTGGAGATTAAAGCATACTGTTTTCACTTTCTTAATTTTCTTACTTTTGGTTTTGCTTTTTGCAACATGGCTAATATGGAAATGTTTTGCATCACTTCACATTTACAATAGATATCATATTTCTTTCCTTCTCAATGGATGTGTGAGAGGCAGAAATGAGGGATAAAATTTGGAACACAAAACTTTAAAAAAATGAATAAATATGAACAAAAAAGGTAGCATGCTGCTAATACAATGCTATGAGGACTGAATTTCTTTTTTTAATTTTTAATTTTTTAAATTTTTAAAAAAATTTTAATTTATGTATTTTTAGTTTTCAACATTCACTTCTATAAGTTTTAAATTTTCTCTCCCTCTCTCCCCAAGAGTGCATACAATCTGATATGGGCTCTACACATACATGCCTATTAAACACATTTTCACATTTGTCATGTTGCATATAAGAATTATAATGAAGTGAAGAAACCATGAGAAAGAAAAAACACAACAAAATAAAACAAAAAGAGAAAATAGTCTGCTTCACTCTACATTCCAACTCCATAGTTCTTTCTCTGGATGTGAATGGCATTTTCTATCATGAGTCCTTTGGAATTGTTTTAGGGCCTTGTATTGCTGAGAAGGGCTAAGTCTATCAAAATCAGCCACTGCACACTGTGGCTATTTCTGTGAACAATGTTCTCCTGGTTCTGTTCATTTCACTCTGCATCAATTTATATAAGTTTTTCCAGGATTTTCTGGTCTGCCTGTTCATCATTTCTTATAACACAATAGTATTCCATTACACTTATATACCAAAACTTATTCAACCATTCACCAGTTGATGGGCATGCCCTCAATTTCCAGTTCTTGGCTACCACAAAAAGAGCTGCTCTAAATATTTTTGTACATGTGGGTCCTTTTTCTCATTTTTATGATCTCTTTGGGATACAGCCTTAGAAGCTGTACTGCAGTGTCAAAGGGTATGTACATTTTTATTGTCCTTTGGGCATAGTCAGGTCTGAATTTCTTAGGGATTGCATTTTTTAAAATCACAAACAATTTCTAGAACAGGTAAAAATTTCATCAATAAAAAAATGAAATGGAAAATAAAGATCTTCTTTGGCCTTATACATAGCTCTTTCCAAGAGAGACAATTATAGGGGGTAAGAGGACAATTATAGTATGGATGCCATGCTAGCATTGTTATTCTTTTCAGTATGTTGCAGTAAATTCATTTTCCTACAATCAGACAAGTGAAATTAGGAAGTTGTGAATAGAAGTCTGTAAATAACTGCAGGTATACCATTAAGATTCCTCATTTCAAATAATAATATTTCCATCTTTCATCATGAAGTATTTTAGAACTATCTGGTTATGAGGTCAATTAACTCATGAAGGGTAAGAAATGTCCATTATCCTAACAATGTAGGAAGCAAAACTGAGGTAAGAAAGGCAAAATCTATGCATTGGCTACAACAATTCTATTTGGTCACGGAGCTTTTTCCAGACCCCCACT
Source organism: Notamacropus eugenii (assembly GCF_028372415.1). NCBI lineage: Eukaryota > Metazoa > Chordata > Mammalia > Diprotodontia > Macropodidae > Notamacropus > Notamacropus eugenii. The sequence continues at coordinate 22,725,592 of NC_092878.1, forward strand.
CACTTTGACATACCACTTCTGCTTCTTACTGCTTACAACTTGTATAACCTCGGACATGTCACTGATCTTCTCTGATCATCAATTTTCTCACCTGTGAATATCAGAAAATTGAGAGTTCTCTTAGCTCTCTTTGCATTTTCTCTTTGGTCCCTTCCAGTCCAAAGTCTATGCTTATAATAAATATATTTCCATAAGCAGTTTCCTCTTGAAAATCCAACATGGTCAAAATAGACTAAGAGGAAAAATATGTTGAAATATTCTCTAGACCTATTCCTGAAGGCTTCATAGACAGCTAGTAGTAGTTAAAGGCTTGGTAAGAATTGATGGTCTACTTACTCATTGTTTGGGTTTTGATGACTCAGAGTAAGTTTAAATAGCAACTGTTTCTGTTCTGGCCAGAAACTCTGAGGGTCTTCCCCAACCTGACTGTTGCTGTTGTAAAGTCATAGACCATCTTTTACCTCAGTTCTTATCTAACCTTGTTTCTTGTTTGTTTTTCCTTGTCAAAGACTACTGATAACATCAGGAGGATGGTGTCTTGACTTGCAAGTGAATTAGTGTGTTTTTTCTCTGGATGTGGATGGCATTTTCCATCATGAGTCCTTTGAAATTGTTTTAGGTCTTTTTATTCCTGAAATGGGCTAAGTCTATCAAAATCAGTCATTGCACACTGTGGTTATTTCTGTGAACAATGTTCTCCTGGTTCTACTCATTTCACTCTGCATCAGTTCATATAACTGATGGGTGTTGAATGGATGTTGCATCAGACAGATTGAGACCTGAGAAGGATATGAGCTTTGACAGGTCAAGGTCTCCCACTTGTAATTGCAAGGACCCTGACATACATAGGAGGGTCTGCTGTACAGGGTCTTAGAGCTGCTTTTCTACCAGGAAAGCAACTTCTGAGGGGTCAACATATCATTCACTTAGTTCAGGGAAAAAAGTCAGCGCCCTGAACTTCAGAGAAAATGCTACAAACAGAAAGACCAACAGACAGGGCTTCTAACTATCTGACCATAAACAATACATATATCACCAATCAACAGACAGATCCAACTGTCTGACCATTTCATACATACATAGTCACCAGAGAGAGAAGCACCAACATCTGGGTTTTCAAAGCCAGGCGGCTGCTTAGTGGCTTCCCAGAATCTCATCTGGCACATGAACCTTCTTCCAGAGAGTAATCCCCAAAGTAAAACTTCAGAGCCAGAGAGTATGACCCTCTGACCCAGTGTCTCAATAGAAATTAACAAAAAGTACTGAGGCTTATTAATGGGTGGAGAAGATCTTTAACTCTTATTCCCCCACCACCACCACCACCATTAACCATTAACATTAACATTACACCACTGCATCCTGGGTCATCACCAGTCATCTTGCCTGATGTCTTACCACTGGACTCCAATGACTCTTCAGGACAGAATGAGACTGATGACTTTGCCCAGCTCTGCCTCACTTAAATTTAATTCATTTGCAAGTCAAGACACCATCCTCCTGATGTCACCATCCTCTTTGAAAATGAAGGATAAGCAACAAACAAAGCTAGTCAGCATAATAGATAGAGCAATGGACCAGGATTCATAAAGAACTGAGTTCAAATCCAGCCTCAGACACTAGCTGTGTGACTGAGCAAGTCACTTAACCTCTGTTAGCTTCATTTTCTTCAGCTGCAAAAAAGGGAAAATAATCACACCTCCCTCCCAGACTTGTTGTTAGGATCAAATGAGATATTTATAAAATGCTTATCATAGTGCATGGCATATAGTGAGCCCTTAAAAAGGCTTAGATTTCCCACCCATGGGCCCTATTCAGAAGAGGTAATGCTGAGTTTTGGTGTGGGGAAAGGAAGATGCCCCATCACTCTTAGAATTAGAACTAAGACTGCATTTTTGAGTGTTCCACTCTTTCAGATCCATCTATTGACTATTAGAGATGATGGTATGGATTGTGAAAGAAGTTTGGCCTTTCCTGTACTTTTAGGTCTCTCTATTCATTAAATGACAATGTGCATCTAATAAAGGACACTGGACAATTTCCTAATGTTTATAAAGGGCATACTCTTATCCTTTTGAACTCAGAAAACACATTTATATGGAAGCTTCACTGCTTTAGGAGGATGTTAGAATTTTACATTAAAAATTGATGAGGTCTGCTGCAATATTAGCCAGCAAAGTAGAGTCTAACTGGAGAAAATAAGGAGGAAAAAAGAAATACTATTTGTGCACAGAAAGAACTAGAGATAGAACATAAAATGTAGTTTTTGCAATAACAATTAAAATTTAAAAGATGGCCAAAATTTTTTGCAATAAGAAGTATATAAAAACTCACAGAAATTTTCTTCTGTGAAGAATATCATAGGTATTCCTTCTAAAATCTCTTTTTGAAGACATCTGGAAAGAATGATATCTCATGGATTCGGAGTCAGAGGGTGGGGTTATGGTTCCTTGGGTAAAGATTGTGGGTAAGTAAGAATTCACAGCAAGAAAGTGTGCAGAATGAAGGGTGGTGGATTTGGAGTCAGAGATGTGAATTCATCACCTAATATCTCTAGGTCCGTTGCCTCATTCATAAAATCAAGGGATTGGACTAAATGACCTCTAAGATCCTTTTGAACACTAAATCTATGATCCTTTGAACCCAAACTCTATGATCCTGTGATTCCCTTGTCTCCTTTTTTCCGTTCTTCCTAATACCTAATACAAACCCAAAGTGTCTGTGAAGAGGTAGACATGGGAGACATTGTCAAAATTTATTTCTTCCCACCTCAAGACCTAGTGCTCACTGTAGTTGAAACAAAGAGAAATTTGCAGATGAGAGAGAGGGAAAGAATGAATTTCAACAATGACAGCAAGTCAGACTTTAACACTGAGCTTGTTTTCCATCTCTGAACAGATCTATGAGAGGCAGCAAGGAGCAGTGGATAGTCTATCAGCCTTGGAGTAAGGAACCGAGGGCTAAAGTCCTGTTTCTGACACATCCCAACTTTGTGGCCCTGGACAAGTCACTGACATTTTTAGTGCTTCAGGAAATTCTCCAAAAATATAATCCACAGAGAAGTTTCTGATATACATTAGAGAAGAGAGTGTGCACATTCAAAGTTCCCCATGCTAATGAAATCACAAGATCAGAACACATAATAAAAAAAGACATTGATAAACTAATTATTCGTTGGCTGTTCCACATCTTCTTATCTGTCCTCAAGCTTCCTTTAGCAACTGCTCCCTCACCACCTTTATTTTTTCTTGTTTGTTTTTGTATTTTGCAACATGGCTAATATGGAAATGTTTTGCATGACTTCACATTAAAATTGGTATTATATAGCTTGTCTTCTCAATTGGTGGGTGAGGGGCAGGAGTGAGGGAGAGAACTTCATTTAGTACTTCATTAAAAAAGACGAAGCTATTTACAAATAACTCTCCTTTCTTCTCTCCTAATCTCTTATCACTTATATTATTTTGGTTATTCTGGTATCAGATGAAGAAGAGTCTTTACCCCTCTTGTCAAGACCAATTGCTTGATCCCATCTCCTTATATCTCCAACCAGTTTCCAGCTTCTCTCTCTCTCTCTCTCTCTCTCTCTCTCTCTCTCTCTCTCTCTCTCTCTCTCTCTCTCTCTCTCTCTCTCTCTCCCATACACACATACGATGCTTCAATCTTTCCCTTTCTCCTAATCTCTTCCATGATGCTTACAAACTGTGACATCTTGCCTATCCTTAAAAAAAACCCTCTTCTTCTTCATTGCATCTCATCTAGTTATCATTCCGTATCCCATATTTCTTCCTTTTCTTCATATTTTCCCTGAGAAAATTGTTTATACAGTGTGTCTTCATTTCCTCTCACCTTCTCCACCCCTCTGCAATCTAGATCCATTCAGCTGAAGCTATCTCTACAAAGTTAACATCAATCACTTAATTGACAAATTTAATGATCTTTTCCTCTGTCTCCATCCTTCTTCACCTCTCTATGTTTTTTGACATTGTCAATCACCGTCTCCTTCTGAATATTCTCTCCTCTAATTTAAGTTTTTATGACACTCCTTTCTCCTGGTTCCTCTCCTGCTTGTCTGAATAATCCCTCTAAATATTCTTTGTTGGATCTTTATCCAGGTCTCATTCACTAACATTGGTTGTCCCTCAAGGTCCCATCCTAGAATACATTCTCTTCTTTCCCTGTATTATATGACTTGGTGATCTCATAATCTCTCATGAGTTCAACTGGCATCTCTATGAAGACAATATCCCAGATCCGTATATCTAGCCCTAATTTTCCCCCTGAGTTCCAGTCCCTCATTCCACTGAGCCACCTAGCTGCCTTCACCTAACATAGTGCTTTATACAACTCATTATCTATGTCCAGACCTATGATCTTGTTGGTATGAGGAAAGTTCCAGTATGGGAACTCCCTCCACTGAGACATATCCACAACTAGTCTGTGACTTCAATTCAAATCAATAAACATTTACAAAGTGCCTACTATGTGCCAGGCACTGACCATACTAAATGCTGGCAATAGAAATAAGCAAAAGACCTTCCCTACCCTAGAGGAGCTTACACACTAATAGAAGACAACACATGAAAGGAAGCTAGAAGGGGAAGAACAATTGAGGGTCCCTGGCAGAGGGGATGGAGGTATATTATTTCATGGAAAAGAAACCAGACAGAACTGCAGATGGAAAGTAGAGTGAACTGGAAATGCAATTCCTGCCCATTATAAGGGAAACCTTTAGGAAGAGTTTGGTACTCTACCCTCCAACCCTCCAGTCAGAGGGGAGAAGAGACTGAGGGAGGTGGTACCCCAAGCTTGAGTTAGCAGCATGATGATGTGTTTACAGGAGATCAGCCAATCCTACAAGTGCCATCGTGTTCCTTGGAAACCAGGCAAAGCTGCAGATGGAGAGTAGACATACAGTCTTAGTTATCTGAGGAACTGGCAAGTCATGTCTTGCCTGTAGTCACACAGCCAGTTATAGGTTATAGTCAAGACTCTAACCTATATCTTTCTCCCTCTAAAGCTGCTCCACAAGTCACTATGCCACACTGCATCTCTCTGTGTATATGCTCAGTACTTAATAACTACTTTTTGAAGCAAGTTGAAGTGAGACTCCATTTTACAGACAACAAAAAGGTGACTCAGGAGGGTTAAGAGACTAACTCATGGTCACCAAGTTACTAAGAACTGGAGGTAGGAAAGGTGTCATCCAGGTCTTCCTGACTTCAGATCCATCTCCACACTACCCTACTTCTCATTCAATCATTCTCCGCTAGAGAGAGAAAACTAAGAATGCCTTGTAAACTGGGTTGAAATTAAATTATTCATCCAATTTAGAAATGGAAGAAAACTACAAGCCAGGGATGGTCTATTCTCAGTTAGTTTTAGAAAAGGTCAATTGTATGGAGCAAATAGCATTAAAATGTTTTACAAGTTAAAAGTTGAAATGAACAAATATATAAAGGTTGGAACGTAGCACATGGTGACCTAAAGAATTGTTTGACAATGTGAAGACAAACGAAAGAAAGAAGTTGATGTTTTCTTACAAAGGTGATTTTTTTTTTAGGTGAAAGAAAGTGGTTTGTGTGCAATTTAACTAAATGAGGTTCCTAAAAAAGATTTTTATCACAGCTAGAAATTATAATAGAGTTGTGTGAAGGAAATCAATATTTCCATTTTATTGCAGCAAGTTTGAAAATATCTGAGAAAAGGTGATTTAGGCTGCTCTGAGGTTTGTTTCAAATTGTTTCATCTTCGTACCTTCGAAGAATGCTCTTTGAGGGCAGAGAGCTTCGTTTTTGTCTTTGTAGCCCCAGTACTGAGCACAGTTCATGGTGTAGATTAATAGGATTTTAATAAATGTTTGTTGAATTGAAATGAATTAAATCAAAATGAAAAAGATTGTGGAGACTGCCAAGAATTTCATTAAGCAGTTGAGTTCATCAAATGGAAATTCAACTGGTTTTGAGATTGTTATATTCCAGTTAAGAAAAATAAGCATGTAGCATGTTGTAGCTTAATGAGCATTTATTTATTTAAATAACAATAATAATTATAGTGCTATTGACATACTTTTGATTTTCCATCCATTTCATTTCCAGGTTTAGTCCTGCCCTTTCCATACACAGAGAGCCATCCCTTTTATAATAAAGGGGAAAAAAGTAGTTTTCCAAAATTAACCAAGTTCTGTATTATGTTGTAACTTTCCACACCCAAAGGCTGTCCAAAGAAATAAAGGTGATGTGTTTTTATGTCGCTTTTTTTGGGTCAAATTTGCTCATAGTAAACTCACAATATTCAGTCTTGTGTTGTTATTTTTCAGTCCATTTACATTGTGGTAGTTAGTCATGGTGTATATTTTTTTCCTTGTTTGGCTTACTTCATTTTTCATCATTTTATATAATTCATCCCGTGCTTCTCTGGATTCATCATATCCATTATTTCTTACAGCACAGTAATATTCCATTATATTCACATACCAATACTCATATAGCCATTCCCCAATCAATGTGTATCTACTAGGTTTTCTAGTTTTTTGCTATCACCAAAATATATTGTTTCTATGAATATTTTGGTATATGTGGATGTTTCTTTTTATCTTTTGTATCTTTGACCAAGTTTTCCAAGAAAATCTATCTAGAATGAATATGCTAAATACTTGAAAGAATGGTCCCTCCATTATGGGAGTCCTTATAGGACTGCTTCTTGAATGACTGAAAATCCCACTGGAAACTAAAAAGGAAGCCACTACTATAATAATTACAACAGCAAATAGTAACAATACCAGGAGATTCCTTGCCACTGAAGTCTTTTCCCAATGTCTAACCTGTTGTCAAGCTGACCTTGGGCTGTCAAAAGCTAATGTCAATAGAGCACAAGCTCTGGAGAAGTTACAAATATAGGCCCAGTGACAAACTACATGGCTGTCTTCATCTTACAAGGATCAACCTAATTTCAGAGAGATTCATCACCAGAATGGCAACAAGGTAATGAATTTCTCACACACAACAAGAATCGTAAGAATTCAAGAAGGCTGTCTGCATACTAAGGCATAGAGGGGTGCTCCCCCCCCTCCAAAAAATCACAGATCTTTGAAGAGACCTTGGAGTCCATCCACATAAAACACTGTGCACCAGATGAAAGGACTTCAGCTCTTGAAGATAGGAGGCGAGTAATAATTACTGTGACTACATTCTGTGCAACTCCCAGTTTTTAAGACTAAAGGGTTTCTTTTCCAGCAGATCTGATTTCAACCCACACAAACAGAAATATCTCTAGCTTTATACCACTAAACCTTGGGAAACTGAAGTATAAATTACCAGAAAATCCACAAATTACCCAAGAAGTTTGGAAGTAGAGAGAAAAAAAAGTTCACAGTATCTGCAAAAACATTGTCTAATTTTTCCTGAAGCCAGCAGGGCATGTGATTTGGTAAGAATAGAAAGTTTGTTGTGGTGATTCAGAATAAGGTGATTGGCACTAAAATAGACTAAAGTTAGGTACAGAAGTAACTGCGGTTGAAACAATGACTGAATATACAACCAGTGGAACTATACAATATACCAGGGGTGAGGAACCTGTGGCCTCAAGGCCTGTATTGTCAACATATTTTTAAAGGAATTAATGTGTTTTTAATGGAATGGAAAGATCTTTTCCATCCATTAATAGTCCCATATGACCTGCTTGAGTTGCACGAAAGCCTGAGTCACATGAGTCTGTGGTGAAAGGAGCTTGCTGAATGGGGGGAACAGGAAGAGGCAGAGCTGGAGCAGAACTGAGAGGAAGTTGGTCAGACTAGTCAGAGGACAGTAGGCAGTTAGGATTGTGAGTGTTTGTTTGTGGGAAGGCCTGATAATGTGTATAGACTTCTGGGTTACCATGGTGGATTTCTTTGTTGCTATGATGGATTTGGCTTTCTGGTGTTTGAATAAATGTTTTGGTTCTGTCTTCCATGTGGAGAGTCTGTTCTATTTTGTGATTCAGAACTATGCTTGCTCATTCATGGCTGCCGTGACTGTGGTAAATATTGCCCTGGTGACACAAGGCCACATGTGGCCCTCTAGGACCTCAAGTGTAGTCCTTTGACTGAATTCAGAAAGGGCCACACTTGAGGACCTAGATGGCATCATGTGGCCTCAAGGTCACAGGGTTGCCCACACCTGCCACTATCTTACTATTATTATTTATACCACTAGGCAAAGTAGTGTTGGTACATGTTTATATCAGCTGTTAGTCCTTGAATGAGAGTTAATAAAGGATTATCCTGTACGAACTTAAGAGAGTTTTAGGAAATAACTGCTAAACAGATTTACTGAGATATAGCCATAATGACCAACATATCTTGGTCATAAACCGAATGACAGGAACTTAGATTTATAAGTAATGTTGAAGGCCATCTAATCTGGTCTCTATGTGAAGCATCTTGTTCATGAACAGTAATAATGCACTGAAATATTTCACTAAAACAATTCCATTTGCTGGAAATATTGCAAAATCCAAAAAATATTATTAGAGATATTCACCATGATCTCATTAGCATGGAATTATGGACAAAGCATTGGCATTAGAATCATGAAGCTCTATATTCAAGACCTGCCTCTGGCACACGCTGGTTGTGTGACCATAAGCAAATCACTGGACTTCACAATTCCTCTTGCAACTCCAAGTCTGTAAGTTATAATTTGCCAGTTTGCATTGAAGGTAAGAGTGAGGGTGAGTCTCTACTCCAATGACATCTACTCCAATGACACTTATTTAGTATTTAGTGTCTATAGAATTTCCCTCCAAATAGACTTCAATGTTACAAACCTCATTTTATAGGTGGTAACACTGAGGATCACAAAGGTTAAGTCATATAGCCAACAAGTGATAGAGATAGAGTTCAAAGTTAAACTAATCTTTGCTCTGCATAGATCTAGCCATGTAACTCCTCTGAGCAAGAGCCTTGAATGGTTCCCCATTACCCTCTAAGCAAAGTCCAAACTGCTTTGTCCAGAGTTCTCATAATATGGTACTATTATACTTTTTCAACCTTGTCTCGTATTACTACCCTCCATGTATTCTCAAATGAGAATATTCAAATACTGTACTCCTTTCTATAATCTTAAATTTATTTGCACTGTTACCAGTGTATCACACATCCTGCCCCGCATCACCTGTTGAACAGCCCAACCATAGAAGCTCCCTTGAAAGCCACCTTCCCCATGAATCTTGTTTTTATCTTACCACAGATGTTATATAACTGTCTTTATATTTTGCAACTGCCTAATATACCTACCACCATACATTACATTGATGCATCACATCCTCCTACTAAAATATTAACTTCTTGAGATGAAGGGCTACATCTTTTCTAAATGTTATATCTCACCCAAAACCCATCATAGATCTCTGAGACTAATGACTACTCAATAAATATTTGCTGGACTTAATTGTGCCCAGATATCCTGATTGTAAATTCAATAGGAAGATTATAACTGGCCATGGAGCTAAAACACTTTGAAAAATAGCAAACACAGTTGTGTTTTCATCTTTGTGATTAGGCTCATGTCACAGAATTCAGTGTCTACCAGGCTCTGGAATGGTTTCAAAAGAAGGAATTTATAGACACTTTATAAATCACCTATCAATTTGTATCCAAACAACATATTACATGGTATGTTTGTCCAACAGACTCTGTCTTGTTGTAATGTCTTACTTATCTTCCAAAACAACAACAACAACAACAACTTTGTTTTCCCATTAAAAACAGAAAAGAAAAAAAGAAACCTTTCTATTGATCCTATTAACCCTTTGAGCTATCACCAATCTCCCCTAACATCCATCATCTATTATCTTTATCTTCCCATTGTCTCTATTTACTTTGCTTCTTCCATCTCATAACCACTTCCTCCTCTACTCCTGGTGGTGTGGCTCTTGTTCCTACCTCACTTGTGAAGCTGAGATCTCTGAGATTACTAATGACATCTTAAGTACCATATCCAATTGTCTTTTTTTTTTCCCCAGGCTTCATCCTTCTTGACCTTCCTGAAATATTCAACACTACTGACTACCACCTCCTTCAGGATACTCTTCCAGGGCTTCTGCAGATTTTTCCTGGTTCTCTCTACACAAACATTCCTTCCATGCAAGCAAGTTACGCTGGTAAATACTTAACAATTAGCTCTCTGAAAAAAAAAATCTATGCACCACATAGTTTGGAGCTCAATATGTATTATGAACATATCTCTAGTACTTTCTTAAGTCTAGATAATCAACAAAACAAGAAGTCAACACCTGATTTGTAGCATTTACTTATTTCTGAGGGGTAAATGGTCACACGGAAGAATTTAACAGCTAACTTCAGTACCTTTCTCCTTCTGTGGCTCTGTCTTTTACACTCCTTTTTTCCTCCATGATCTCTCCTTTAGTGATGTCATCTGTTCTCATGGCTCCAAATAAAGCCTCTAGAAAGATAGCCGCCAGTTCTAAATCTCCAGTGCCCATCTCTCTCTCTTGAGCTGTCATACTTTATCTTTTTTATTGCCTGTTAGTGGTTGGTTGTTGAGACTCTTAAATGTCTCATTGGATAGAACACTGGACTGGGAGTCAGGATAACCTGAGTTCAAATTCTGCCCCACACACTTACTAGTTTTGTGACTCTAGCCAAGTTACCTAACCTCTTTCCCTCTGTTTTCTCATCTATAAAATAGGGATAATCATGGTAGCTACCTCACAAGATTGCCATGAGGCTCAAATGACATGATATTTGTAAAGCTCTCTACAAACCTTAAACACCACATAAATGCGAGTTATTTTGATTGTTAGACATGTCCTTCTGAATCCCATTAACACCTCAAATAAGTTCAAAATAGAATTCGCCATCATCTTCCCTTAACAATTCACCTCCCAAAACTCCCCTTTTTCTGTTAATGGAAAACTTGAGACCAGAGTCATCTGTGAGTCTTCCCTCTCCCTCACCTCTACAGTACCACAAACATCCAAATCAGTTGAGAAGTTCTCTTAATTTTTTGCCTTAACAATATCTATTCTGTGTGTTACCTTCTCTCCAGTCACATTTCTACTATACTAGTCAAGGCCTTCATACTGTCTCATCAGGATTATTTTTCCATCTTCCCCTCTTATCTATCCATCTTTCAAAGCTGGCAAATTAATCTTCCTAATACACAGGTTAGAAAATGTAACTCTTCTGGCTCAAAAAACTTCAGTGATTTCCCTTTGCTTATAGAATAGTTTGACATTTGAACCCATCTACAATATGACTGATACACTTTATCTACCCTTGTTTCACTCTACTTCTCTTTATCTACTCTATGTTCAAGACAAATTAGTTTGCTGACTATTAGACTTTGTCCAGCTTTCATCCAATGCTGTGTTTTTGTGTATGTTCCTCTCTTCTATGCATGGAATTCCTTCCAGATTATGTATCGAGTCCTGGCTGGATCTTTCCTTCCATAAGCGCCAAAGAATTTGATAGAGTTTGAAGGTGTGTTAGAGACCACAGGGTACATCTCCTTTGGTTTGCAGATAAGAAAACTGAGGCATAATGGAGTGAAATGATTAGCATAGACCATCATCAGGCATGATGGCATATTCCTATAAACACCTCTGCAGGGTAGGATGAAGCTGGTGAATCTTATTGAGTTTGTGACTTCTGAGCCACAGCAGGGCTAAAGCCAATCAGGTGTATACACTAAGTTTATCACCAACACAGTGACCTTCTGGAAGTGAGGAGCCATCGGGCTAGCTAAAGAGGGCAGACAGAAATGGACTAGATGGAAGCTTTTCAAGTCAGGTGTCTGAGTGGCTATTGCAATTTCATGATGGATGAGATACAGAGACCCAGTCTCAAAAAGAAAAAAAAGTTAAATAATGTAATAATAAAATCAAATAAATCACATAGGTAATGAATTACCAGAGTGAAGATTCAAAGTCAAGTCAATCTTATTCCAAATTTAGTGCTCATTCTAATATATGACATTGTTCTTATTACATTCTATTATGTATCTTACCTATTTGTGTATATGTCTTAACATTCCTCTTCTACTTTCCCCCGCCCCTAATAAATTGTAAGCTTTTTATGGAAAAGATACTTCTTGATTTTCTTTCACCTCTGTATTCCCCAGCTTATACTTACTATTTAACATTGAATTAAATGAATTAAGAACAGATTAATCCGAGCGATAACAACACAAAATAATAACACATAGTCTTTATAGGCACGATCTCTACAAATGGCAAATCAACCTGAGGCAATCTGGCCATTCAGAAATATCTCAAAACATCCCTGGCTCAGGGGGAAAAAAAGGATGTCATGGGACAAAGGTTTTCTGAACTTCTTTGAGCAAAAAAAACCACCCTTAATCACAAACTCTCCCCAAATACCTTAGAAATCTCTTGTATCTTCCATATGTTAATATCTTCTTTGAATACAAAATCCAAATTAAAAACTGGAGCTGAATAGAAGTCTTTTGTTAAAAGTAACATTTTGAAATGCTGTCAGTAACTATCACAAATATTTGAGAAGTTAATATTTTAATCTTCCACTATAGCACAGAAAACATTTTTAGTGACAGACAGTGCTTCATTAATAGAGTTCTGTATGTCTAATTGCTTTAGGCACAGGGAGCTGCATTATTTTGACACATGACATGCAATTAGTACATGGTCACACGGCTAACGGGAGATTTTACACCTTTTTTCCTTCTATATTCAGAGTGAATAATTAGCATATTTTTTCTGCTTAGAATAATAATCAGAGCCTTAGATCAGAAATTGCCTAATGAGGTAAAATTCCAGTTGTTGACATTAATACATGTGACACATTTTTTCAGTTGTAAAAGTAAACCTAGTGCTGCCACTTCATTTACCCTTTCCAAAGTGTTCCTAAGAGTTGGGAGTTATGTTGCTCTTTGAGAAAAATTGGTGAATAATCATATTCAGAGAAGAAAGCCTTCCGGAATATTTTTATCTGTTTCTCAGATTTGCTGCTACAGACCACGGAACACAGTAGGTGTTCAATAAATGCGACTGAATGAAATGTCTAAAGTGACTAACTCTGGCCTTATCCCCTTATGGTTGAAGAGATACCACTTTTGATGTATAAAAAATCCCCATCCTTCACAATCTATTCCTGCTTTTCAGAGGGATGCTTCATCACAGATGATTTTGGAGTTAGGGAACGCAAAGTTAGGCTGTACCTTAAACAGTTTTCCTGTGGTTCCTTTTGATTTTACAGAAAAAAATTGGCTAAGACATTGTACCATTTTTCTCATTTTATTCAAGACTCTTAAGTGATCTAGAGCTCATGCTTTAAATATAAGCTATTTCTTCCATGCAAAATAGTAATATTACTCTCCAACCTAAAAAAAAAACTTTGTCTTTTATCATGATAACTTCCAAAACTTTAATAGCATCCCCAACAAAACAATTACAATCATAAAACAGGAATTATTTCCTGGGTTTGGGTACCATAATAATGCCTGGCTCCCATCATGTCAGATAACTAGACCCAAATTTTACCTTCTACCTCTACCTGCCTTTAAAATTCATTCCCACGAATCCATTCAAGACTTACAAAAATGGGGGTTTGACAAGATGTGTGTGTGTGTGTGTGTGTGTGTGTGTGTGTGTGTGTGTGTGTGTGTGTGTGTAGGGGTGAATCCTAAGAAAGACAGAAGGCTTTGGACAGGGTTAAATGGAATAAAGTAGAGCAATCTTGGAGGAGATTCTGTTTAGGTAAAGCAAAGGCATGTGTAGGTCAAGGTGACTTCAGGTAGAATTACTAGGAACGGACATAGAAATTCCCACCACAAATTGATCCCCAAGCAGAGAGAGTGAACTAACAGACAAAATGTTCCAAGTCAACAATTCTATCATTATTTTTTGTTACCTGTAGTGAAGGACCTATTACAATTTATCATAAATATAGTCCATCATATTAGGTTTTTCTTAATTATGCTAATATCTATACTTAGCCTTAACTGCGTTTCAGATTACTACCAAAATAGAAGAGCATGCTCTTCTGTACGTCCAATATAATAACATCACAGTAGAACTAATAAATAAAAGTTAAGATGTTCCCCAAAGTTACAAAGTCATTAGATCTCTGTTTGAATTGGGAGTGCCTCCCCAAAATTCTATGAAATAGTTACCCACTTTTATGGAAGGAAAAAAGTTGAATAGAAATCAAGGAAGAGAAAACCGCAACTAAAGGCGAGCGGGGGGGAAGCGGACTGGGGGTGGCAAAAGCAATAATGAAGTTGGTAGCAGTACTGACAAATAAATTATGTATTTGTGATGCTCCCATTGATAGGCTCAAAAACACATTTCAAAGCAAGAGACAGCATGATTCGGGTAGTTCTTCGGGAAAATAAAAACCCAGATTCATTCTAAAAATATTTGAAGTGCCTCATGGGGCAGAAGGACTCCAATTTATTGATTTACAAAGCTTTTATCTAGTATAAGGTATAGAAAACTGGCCAGCCTTGCTGTTGAAATGAAGAATCAATCCAGTACATGGGAATAAGAAATGAAAATATGTCTCTCCTGGCTCTTCCCATACTAGGTAACATTTTCTTACTGAAACTATTCCTAAGGTCATAATAGGATCACAGAATCATGGACTTGGAGCTAGAAGGCACATTAGAGATCACTGAATACAGTGCTCTCATTTCACAGATGAGAAAAACTAGACCTAGAGAGGTTAAATGACTTGTCCAGGGTGGTACAGCTAGTAACTGTCTGAGGCTTGTTCCTAATCCAGTGGATACTCTCTACAACATTATCTAAGGATATGAGGTCTGATCATCTTTGATATGACATCTGATGGATATTTGAAATGAATGATTCGATCACTGGGACACCAAAACGATGATATACAATCATCAACTCCCAAAGTTTTGAAAAAGGCTTTAGAGGTGATTTGGTGTAACCCATATCAGCATAAGGGTTCCTAATTAATTATTGATTAATTATTAATTATTCCTCAGAAGCAATCATCCAGTCTTGACTTGAAGAACTCAAGTAAGAGAAAATCCATTTATCACAATGCAATCCATTCTTACTTGTTAAAAAAAAGTCATTAAAATGAATAACTGGATTTTTAAAACAAACATTTAACTTATATTCATGTTCAGCATTGGTGAGGGCAGAAAGATCTTGAAAATGTATGCAAGCAGGAAACATTTGTCAGTGTTTGAAATGGAAATCCTAGAAAAGTAAAGTACCATTAGGGTGTAATTCCTATCTTAAATTTATGCAAAATATTTTGAATTAGACTCATTTTGCATTTCCCTTTCCCTCCTCTGACTTTTCCCAGACAAACAAAATAAATTAATTGGTAAGGAATGCATAATCTCTGGAGCAACACTAGACCCAACTTAAAGGAAAGAGAATTTTATTACATTTATCCTTTCTCTCAACAGTCTCACAGGTCTTTAGGAGTTCAAGTAGTTCTCAGATCTACATCACCTAATATCATCCAC
Organism: Notamacropus eugenii; assembly: GCF_028372415.1. NCBI lineage: Eukaryota > Metazoa > Chordata > Mammalia > Diprotodontia > Macropodidae > Notamacropus > Notamacropus eugenii. The sequence continues at coordinate 22,741,068 of NC_092878.1, forward strand.
TTCAGAAGTATTTTCTGCCTCAATTTTTTCTCTACATGTAAATTCCAGAGCCTCTTCAGCTGTTAACAATCCTTCTGCCTCATCTAAGGTTGTATTGATAAAATAGCATAACAACCATTTGAAAGGTTAAAAAAAATCAGTTATTTTATCTTCCTGATGACCAACAACTGTTTTTTTCTTTCTCCAATGAATTAACTGGATTTAAAAGTTGTAGAAGTTGTGGCATCCTGTAAATATAGCCTTAGTCTCTTCCGATGTAATTTAAGCTTATTATCCTATATTATTCTATTTTTTACATTTCTTGTATTTACCGATATATTCCCCAAGGAGGAAACACTTTAAATATTGTATAATGTGACTGAGAACACATTGTTCACTTTCTTCATTTTTCCCCATGCTCTGCATTTCCAAGAGTACAGGACATAATAGTTTCACATAGAGTGGAATGTTCTGTATTTTTGTGGCAACAAACCTGACTTTATTAACTTAACTTTTAACATTCTTGAGCAGAGAAAGACTGGTTCCTCTATCAAGATTTAAGGAAAAGACATTTTTGAACCTTGTTTCACATCCTAACGTTTAAGGAATCTCAGTTCTGTGTAAGAATCGCATCACAAATAAGTGTTTCACCAAATCTCCTCATGATAAAGCCTTTGACACTATGAGGGACTTTTATGAAAATAAGTTTGTTTTTTTAATTTTGTTGCTTGTTTTGTTTTGATTTTTGTTTGTTTCCGTATTAAGGGACCAATATACAGATTGTTTCAAAAGTCTTACTACATTTTTAAGCTTTCATAGCTTTTAAATGTCCTAAGGTTTTTGAGACACCCTGCAACATAGGATCTATTACAATCACCAAGTTGGTTTGAATCTCTCTATCCCTTAGAAAAATCTCACTAGGTTTGCCTAATAGAAAGCCCCTTAACACTAGTAATTTCTAGACAGTCCTCAAAGTCCTTATAATTATATAGTCCTGTACATTTTTATTAGCTATATCCCAAATTCAACTTTCCTCTGCACATTTGCTCAAGACCTCTGCCATCCTTGGAATGCCCTTCCTTCTCCTCTCCCTTCCCTCTGTTCAGAATCCTTCTCTTTCTTCAAGGCTATTTAAAGTATCACCTCTTCTACAAACCTTTTTTTCTGGTAACCCCAAGCATTAGTGGTCTTTCTTTCAAATTACATCCTAATTTACCATGGTGTGGCCCCCTGCTTTTTGGAGCCACAGGCGAGAGTTGGGTAAAAGGTGGATATCAAGGGTGTATGAGTAGTCCTGAAAAGGATTCAGTCAGCCCTCACACCAGAGGAGCCAGTCCTCCCTGAAGATTCCATTTAGCAAATGGGCTAAGCCAAGTTGAGATAACCAATAGACCTCAACCCCACTGGTGAGTTAAGGGGATGCTGACCCCGGGGATTCCCTGGTGTAATGGGCAGATGAGAACATTTTGTTCCAATGGCCGTGAAGGCAGCTGAAGTAACCACTATATAGCCTGCAGAGCTTAGACAGACAAGGAAGACACCAAGGTCATCCCAGGCCAGCTCCAGTTACCCTGACTTTTGTCCTGCCACTGGACTTCGATGACACTGGAAGAGAGAGTGAGGCTGATGACTTTGTGCTGCTCCGCCTCACTTCCATCCAATCAAGTCTCCCTGTAACATCACTAATCCTATCTGAAAATGAAGGACAAACATGTCCATATTGTATCTCTCTACCATCCCTTCTCCAGAAGAATGGAAGTGCTCTGAAGGCAGGGAGTATTTTGTTTTTCACTTTAGCATCCCTGCCACCTAGCACAGTCCCTTGCACATAGATACTAAAATGAATGATCATTTCCCAATCAACAAGTGCAACTTACAGTCCTGGAGAGTTTGGGTGTCTTACCCAGAATCACAGACAATCTGTGTCTGAGGCAGAACTTGTCCTGACTCAGGGCCAAGCTTTTCATCTACACTGCCTCTCAAAAATGGCATTATATAAATATTAGCTATTTATTATTATTTTTTTCATTCTGCTTATCCTAGAAGCAAAAGACCTTTCTCTGTCTAACCAGCCATTCTCTTTTCTGTGAACTATTTTATTCTTCTCCTTCTGCAATCCAGCTGGCTTTTTTCATAATCAGGCACTCTCCCTAAGTGAATCACAGGTGGTTTATTCACCCTCTTCTCAAGTTGCCCAGCTAGAGCTCTTAAAGGGAAAGAGTTCTCTATAGGAAACTTAAAAACTTCCCAAAAGAACAAAATAGAAAAGGTCCTAGTTGTTTTAGCACCATCAGAGCTTTGGAGTGTAGTGTAGCAAAAGTGAGACCCAGAACTAGAAAAACCTAGGTTCAAACCCTGTTTTAGACATTCACTAGCTATGTGACCAAGGCAGATCACTTCCACTCTCACCACAGTTTCCTTAAAACAGAGACAATAATCCATCCAAGACTTACCTTCTTCTGTGGCATGACTGGGAAAACACTGGATTTGGGGTCAAAGGAAGATGGTTCATATGCCAGTTCTGTTACTTATCACCCCCTTCATCTCCCAGTCACTAGGTATTAGATGTATCACTGGGCCTCAGTTTCCCCTATCTGTAAAACAAGAGAGTGTGCCTCTAATAAAATGTAGACTCCTTGAGCTCAGGAGTTCTCACTTTTGTTTTTGTATTTCTACCATATGACACAGTGCCTGGCACAAAGGTTCTTAATAAATGCTTATTGATTGATTGAGCTGAATTATATATAAGGTTCTTTAAGATTCCAAAACCATGTTCCCCTAACTTGAACACAGGTTTTCATGAAGTCCAAGTGAGACAAGATTTATGAAGCATCTTATAAACCTTAAATTGTGATATGAATGTTTATCATCAGCATCATCTCCCACCAAAGAGTTGCAGGCATGCAAATTTTGATTCCTAAAAAAAGACGGAGTGGCTAAGAGTTAGATGGTCTAGCAGAGGTGGGGAACCTGTGGCCTTGAGGTCATATGTGGCCCTCTAGATCCTCAAGTGTGGTCTTTTGAATCTAAATTTCACAGAATAAATCCTTCCTTTACTGGGGATTTGTTCTGTGGAGTTTGGATTCGTTCAAAGGGCTGCACTTGAGGATTTAGAGGGCCTCATGTGCCCTCAAGGCTGCAGGTTCCCCATCTCAGTAAAGAGAAAAGAAAACTACTTTTCATTTGACTTTTGGTTGCCTTGGTAATGGGCTTTTCACTTATGCTTGTCTCTTTTCTACATCTGTGAAGTCTAATGGAATGATCCAAGAAAGCAATCACATACGTACAAACAGCAAACATACGTATCCAAGCACAAAGTCAAACCCCTAACAAGTTAGAAGAGATAATTCTCAAAAATGTCAACATGAATGGAGTAGCTTCTATTGGCACTATTTAATGGGACTTGTTCATTAATGATAATGTTACATTGTTACAGCACCGTGAGCTTGACAATGCACTTTCCTCCAAGAACAAAAAACTTTGTAAATAATAATACTGGGTAATCTTCCTAATGAGAAAACTGAGACATAGAAAGGCTAATGTGATTTGCCCAGCCGTAAAAGGATCAGAACTGGAACTCAGGGCTTCTAGATGTAAGACAGTGTTCTTTCTATGGTCACTCAAGTTGCTTCTAGCATGAAAAATGACTTTTATTACTATCCCTAATAATTCACTTTGACAATCATGACAGCAGTTTGGATAGCAGCAGTAATTCATCCAACTAGAAGACCTGAATGGTCAGAAAAAATTAATCCTGTTTGCCAAATGTTTAAAATTTCAATAGAGTAAAATGGAGATAGTCTAGATTGAGATAAGATTTTCAGTATTCTGCTATACATTTAAATACAAGTTGGAGGTAATTTCAGCATTTACCCCACAGACAGACAGATAGACAAACGGATAGATAGATAGATGATAGATAGATAGATAGATAGATAGATAGATAGATAGATAGATAGATAGATAGATAGATAGATGATAGATAGATGATGCACATATATCTGTGTAGTTAACAAGGAACTGATCAATATAAGCCCAATTTTCATAGCAGGCACAATGGGCTCTACTTACTGGCAGTCCATGTGGGTTGGGAAAAAGTTACTCTTGGAAGTGTGATGACTCACAATAGAGGGACCCTACCCCTTCTCCATTCAGAGCATGCTCAGATAAGTATGTCACTGTTTTCAGTTCACATACTGTGTCATAAAGAAAAACCTTTTAATTATCTGCTGAGCCAGTCATGCAGTCAACAAATATTTTTCAAGTGCCCACTGTGTGCTAAGGATTGAATTGAACTGAACCAGAACTGAATACAAAAGGCACATACAGGTCAAATCACTTTTTTTCCCCTTCTTGTTGGCCATTGTGTGTGAGGACAGCTTGCTGAGCTCTAAAGAGCTGATGCAGAGAAAACACAGTCCAGAGGCCTGTCAAGAGGCCATGCACTCGTGGGTCTGGTGTGCTTTCTCTCCTTTCTTACAAGGCATTATGAAATTTCAAAAAGTCAAAAGAGCCTCCTGAGGTCCAGCCCCCAGACTAGGAAACTGTTAGGCCTGGCTCAGTATAGCTCAGTATTGGATAGACCTGGCAGCCAATATTGTGACTTTTAATCTAAAAGGTTATTGTCTATTAGCTATGCCACACCTGGAAGTGAAGTTGGAAATGATGAGAAGCATATTGGAGTTACCACTTTAAGTCTGAGTCCACTTTCCCCTGGGACCAAAGTGTAGAGTCTGACACATATACATGTATGGCTACATGGCTGGCCTCAAAGTAAGGGAATCTTAGATTTAAAGTCTTGTCTTTGACACATCTTGGCTATGTGACCCCAAGTCAGACACTCAATCTTCCAGTAGTCTTCAAACAATTCTGCAACACTACAAAAAACAGAAAAGCTAATAGTGCCCTTGGGAAAGGGTGTTTCCTTGCTGAGAATTGCCTGAACCAATGAAATCACAGGTCTAGACAAAATGATTTCTAAGTCTCTCTTTTATGGCAAGCCAACTCATCAAAAGATTCTCTGTCTCACTGCTTTTTGGTCTCTCTCTGTCTCTGCCTCTCTCACATATACATGTACACATACATACATGGCTAAAATTTAGAACTCCTTTTATATTATGACTCAAGACATAATCTTCTCTAACCGGATCTGCCCTAAGAAGGTGATTTGCTACAGTGAAAAGTGCATCAGTTCCAGATTTAGAGGACTTGAATTCAAATTTTATCTTTGATACTCATTTACTACCTGTGTCATTTAGTCTTTCTGGGACACAGTTTCCTCAACTGTAAAATGAAGGAGTTGGATAAGATTGCCTCTGAAATCCTCTAGCATACTGGGATCATCTTGGAAACCATGTGGCTTTTCTGGCGCCTCTCCTAACTTACCCACTGCAATCATAATGCAATTTCACCTGTAACTTGTTCTAGCAACCTGGAACTCAAGAATAGTTGTATGATGGAATACCACCATACACATACACACACATATATGGCGTATTTAACAAACTATAAAAGCTCTGATGATTCATATATCACATACAAGTGTTGATGATGTAAATGTTCATCAATGCTGGTTATAGAATGCACAAAAGGTCATCCAGGGGAACGTCGATTTTATAGCAATCACCTTTCAGCAAGATGCAATACGGAGGGCATTTGTACATCAGAAATATGACTCTTGTTTCCCTACGTTTTTCTCTTGGCTCCATTTATCTGCTTCTTCTCTACTGGTCAAGGATGATAAATAAGTGATAAATAAAGCCAAAAAATAAAAGAACGAAAAATCTTTGGGGACAACCAATACATATTAGTTTGAAAATCATAAGTATGGGCTGAGTGGACATATACAAACCATATAACTTGGATGTTCTGGTCGTTTTTTTTTTTAATTTTGCAAGGAAAAGATACATATAGCCCTCCCTGTTATTTAACCTCCTTGCATATGGATCTTGGGAAAATGTTAGTAGAGGTCACTGCCTTTTATCATAAGACACATTCATTAATGAAAGAAATGGAATAACTCTTTCTGATCATCTATCTGTTGGTTTAGAAGTCATCTCTGCTCAAAGGGACTTTATCACAGTTCAATTGAGATCTTACTCCCTTCCCCCAGTAAATTCAGCACTTGACTGTAAAGAATGTAGCCATTGAAGCAACAGAGATCAATTTTAATTTTTATAACTGTTTCATTATGGAATGAGTTCTCCTTAAAGACATCTTTATTATTTCCATTTCCTTCCTAATTGGAGTCAGAGAATCATAGGTCTTTGAGAGACCTCAGTGGTCTCTTGCATATTTCAGAGCTGAGTGTATGCCTTTCTTATGATTACCCAACATTCCATCTGTGACCCACCAGATCCAATTTGCTCCATTGCTCTTGGCAAGAAAAGACCAAGTAGGAGGATATAACGTAATGCATGTGATGTTTACAGTTGCATATCCCTGTCAGTGCATTTTGAAATTATACTAGGCTGCTTTTGGAAAATGTGAAGCTTCTGATAAGAAAAGGCTTTTCTTTGATAAATTTGTGGTTACAATGAGGCCATGATATTGAAATTTGTCAGCAAGATACAGTCCTTCAGAGCCAAGTCAATAGATTACAAATATACATAGATTATATTATGATAGTGAAATCCAGCCCAGTATTGCAAAGCTGTTATCTGCAAGGTAAATAGTAAAAATAAAAAATAAAATAAAAATAAAAAGCATAAGCTTTCAAATCTAGTGTAGTGAAATCAGAAAGAATGTTGTCTATTAGCTATTTTGTATTTGATGGTTAAATGCCAGTTTTGCCATCATCATAGCTCGTTCTATAGAGTTAAATAATTGATATATTTAGTATTACAGGGCTCTAACCTAGTGAATGCTAATAAGGTCCTTTAAAATGTTGAGCGACACACGGATCTTACTTTCTCATCTTAGAATGATACTTAGAATTCACCTCCTCCCTGAAACTTTCCCAGATGACCCTCGCCCTCATCCTCCCAGATTTCTGGTACAAATATCCCAGTCTAATTGAAATTCATTATATATTACTATATATATTCTCATTTTATATATTCTTAAGTATGTTTCTTCTCTATGAGTATGTTTCTTTCATTGTCACATAGACTGAACTTTCTAAAGAGCAGATACCTTTTATTTACTTCCTGGAACATACAGGTTCTAGGGCAATTCTGCACACAGAGGTAGGTGCTACATATACACTGTCACGATACTTATTTAATGAAATGGATCAGCTATCACTTAGTTAATGAGTTGTAGGTAGAAAAGGAAACTATAGTTATAAACTTCCCTTCCATATTTATTATTTACTCATCCAACAGATGTTTTTTGAGTCTGTAGTATATTCAAGGCACAATTCTTGTTGCTATAGGAGATGCAAAGACAAATGAAACATGGTCTTCATGTGTTCGGTTATAGTGTTCATGATTCAATTGTCAGTGAGTAAACTAAACTGCAGAGTTCATCACAAAGTCTTAGAAACCAAACAAATTTTGCAAAACTTAAGATGGTGATTGGAGAGCCAACCTGACAGGCTGGATAGATGATCACCTTTGGTGTCAAGGAGACCTGAGTTCAAGTCCTGCTCTGATACTTCCTGGCTATGTCACCCCAGTCAAGTATCTAAACCTCTCTGGGCAACTAACATATAAGACAACTAGTCACAGACAAGTTGCCAAGCTGCACTAGTGGAAAGAGATTTCATACCAGGGAATTCCTCATAAGGATGAAGTCATAGGTTTAGACCCCACACTCACCAACAACCAGAGGATGATGGTTAATCATTCCCCCAATAGAAGGTACCATTTATGCATATCCAATGTATCTGGGGATCTCTATAGACGGTTAGGTGATCACTTCAAATGGACACCATTGTGAACTCCCCTTACAGATCAAGCAGTGGCTCAATTCCTCTGAGTGTCACTGTGCCACTAAATGCCACTAAAAGTGGATTCCCCCAAGGAATTTATTCTAACTCTTTGCTGGCATTGCTGAGGCATGCCCCTCAATAGCTTGTTTGTTTTTATTTTTGCTTTTTAAATACCCTACCAACAGCTTCATTGAAGCCTGCTGATTCAAGAAGATGGAGGCAGCATGTTCCCTTTGTAGGGTAAAGTTTTACTGAAGTACGCATCTGGTGCAAATACTGAATGACATTCCCTGTGGAGTTATTGCCCATTGAGTCTGAGTCTGGCTGAATGGTGAATGAGTCATTTAATTGATTATTGTTTATGAGCTTTATGTAGAGCCTTTCCCCCGGCCCTGAATGGCACCAAAGAATAACAGTTGAAAAACATTTCAAACATTTTGACAGAAAGAAAGGGGGTGTCTAGGATCAAAAAGAGAAAGAAACAATGGAAGATAATCAAGGAAAGGAGAGGACCAAAGGAAAAGAACCAGAGAGGAGAGCTGTCCACAGGCATTTTGCGTGTGTGTGTGATTAGCAATTAGCCAGAGCACTGAGACTAACATTCTGTATCTCAAGATGCTGGAGAGCTCACTCTCCATTCCCCAATCCTACCATGTGGGGCAACTCAGGGAATGTCAAAGAATCATAATAACTCCTGGAAATGCTTTACTTCCCCAAAGGCATTGAATTTCTGAGATTGCTCACGGGATTTGTTATTGTCGTTTAGTTGTTTCAGTCATGTCTGGCTCTCCATGACCTCATCTGAGCTTTTCTTGGCAAAGTGACAAGAGTGGTTTGCCATTTCCTTTTCCAGCTCATTTTACAGATGAGGAAACTGAGGCAAACAGGGTTAAGTGACTTGCCTAGGGTCACACAGCTTGAAAATGACTGAGGCCACATTTGAACACATAATCATTCTTCAAAGGGTTTAAAACTTGTCATTATTAGACAGTTCGTTAATAAGCGTTCATTAAGTGCTGACTATGCACCACATATTTAGGTACTATACTAATAATAATACTTGTCTGTATTTGAAAGGAGGACTGGATTTGAAGTTAGAAGACTTGGGTCTGAATCTTGACTCCAACACTTATTAGCTGTGTGACCATGGGCAAATCAACTCCCCCACCCCTCTTGGTCTCATTTTCCTTATCTATAAAGGAAGTGTTGAACTAGGTGTTCACTAAGCTACTTTCCAGCTCCAGATCTACGATCCTCCATGTACTGTTCAGAGAAGGTTTGGTTATTCTTAAGAGGAATGTATTTATAAAGCTTTAAAAAGACCCTTGGGAGTGTTGATCTCCCAAAGGAGTACTTCTCACCGTATTTTCCCCCCATGTGAGCAAGTCTAAGCAACTGAACTATAGTTCTTATAATACTCAGACATAGGAGGAGGAAAGAAATCTTAACTTGAATGTCGTAGTAAACTTAGCTTTCTGTAGGGGGAATATATCCTCAACCTTCGCTGTGCATTAACAAAGTGATGGCTCTAGGGAATATCCTAGAAGTATTTAGAGCTTTTTAGTTCATGTGCACAATGGTAGAAATTCCATTAAACTACAGTACATCACACAGGAATATTAACCCGTTTTCCATCTACCCTCCACCACATCTCTAGAGTTGGTGTAATATGTTCCTCTAAATCAATGGTGTCGTAAAATGCATTGGATCTATTTAGCATCAGTCTGCCAAATTGGTGATAGAGTAAAGCCTTTTAAGCCTTTGACAGAAATATCTGTTGGGTAGTGGCCTGGACCCAGAGTCAAAAAGAATTCAATTCAAATTCTGCTTCTGACACTACTTATGTGACCATTAATTTCCCTAAACCTTAGTTATCTCACCTGTAGTAGGGGAAAGGGAAGGGAATAAACATTTATATTGCACCTACTATGTGCCAAGCACTATGCTAAGTCCCTTACCTGCAATCCTCATAAAAAACCTTGTGAAGTAGGTGCTGTTATCTTCATTTTACAGTTAAGAACATTGATGTAAACAAAGATCAGGTGACTTACCCAGGATCACACAGCTAGTAAGTGTCAGAGGCTAGATTAGAATTCAGATCTTCCTGACTCCAGATCCATTGTTCAATCCAATGTAGCTGCCTCAGATGCGAAATGCATGGTATGATAATACCTACAGCCCACTGGGTTTTTAGGATGCTCAAATGAGATCAGATGTATAAAATGAATCAATTATTCAATAAACATCCAATAAGTACGTACTATGAGCCAGGCAGTAAGCTAACTACTAGAAATAGAAAATTTTAAAAATGAAAATAGAGCCAGCCCTCAAAGAGCTTACCTTTTATCAGGAGAAACAGCATGTACCTATATGAGTAAATACAAAACTATACACACAATGAATGTAAGAGGGGAGGGGCAAGCAGTGGAGATCAGGGAAGCCTCATTTACGGGGTGAAGTTTGAAAGAACCTGTGAATTCTAAAAGGAGAAGATGAAGAAGGAGTATATTCTAAGCATGAGACAGCCTTTCCAAAGTCATTTGGATGTCAAATTAATTTAGATCAATTAATTAAATCAATTAATTAAAAATCATTTATTAAACAGTGACTCTCTTCCAGGCATTGCACTAAGCACAGGGCTGCAAAGAGAGGCAAAAATAGTCCCACAGGACCAGAATGGCATTTGTGAGATATCGTGTAAATGTCAACTAGTTTGGCTTCTCAAGAGAATTTATGAAGGAGAGTAATATAAAATCAGGTTGGAAAAGTAGGTTAGAACCACATTGCAAAGGACTTGAAAGAGAAATTTGATTCTAGAGATAATAGTGAACCATTTAAATTTATTGAAAAGGAGAATGACACAGTGGGATCTGTCTTTAGAAGGACTGTTCTGCTAGATGTCTCACGCCAATCTTTCAGCTTTACTCTTTCCACTTCTTCCTCTATCAGTTGGTTCCTCCCAGAACCTGCATTTTGAGGAGAACCAGGCTGGTCATATTATCTTCTCCCATTAAAGTGCAAGCACCTCCAGGCTAGGTAATGTTTTTAATTCTTTTTGGTTTTGTGTTCCCTGCACTTAGCCTAGGGCAATGCTATTGTTATGTATTAGTTATAATATTAAACACAACAATGCTTAATAAATGTTTGCTGATTTACTAACTTGAAGACTAGATTGGACAAGAAAGAAAGGAAATCTGATAAGGAGATTTTTGTAATGGACCTAGGCAAGAGGTGATGGGCATCTGAAGTAGGGTAGTGCCTATGTAAGTGGAGAGAAGAAGCAGAAGAGACGTTGTGAATACAGAAACTACAAGGCTTGTTAATTGATTGGATAAATTGATCAAGGGAGAATGAAAAGCCAAGGATGACACTGAAGTTAAGAAACTCAGTGATTGGAAGGATAACCAAGACAGTAATAAGAAATTTCTGAGAAGATGTACATTTAGAGGTAGATGGTAATGAGTTTGAGATGACTTACAAGACATCCAGTAAGCAGTTGGTGATGCTGAATTGGAGCTCAGAAGACAGACTAGGGATGAATTTATAGATCTCAGAATCTTCTGAATAAAAATGATAATTAAACTCATGGGAGTTGATGAGGTTGCCTAAGAAAAGAGTATAAAGAGAGAAAAGAGTGTCTGAGGGCACAATAAGAGAAAGAGGGTAAGACATGATTTAGAATCTGCCAAAGGAGACTAAGAGACAACAGGTAGATAAATAGAAGAAAAAGAAAAGGATGGTACTTCAAGTCAAGATGTCCTCCTGAATGCCAAGGCAGGTCTCCCAGCTCCTATTTACTTATAGTCATCAAGAAATCCAATGAGAAATCACAGTAAGTAACTTCTGTCCTAGAAGTGCACAAAAAATCAGCTGGAGGCTCTGCCAGCAAAGCCAGAGCCCATGGGAAGTGACCAGAGATAGATACAGCTTGCAAGGTTCTCTGTCTACAGGGAGCAAAGTATAGTACTCTCTTAAGAAAGATGAGAAAAAGAAATATGGAATCTGAATGCAGATCAAAGTATATTATTTGCTTTTTTCTTGTTTGTTTCTTCTTTTTCATGGTTTCTCCCATTGGTTCTAATTGTTCTTTACAACATGACTAATGTGAAAAATAGGTTTAATATAAATGTATGTGTACAGCCTGGATCAAATTAAAAGCTGGATTGGGGTGCAGGAAGGGGAGAGATGGGGAGAAAATTTGGAACTCAAAATCTTATGGAACTAAATGTTGAAAACTAAAAATAATTAATTAAAAAGAAAGACTCGAATGATGACGAAGTACAAAGATGAAACCTTGGAAGACTCCCAAAGAGGCAACTCTCAATAACCAGCATAGTGCCAAGCAAATCAGCATAGTACTTCAGGGCTGAGAGAGGACAGTTCAGACCCCGGGCATCTAAGATCCCTACCATTCAGTCATGAGACAACCAACAGAAGAGGCTCAAAGATCAGCACCACATACCTCAAACATCTATGGAGATTGAACACCAGAAAATAGAAATCAATATAAGAAATCAGGACACTCATGGTGAGATCTAGCAGGATCTTCACCTAAGAGTACAGCAGAAAGGAGTTGCTGACCTTGGCACAAAGCCATAATTCAGGAACTAAGACTAAAGAGACAAGTAAATTAAACATTATCCAGGGTCAAAAATTATTGCAACTCTAACTCCATAGCAACTGTAAGCAGAGACCAAAGAAAAAATGAAAATTCCACAAGGATGACATGAATACCTAGAAGAAATGAAGAGATTTTAAAAAATGAAATCAAAACTCTTTTTCTTTAACATTTCTAAATCCTTTAATGAAAAAGAGAATAAAAGAGATTAATAAATTGGAGGTGAATTTAAAATATTGGAAAATTAAGAAATTTAAAAACCTCAATTAAATATCAAAATATAAATTCTAAAACGTAAAGAACAAATGAACAAAATTGAAAAAATGACCATTGAATTGATAAATAAAATCTGGAACTTTTTAAAAACAATAAACTATTAGCCAATTTGATCAAAATGAAAGAGGAAAACCAAATTTCCAGTATAAAAAGGAAAAATAAGAGAATTTGCAACAAATGAAGAAGAAATAAAGAATAATATTAGAAATCATTTTGCCCAACTATTTGAAAACAAAATCAAAAACTTCAATTAAATAAGTCAATATATTGTTTAAATTCTCTATTTCATGTTCTGTTCATTTGAGATTTGGTTTTCTCTTTCTCCTCACTCAAGTTAGCTAATGGTGCATATATATATATATATAAACTGTGTGAATACACATATACAAACACATACATATATACGTATATTATATATATTTTATATTGTTATATAATTACATATTGTTATTACATTATGTATTACATATTTTTTTTTGAGGCAATTTAGGGTTAAGTGATCTGCCTAGGGTCACACAGCTAATAAGTATCTGAGGCCATATTTGAACTCAGGTCCTCCTACCTCTAGGTTCAGCACTCTATCCACTGTGCCACCTTACTACTCTGGTAATCAGAGCTCTTAGGGAAAGGATTTGAAGAAGAATAAGTAATTTAAAGCAGTGGTAAGCCTTCCCCAAGAAATGGAATCTCTAAAAACTGAAATAGATCAAACAGAAATCAATGACTAAATGAGACAGTAAATTATATATATATTTATACATATAATATGAATTGTATGTCATATATTATACCTACATATGATGATATGAATTGCATACAATATACTCCATCTGCATGTGTAGTTGTATAGATTATATATATATATCTTTATACAATTATATGAATTAAATATATCTACGTATATAATATACATATTAGAATAAATTTTTAAATTACATGTAAAGTAGTTGTTATCAAAAAGCAAATGACCTAAAGAAGTCAAGATATGTAAATTAAGAATAATTGGACTCATAAAGTCATTGTGCATATCTGGGTAGACAGACTACATTCTGTAGTTATTTAAATGGATTTTTTCTTTCTACTCCTTCCTACTTCATTTTCCTAGTATTATTTTTGTTGTTTCTTAGTTGTTTCAGTTTTAGTCATGTCAGACTCTTTGTGACCCCTCTTAGGGTTTTCTTGGCAAAGATACTGGAGTAGTTTACCATTTCCTTCTCCAGCTCATTTTACAGATGAGGAAACTAAAGCAAACGGAGTTAAGTGATACAGCTAGTAAGTGTGTAAGGCCAGATTTGAACTGACAAGGATAAGTCTCCCTAACTCCAGACACGGCACTCTATCCACTGTGCCACATAGCTGCCCTTCTTGGTATTACACAGAGATACTAATTTTTGAGTGTGCATTTTACATGCTGAAACTTTGCTGACGTAAATAATTGTTTCAATTTAATTTGACTTTCTGGAGTTCTCTAAGTGTACTGCTGTATCATCTTGAAGAAGGAATAATTTTGTTTCTTCATTATTTATACTTATTCCCTTAATTTCTTTTTCTTATCTTATTTGTACAGTAAGTATTTCTTGTACTATGTTGAATAGAAATAAAGACAATGGACACCTTTGCTTCATCCTTGATCTTATTTGATAGGACTTAAGTTTATCTCCATTACATATAATGGTGGATCTTGATTTTAGATATATACTATTTACCATGCTAAAGAGGCTCATTTATTCCTATGCTTCTTAGGTTTCATCAAAGAAATTAAAATAAGTGTGTGCCCCTCAACTGTGGAATTGCTGAACAAATGGTGGCAGTTAATATGATGGGATATTATGGTACTGTGAGAAATGAAGAAAAGGATAGTTTCGAGGAGGACTAGGAAGAGTTTTATGAACTAACAGAAGGAAGTGAGTAAACAAGGAAAACAATTTCAATCGTAACATCAGCATTATAAAAATGTGAAAGACTTAACATTGCAAATAATGAATCATGATTCCAGAGGAATAATAAAAGAGAATTCTGCCTATCTTATAACAGAAAGACAATATGCATACTAATATGCAGAATAAGAAACACATTTTTAGATGTGGCCAGTGTCAAATCTGTTTGGCTTAATTACACTTCTATGACACAAGGATTTTTACTTCTTTTTTTGTAGTAAGAGGGACAGGGGGAGATAGATAAAACAAATGCTTGGAAATTGAAAAAAATTACTTAAAAAAATTAACGATTGGATTCATTGAAAACCATGATTATTTTTAAAGTCTAGACATTATATTTCAGGAAATCATAAATGAAAGTAACCTAAATCTGTTCGAACCACAGGACATGGTAAAGACGTGAGGGAATCCACAGATCACCTCCTGAAAGAAACATTAAAAGGAAAAGTCTAAGAAATGTCATAGCCAGAACCCTTTAAATCTTTGCTCTGAAAAACTGAAAATAATCCTCCAAGAGGGGGGAAAGACATTTTGAATGGAGTACAGGATTTTAAATATTTTTAGTGAAAAGACCAAAGTTGATTATGAACTTTGAAATATCAACACAAGAGCAAGGGAAACCTAAAAAAATGGAGAATGTATTTGAGCAACTGGAAGGAATTATACACTAATATGGGGACAGCTAGGTGGTGCAGTGGGTAACCAAGCCTGGAAGGCCTGAGTTCAAATCTGGCTGCAGATACTTACTACCTTTGTGACCCTTTGCAAGTCACTTAATCTTATTTGCCTGGTTTTCTCATCTGTAAAATGAGCTGGAGAAGAAAATGGCACACCACTCCATTATCTTTGCCAAGAAAGCCCCAAAAGAGGTCACAAAGAGGCAGACGTGACTGACGACTAAACAACAATTCACTAATATAATGCTAACATTCTAATGAGGAAAGAAGAAACCTTGAAAACATTAAAGTTTTCAAAGGTCATTGAAGAACTTAAATGAGAAACAGAAAACCTGTGGGAAAAAATTGATTCTGTCATAAGGGTTTGAAGAGGGAAAAAAGAAAGGAGGATACTAACGTAGGAAGGAGGAATTATGGAATATAGTTTGCTATTCTCTTAATTGGGGTACATGAAATGAAAATGTGTTCATCCTTCGTTACCAAAGAAGACCATGCCATCAGAGAAATAATGACATGACTTGCACTTGACTTTGTTTTGAGTGAGGGAGGGCTGTGCAGGTCACCAGCCTCACTTCTCCTCCAGAGCCATCTAAATCCAGTGACCAGATATTCCTCAGGATGAGGCAATTGGGGTTAAGTGACTTGCCCAAGGTCACACAGCTAGTGAGTGTCAAGTGTCTGAGGTGAGATTTGAACTCAGGTCCTCCTGACTCCTGCACTGGTGCTCTAGTCACTGCACCACCTACCTGTCCCATGAAATGAAAATATGAATATAAAAAAGGAGAGAATGGATATCAAATGAACCTCACCCTTATCTGAAACAGATTGGTACAGAAATTTATCAGACTCAAAAGGGAAAGAGTGATAGGGAGCAGGGGTCAGTTAAGAGGGAGGTATACACAAGCACGCAAAAATGCACACAGTAACACTTTTGGGAAAGCAGATTTGGTGTAACGAGTTCCCTTTCCCGGAACTCCTTGTAATCCCTGGAATATAATTTTTTTATTAATTTTTAAACTAGCCAAAATCATTGTGAGGGCTTAATTAAAGACATAGCTTGACAACTCTCCTAACAAACCAGTTGAAGTGGTTCAAGCAGCTCATTTTAATTGAACCAAATGACACTGTTTACATGAACAAACCCTATAAACAATCTTACAGCCCTAATTGTTAGTGATGGGAAGTCCTAAAGAGAGGTAGTGATGGATTTAACTAAGAATCCTTAAATTTGTTTACCTGTTTGAAGACTATTCCAAAATTAGTCCAGGGTTTAAAAAAATAGTAAAAATGACTTCTACGGGTGAATATCTAGATAAGTTATTGAGCTTTGTTTGATGTGTAGGGAAGTGGTTGTAGGTAGGAACCTCCAGGGATTTTTTGGAAGTCCTCCATATACCAGAATGACCTAACCAAAAATATCTACAGTGTCCAAGGGTGAGTTTGTGCTACCAAACAGTGAAACTACTTTTTGCTTAATTTTGTCAGGCAGAAAAGTCAGAGAGCCAACATTAAATTGTTTTTAGCAAAGTAACTCATGCCAGAGCGGCTTTAATTGGCTACTGTAGATTGGATCGGCAGCCACGAATGAAGACTCACATGGGAACTGGAGGAAATAAAGAAAAGCAAATTAGATACGGCAGAAAAGTATGACAGCAGAAAGCTGGAGAAATATAAGAATTGGGGAAAAGGTGAAAACGTAGGAAGTGTTCAACTTTTATTTTCTTTTTTTTGCAGGACCTACACTTTTATTGGTATAAGGAACTCCCAGTGAGGAAATACCCACTACAAATAAAATTAGTGACTGTTTTGTCATTTTTAGTCTAAGAAAGTTGTCCAGAGGCACCAGGAAGTCAAATGCCTTGTTCGATTTCACACAGTCCTTACAATTTACAATTTAGACAATGGCCCAGGATTTCTGGAATCTGAATCTCTATCCACCAGGCTATGCTGCCTTTCAACCACATGCAAACTTTTCTTTCATTTGAGTTATGAACCACACCCACAGTTAAATTATAAACTCCTTGGGGATTGGACCTCATCTTTGCTTTTCTTTGAATCTGTACTACTTAGTGCCTGGAATACAGTAGGCACTTAATAAATACTTATTGACTTCACCAATAACATGTCCTTATGTATTATTGTTAAAAGTACTGATGAAGTCAAGGTTAATGTCGTCTCAATCTACATCACAATGTCTGATTTCAAAATTAAGGAAAGGATTTGCTGGGAAAGAAACTTAAGACTCTTTCCTCTTCTCTCCCTTCATCTTTCATATTGCTGACAGACAAGTCATCCGTATATTTATATATCTATCCACACCATACCTCTGCTTAATAACAATTCAGCTGACTTTTGAAGAAAGCTCCCTGGACTGGCTCTCAAGTCTTTCCACAATCTGATGTCATCTTCCCCTCCTAGCATTAGCTTATACTATTTCCCTCCATATGCTTTATACATTTTTATTGTTCAACTGTGTCTGACTCTTTGTGATCCCATGGATGCCAAATGGTACTTTTTGAACTCTGAACCTGCCTTACAGATTCTCACCTCCAATCTTTGCTCATGCTATTTCTTGTATATGGTTTTTCTTGTATTTCTCTCCCTCAGCACTATGGTCACTGAATTCCACACAGTGGTTAAAGCCCAACTCAAACAGTCCTTACTCCATGAAGACTTCTCTGGATTCCCCCACTGATAATGAACTCAGATTTGCTCAAACATCACATGATGCTTTCTTTGCATGACTCTAATGCATTTATGACATGTTACTATATATTACAAGTATTTTTGTGTTTTCTCCTTCTGTTGATCTGTTAGCTAAATGAACTCAGGGACCTAGTCTAACCATTTCATATCTTTACCCAGTTGTGTAGGTGAGTTGGAACTGCTTCTGCTGCAACAGAAAGTCCACCCAACCTACTACAGGCATCTATCTTGCTCTTGTTTATGGAAACCAAGAACATATATGGGTTATTCATCCTATCCCAGCAGTACCAGCAGCAAAAGGGAACTGAGACCATGCAAAGGAACAGTGGGAGGTGGAACTAATAGCAGCAGCAGAGCACAGGACACTTGGGTCAGCCACAGCTATGAGAAATTAGGCAGGAAAAGGAGCTTCAATACAAGGCAGAAAGCATGAAAATTTCAGGCATTCCACACCTTGGAGCATGAGTTTTGAGGAAATGTGTTCTCTTCCCTACCAATCTGTGAGCATGTGAAGATGCTCCTCATGAGTATATGGAATCCTGCATGACTTTTCTAATTATTTACTTTGCTATTTTGCTCTAATATTCTTCTATTTGATTTATGGTCCTGGCTAGGTAGCACAGGGTAAGGGTAAGGGGTATGGTTTGAATCCTATATCACCCTCACAATGAAACCAAGTAACATGGGATAACTTTGTGGCTGAATCTATAAAGGAACTATATATAAATACACACACACACACAAACACACACACACACACTCAATCTCTATTCATGCACTATAGAACAGTAATAAGGCATGGGGAACATTTGAGGACACATTGTAAATTTGCTGAGTACTTTGATGGATCTGTGGTCTCATTAACACAGGAAAACCCTCCAACAGTTCAGCTCACACCCCATTCACGGATTCTCATGCAGGGAGACATTCATACCCTCCTTTAAATCTGCTGCAGGAAGACAACCCAGCCTACTACAGACATCTATCTTGCCTTTTTGATTCATGAATACCAAGGAAGCATGTGGGTTATTCATCTATCCTTCTCTCTTGCTACGTGATTGGTCCACCTCCAAACGCAGCTCTTTAATGTTTTCTTCTTTGTCACTTTTTTGTGTGTACTTCTCCATTAGCAATATTTTTCTACCTATTTAAACCCATCATGCATCTCTCCATTGCTCTTTGGGTGACTCACAATTTTTATTCTATTGAGATTATCCTGTTTCATAATTTATAGCCATATAACATCACTGGAAGAAATGGATATTGAAAAATGAGTTTTTGTTTCAGGGAGAAGAAGGAGGTGATTAAAAACATGGTACGGTTCCTCCAAGGTGATTCAGCTTGTTCTCTTTAGTTTTGGGTCCAGAATCATAAATTTGCTTTTGCATTTATTTTCCCTCAATCAAGCCACTCCCATGGAAGTTGAGCAACCATTAACAATTAATCTTTGAAGGAATCTGCTGAAAGTTAAATTGTGATATTAACCTACCTTCAGGGTAAAGTCTAATTAATTCCTCTACCACCATAATTCAACTTAAATCAAGTTAACAAACATTTATCAAGCATTTATTCTATGTAAGATATAAAGTAATACTCCCTGCCTTCAAAGTAGTATTCAATTGATTGGGGGGGGGGGGGGCAGGGGCTGGAGGGGAAGGAAAGGTATTGAATATTTACAAAGATAAGTACAATACAAGGTAAATTAAGATAGAGGCAAAGGAGAGGGCCAGGCTAAGTGTTCTAAGAAAATCTGAGGAAAGATAAGTACCTTTCAGCTGGGCAAAATCATGGAAGGCTTCACAGAAAAGTGGGCATTTAAACTGAGTCTTGAAGGCTCAGATAGGGAAAAAGTACATTCCAGCATTCCAAATCTGAGAGTCGTCTATGTGATGACATGGAGGAGGTGAAGAGAATGAGACTGGGCAATAACTAATAGCCCAGGTTTCCTGGAAAGCTGAATGGAGGAAGAAGGGCAATGGGAAATAAGACCAGAAAGGAAGATTGAAAATATATTGAAATGTCTTAAAGTCCAGGTCAAGGAGTTTTTCTTTTCTTTTCTCCAGGGCTAGGCAGGAGTGTAGCATTGAAGGCTTTTGACTATGGCAGTGATCTGTGCATAAGAAAGCTCGCTTTGGCAGTTATGTAAAGGATAGATTAGAAGAGGAAGAAAAGGGAAATAGGGAGAGACCAGGTAGACTAGTGTACTCAAGAGGGGATAAGGGCCAGCATTAGGTCTGTGGCAGTATCCATGTGTAAAGGAGAGGACAAGGAGAGCACAGTGCCTTAGAATCTGAAGAAGGAGGCGATGTCAAGAAGAAGGGAAAGGTCAAGTGTTGAAAGTTACAGTACGGTCAAGGATGATGAATGCTAAAAAACACTATTCGATTTAACAAATAAGATATCACTGGTAACCTTGAAGGAAAAATTTCAGTAGAATGGTGGCACTGCAAGCAGAAGAGGAATGAGTAAGAAGTAAAGAAAGGAAGACCTTCAATTATTCACTCAACAAATATTAGCGTCTAATAGGCACTATGCTGAGCACTGAGGATACAAAGACAGAAACTATTTGTGCCCTTATTCTAACAGGGCAAAACAATGTGGACAAAGATCAATAAATTGTGTGTATATAAATATAATTTGTGTGTATAGCATAAATACATATACTATTACATAGGTGGATAAATGAAGGATCAGGAAAAACCTTGTATATGAAAAGGCGATTGAGCTACGATCCACAAGCATTAAGACTTAAAAGGTAGGTTAGGATAAGAGGGCAAAGTGTTTTACTTTCCAAACAGAAGGATTTACATTTTATCCCAGAGGCAGTAGAGAAACTAAAAAGGACATTAAAGGTCATCTAATTCAACCTCCTTATTTTATAAGTGAAGAAAATGAAGCCTGGAGAGATGAGAGAACTTAATCTAGGTCATCAAAAGAGGAAAAGAAGGAGATTTGGGATTTGGACATAGATTTTGGACTCTAAATCGATCACTTTTCAGACTGTCCCATGATCCCTCCTCTCTTGAAGAAGGGAGAGTCATGGTGAGACTTGTGCTTGAAAAATACATGGAGGTAAATGAAAAAGGGAGAGACTTTAGTCGGGAAAGCTAATTAGGAATATTCTGTCACAGTATTCTAGGTGAGAGCTGGTGAAGGCATGAGCAAAATTATGGCTATGTGACTATCGATAAGGGGGGGAAGCATGAGAAATATCAGAGAATTAAAATTTACATGACTTGGCAGGTGATGAGGATTGTAAAGAGAGGGAGAATGAAGAGTCAAGAAAGTCTCTGAGGTGATGAATTCAGTGAACTGGAAGGATGGTGGTGGGCCTCAAGAACATATCATTAGGATATTATTATATCTATCTATATCTATCCATACATAAGGATATTACTTTGATTCTGGCATCTCTGAATGCTGTTGTATATGTATACATAACATATATTACATACACATACTATTGGATCATATACACACATACTACATATATATACATATATATGTATATATATATATCTCACAACAGTATTAAGAAGTGTCAAAATCAAAGTATCATTCCTTTGTAGGATCAGAGAAACCTGAATATGTTGGCAGAAGAGAATTACCAACAGAAAAAGAGGGAATATAATTGAGGGAATCACCGATGAAATAAATAGAAGGGAGTATTGAGAATACCAGTGGTTTCATTATCACTTTACTTCTAGTAGGCATCCTATCTAGATTTCTTCTCAAGGTGCACTAAATTATATTTGATAAGAAACATGGTATAATGGAAAGAATATTGAATGAATAATCAGGAAGCCTAGGTTTTAGTTTTAGGTTTTCAAAACTAGTTGCATGACTTTGATCAGTAACTTCACCTCTTTAGGTCTGACTTTCTTTATCTGTCAAATGCAGGGAGTGGACAACATAACCTCTAGTGAGGTTTTCACTTCTCTTTCATATTCTGTGACCACTGTGGATTCTACAGAAATGTGAGATAAATGGCAAATCCAAAGTCTGACCAAGTATTTTCTGAAGAAGAGGGAGGGATTAACTTTCATAGGACTATGATGGTATCGAATATGAGTTTCTGAATTTTAGTATGTCCTGGCAACAAACCTAATACTTGCTATTGATTTTATAGGTTAAGTTTGTATCATAATATATCGATATTGAACTTTTTATACAAGACTTGTTTCAGGGTGTAACTACCTTTAGCATTGACTAACAGGATAATAAAAACTGGAGCAGAAACAGCTTTACGACCCTCCATTGACTTGTGTTTTACATTACATTATCTTATTGCAGACATCTGAATTAAAGGTTAACAAACACAATTTAATGGGTTGTCTGAAAGAATGTACAGTGCATGAATACATGCCTCTTGCAACGTCTATCAGTTATGATCCCCTACGTGCATTGTGATGTGGAGTAAGACAGGATTGTAAATGGAGGATGGCTCTTGACTGACTCTTTTAAGTAATATGAAATAGAGCATTTTGTTAGACTTCCTCCAATTAAGTGCATATCTACCATTAAAGCAATCTGTCATCACTTTAACAATGTCATTAACATCTACAATATGTCTCACAGGGGCTTTGTTCTTCTTTCAAAATTAGTAGCACATACATTTATATAGAAACTATGAAATACAAAAACAAATTTAGGAAGCCTTCATATCTTAAGTTATGCAAATAGTTTTAATGGTTACAGAGGTGTTACTTTCTTTAAAAAAAAAAAAGAAAATGCCTACATGGAAATATACTAACATGATAAAACAAAAATGTTTTTCTCTCTAATGTCCACCAGCAAAGTAGTCTCTGCATCATAAAAGTCTAATAATCATTCTAACGAAGTGTGCTGGAAACTGTTTGGTTTATTGGGACAATTAAGTGGCACAGGGGATAGATTGCTGGGTCTGAAGTCAGGAAGACTCACCTTTGTGAATTCAAAACCAGCCTCAGATGCTTACTACCTGTGTGACACTGGGCAAGTCACTTAACCTTGCTTGGCTCAGCTTCCTCATATGTAAAATGAGCTGGACAAGAAAATGACAAACCACTGAAGCATCATTACCAAGAAAAGCTGGGTCATGAAGAGTTGGACATGAAGAAAAAAGACAGACAAATAAAAATTGCTTTCTTGAAGATAATATACTACATAGATCTTCGAATCATAGACTTCCAGCTAGACCTTAGAGATGCTCTAGTTTAACTTTCTTATTTTGCCAGCTTAGAACAAGAGAGGATAGTGATTTTACTAAAGTCAACTGGCAAGTCTTTTATTAACTTTTACAAAAGTGAATATCCTATTTAAAAATCTAAATTATTTTCTGCTTAGTTTTTAAGACATTTTCCATAATTCATTAAAAACATCTTAAGTCCTATGAGAAATAACGACTATCAAATATGAGATAAATATTTCCTTGTCTATTTTTCCATTTCTACGTGTCCAGAGTCTGACATATAGATACATATTCTAATTTACTTTGAATGCCGGAGGAAATGTTAGGATTGTTGGGGCGGGGTTTGCTTTGATTTTCTTTTTGGTAAGAGTGGATTTATTTTTTCCCCAAGAGAGAATTTTGTTCTTTAAAATTGTGTATTCACACAAAGTATACCTAATTGTCTAAATAAAGAACGTTGGGGAGCAGTTTACCTGGTTTCCATCAGCTAAATTCTTCCAAATGTTGAAATAGGTTTTCCCTACACTAAACATTAAACAATAAAAATAAAGAAATTCCCTCTTTGCTAATTATATTATAAATAAACCAGCATGAATAAATGTGATATTATTTGACTAGAAAGGAAGACACCTAAGAGTTTATTGGAGTTGGAAAAGATTGCATAGTCAATTCCTCTTTGATGAGAAGAACAACAGACTGGTTTCTCTTCTTAAGGTCATTAAAGAAACACAGACGAAATGTCAGCCACTTCAGTTTAGAATCAGGGTAAGCCTCTGCAAAGACCAAGTTTGGGCTGCCTATTTGGTGGATCTTTTCAAAGTATGCTGATGTATTTGTGGCAGGTTTTTCCCCAAAGGGTTACTCATCTTCAACTCATGCGCAATCAATTATCTCCACTTCATTCCATCCACAAAATCCC
Organism: Notamacropus eugenii; assembly: GCF_028372415.1. Taxonomy (NCBI): domain Eukaryota; kingdom Metazoa; phylum Chordata; class Mammalia; order Diprotodontia; family Macropodidae; genus Notamacropus; species Notamacropus eugenii. The sequence goes on from NC_092878.1 coordinate 22,765,223, forward strand.
CCCTTTTTCTAAAAATAACCAACTTGGCAAAGAGCAACATTTCTTTACGATGGTGAGTTGACAGTACATTATACCAAATTGAGTTAATTGTGTCTGGTTCCTTCATGTCACACAGCCTGACACATCAAATTCATGTAAAGCAGCATGTATATGTCAAACTGAATCATCACTGGGAGAAAAATATGGTACATGCCACCATGGGTGTTACCCTAGTGGAAGTGTCTACAGATGAACAAATTTACAGTGTTGACATCTGTTCCTTCATGCATTTATTTGTTTCCTCCTATATGCAATAAAATTAACATTTAAGTTCCTACTATGTGCCAGGAACTGAGCTAAACACCAGGGATACCAAAAAAAAAAAAAAAAAACCAAAAACTAAGAAAGTCTCTGCCCTCCAGGGTTTACAATCCAATGGGAGAAGATAATATGGGAACAGAAGCTGAAAAGTGACAGGAGTTGGGGGAGAATGTACCCAAAGCAGTGACATGACACTGGTGGAGTTGAATTCAAGCAGTGTAGCTGGTGGGAAATGAAGAGTTGTCTAGGTTTATGGGAAGGAGTATTTTGCTGACCCCCTACAACATTCCAATCAGAAGGGTAGAAGCAACTAAGAGAAATGATGAGGTATGAACACCAAGACCAATCCAATATCAGTGATCATGAGTTTCCTGGTGGTTAGCTTTTGGAAGGGAGGGCCAGCGGAACGGAGGGTATGGTAGTGATGGAGTAAAGTCCAAAGCAGTGTTAGGAAATGTTAGGAAATGAAGAATTCTACCTGCCAGACTAGACAATAATATGACACATTTGCTAGTCTTGTGTCCTCTGCCTTGTTTCCTTGGGCCTGATGAAGAAAAGAGTGAAAATGGATAACTTTACCAAACTTTGTTGTTATTTGCCAATAACAATTTTTTACAATTTTATTTGTGTATCCCCAAACACAACTTATTTTATATTGTAGCCTTGGCAAAAGGTGTAGGGAAAGAGTTTACATTGCATTAACTCCAGGGAGAAATTGCTTTGCCAACCTGCCTAAAAATAATAATATCCCATTTTTAAATTTCAGCTTTAAGATTTATAAACTATGTTACCTACATTTTCTCATTTGAGCTTCACAACAGCCCTGTGAAGCATGTCTTATTATTTTACCCATTTTAAGAAAAGAATATTCAATTTAAAAAAAAAATTTAAAAATAGACACCTAAAAAAAAAAGAAGATAACATTTAGGCTCAGATAGGTTAAGTGATTTTCCTAGGGTTATATATTAAGTAAATATCTGGATCAGTATTTAAACCCAGAACTTGAGGTTCATCTTTGTTTCCACTAAACAACCCTGCTTCTCATAAGCTATTAATTTTGTTTAAATTTTCAGAAAATGATTTGGATACTTGCTAGCTTTGTTATACTGAGACAGTCACCTAATCCCTCTCTACCTCAGTTTCCTCATTTGTAAAGTAGCAGGAAGATAGTCTCTCTGGCCATTTCAGATAAATATTTGCTCCTAAATAAATGTGTAGGTCACAGGAATTTAGGGGTGGAAGGTGATGAGCTAGGAAGTTTGAGTATTCCAGCAGACATCATTGTAAATATTTAAGTCTCAAAGTTTATGGTAGAGGTTAAGGTGGACAAGAAGACTATGGCCCCCAGTACTGAATTCCTTGACAAAGGAGAAAGCATGATGAACTTCTCAAGTAGAGGGCCTTAACAAGAATCTTGGGGGCACCTAGGTAGTACAGTAAATAGAGCACCTGTCCTAGAGTAAGGAGGACTTGAGTTCAAATCTAACCTCAGGTGCTTGCCACTTACTAGACCTTGGGCAAGTCACAACCCTGATTGCCTCACATTCCTCCCTCCAAAAAAAGAAAAAAAGAATCTTGATAGATTAATGTAGATAGATGGGGTTAGCCTCAAAGAAAAAGAAATGAATGTATAATGGTGGTAGATTAAGGGTCTGAAAGTTATAGCAAGGAGGAAGTAGGAGTCCTACTCTTCCTGGTCCAGTGTGTCAGGATGCATGAGAGAAGGTGCCTAGAAAGGTTAGTCCAAGGATTCATTCTATTTCCAAGGGAGTGTGGTTTGTAGAAGTACAAGAAGATGAAAAAAATAGGAGAGAAAGAGGGATAAGATAAAGAGACACTTATTATGATAGAACATGGGTTCTAGAGTATATAGTGAAAGGGCAAGGAGAAAATAGATGGGAACTAGGGAGATGGAGAACAGAAATGCATCTAGATAAGAGAAGAAAGATTTATGGTTAGGGGTGTGGGGGGGGGGATGACAAGGGAGAAACATTAGGGTCATGACTGTTAGGAGAGGAAAATGAGTAGGGGTAATGATCAGTGAGTGATAACAATGGGAGTTGAGTGATTGGATATCATAATAAAGGATTAGGTCTTAGACTGAGAAGGAAGAATAGGATACAATTAACCCTGATGGTTGGTGCCATAGGATTTTGACTAGACTCACACTCAATGCCATTTCCTTTCTTTCATCACAAAGAGTCAGGGATGCCCCAAAGCCATTAGATGTTTATGGGCAAATAATTATGATCCATCAAAGTAGGAAATGAAAATTTCTCCATTTCCTTGATTTGGAGTAGCAACTGTGGTTTCAGCCCCAAAGGTAGGCTTAAGAACTAAAGAGGTAGAGAGCTGGAAAGGAAAAACTTTCCCTAATATAAAAGAGGGTTATTTCTGATGTCTAAAGAATTCAGTGTTCTATATGTTATATTTGTTCCCAACAAAAAGCGATCAAAGACTGCCTGAACTTGCTTCAGAAAGGAAATGTCTACATTTTTAATTAATAATTTAATCACAGGGATATATTGACATAAATTTGACAAATGACTAATAGAAAACATGGTCATGTAGATTCATTTCTAAAACGGTGATGAGACCAGTCAATATGTCAAAGTAGGAAGAAGCAGTAAGGCCCTGTTTTTCTCTAGCAGAGATTTAGGAAAAGCAGTAGACCAAATCCTGATTAGAAAGTACAAGAGAAAAAGTCACAGTGAATCATTTTCTAGAAGTGGGTGGAATAAGTCTATGGACACTAAGGACAAGGTCTAGCTAGAAGGCTTCCAAATAGAACCTTCCACTATGGAGACTTGGCTAGCTTCCACTGTCTACTAAGTCAAGAAGAGGTCCAAGGTCTATCATGGTAGGGTCCAACTTTGTGTAAGAAGTTGCAGTAGGAACCAAATGGCAGCTCAGTTACTGAGATTCCAGATCTAGGTTGCAGATTCAATGTGAACTAAAGAGAAGACCTGAGATTAAGTTTGGAAGACCAAAGCAAAGAATGTCTTGAATACAGGCTAGTACATAGCCCAGTCTACTGGGCAGAGTTGAGACAAATGCACATGGTAGGTGTATGGTCATGACCCTGGAGCAGTGGGCTCCCAAACCATATTGAAAACCTTCAATGGAGTAACCAAGGAAGGGAGCTCAGACCAAACTGTACTCTTCTCAGTTGTACATAAATAACACCAAAAAATAAATCAGCACTTTGGGTGTACAGAAAGTCTTCAAGTTGCCATCCTGATTTGGTCCTGAGAACACAGCACTTGAAAACAAAATGAAAAGATTTTCAAATAGAATAAAATGATCACTTTTTTCAGGTGATATTATGGCTTAAAGAGCTCTAGACTAAAATTCAACTAAAATGAATTAAAATAATTAATAACTTTAGCAAATTTTCAGGACACAAAATAAATTCCAATAAATCATCAGCATTTCTGTACGCTACCAGCAAAATCTAGCAGGAATAGAAAGAGAAATTGCATTTAAAATAATTAGATAATATCTAAACTACTTGAGATTCTTCTATCCAAGAAAAACATAGGAACTACATGAATACAACTATAAAATATTGTACAAAAATGCAGACCTAAATAATTGGAGAAATATTAACTGCTCATGGGTAGGCTAGGTCAATATAATAAAATGACAATACTACCTAAATTAATTTATTTATTTAGTGCCTTATCTATTAAAACTAAAAAGAATTAATTTATAGAGCCAGGAAAAATAATAACACAATTTATCTGGAGGAACAAAAACTCATGAATTTCAAGGGGAAAAAATAGAAAAAATCGTAAGAAGGAAGGAGGCCTATCAGTACCAGATCTCAAATTGTACTCCAAAGCAGGAGCTATCACAATGACTTTGTACTGATTAAGAAAGAGAGCTTGATCGATGGAAAAGATTAGCTATATAACACATAGAAATAAATGAGCCTATTATGCTAGCACTCAGTAAACTCCAATACCCTAGCTATTGGAGTAAGAGCTCAGTATTCAGGGGTTGGGGGTGGTGGGTGGAATTGCTAGGAAAAGTGGAAAGTAGTCTGGATGAAACTAAGTATAGACCAACATTTAGCTGTATCGCTGTTGTCTCCAAAGGGACATAGAATTTAGACATAAAGAACGTTTTCACAAACAGAGCAAGGAAGAAAATAGTTTTCAAGTCTATGGATAGGTGAAGAGTTCATGAACAAACAATAGGTAAACAAGTACTAGACAAGGTAAAATAAATAAGTTTGATTACATAATATTTAAAAAATTTTGCACATAAAAAACCTAATGTAACTAAAATTAGAATCGAAGCAGATAACTGGGAGAAATTTTCTCTTAGTTTTCTCTTATGACTATAAAAAACAGTTTCAAATCTATAGAATAAGAACCATTTCCCAGTTGATAATTGATCAATGGATACAAAGAGGCAGTTTTCAGAGGAAGAAATCCAAATTATCAGATGGCCGTACTCAAACCATTAATATTAGAAAAATTCAAATTAAAGCAATTCTGAAATTCCATCTCACATCCTTCAGATAAGCAAAACTGAACTCCCAAAAAAGGAAAATGACAGATGTTAGAGGGACTGCAGGAAAAGATTCTACTTTTGGTGGAGCTATGAATTTGTTCAACTATTCTGCAAAGCAATTTAGAATTATGTTTCCCAAAAGTTACAAAACTTTTCCCTAGTGTTACCACCACTAACCCATACCTCAGAGACATCAAAGAAGAAAAGGTCCTGTATATGCAAAAGTATTTCTGGTGACGATGAACAGGAAACTAAAAGAATGCCGTCCATTGGGGAATAGTTGTACGAGATATGGTAAATGAATGTAATGGAAAACTAGTAAGTAAGGATGAAGGGGATAATTTCAGGAATTTTTAGGAAGATTTTATGAACTAATGAAGAGTGAAGTTAGAAGAAATTATCGAGAACAACAACATTGCAAAGACAAACAACTTTTGAAGACTTGAAAACAATAATAAACCCTGAATCTCTGGAGGACAGATGATAAGATATGCTACCCACCTCCTGAAAGAGAGGTAATGATTTCAGTATACAGACCAAGACATAGACGTTACACATGGTCAATGTATAAATTTTGTTTTACCTGACTACATATAGTTTTGACTACAGTTTTGTTCCCTCTCTCCAGCCTACTACCACCATGGGAGGGTGAAAATAGAAAATAGATTTCTGTTAGTTGAAAAATTAGAAAAAGAAAAAGGGGATGAGTATATTATTTATCTGAAATTAAGAAACTAGACCTTATGATTGCTGAAGGTTAACTTCATTGTTAATTTTTCTGTATGTATGTTTAGGTCTATATGCACAATCATTCTATTTGTAATGAAGATAATTTTTGAAACTTACTTTTATCAAACCCATTTTTATTGTAAAATCAGTCAACAAGCATTTATTAAGTACCTACTGTTTGTCAGGTGTTGTGCTAAGCATGAGAAATAAAAAGAAAGGGAAATTAATGGGCCTTGACCTTGAAGAACCTACAATCTGTTAGGAGAGACAACATGTAAACTATGCACAAATAAAATTTATATAGCGTAAATTGGACTCCTTTCAGAGGGATGGCACTAGCAAGGGTGGAGGACCTGTGACCTCAGGGGTACATGTGGCCCTCTAGGTCCTCAAGTATGACTGTTTGCCTGAATTCAAACATCACAGAACAAATCTTTTTGTTAATGCCTCAAGACCACACCCAAGGACCATGAAGGTTGCAGGTTCCTCCACCCCTAAACATTAAGAGGGATCAGAAAAGGTTTCTTATACGGGGTGGGATTTTAGATGAAACTTGAAAGAAGCCAGGAAAGTCAGGAGGAAGAGACAAGGAAAAAAGAGTTGCAGCCATTGAGGACAGATAGAGAAAATTCACAAAGTAGGGAGATGAAGTGTCTTGAGAGAGGAATGAAATGGAAGCCACTGATCATAGAGTATGTGGAGGGCAGCAAGGTGTAAGAAGATTGAAAAGGTAAGAAGGAAACCAGGTTACTGAGCTAACAGTTTAAAAACAATAAAATAAGTTTTCCATTAGGTTAAAAATACACTAACTAAAGATGCTATTTTTAATTCACCATTTTTGAAGATAAATGAAATAGTTTTGTACTTATTTTAAAATTCACTTCATTACTAAATCAACATTTTCTGTGCATTGGAGAAGGTCCTCTCTGGCTCTTAGCATGAAGGGCCAATTGATTTACAAAAGAGTCAATTGCTGCCTATGGGGCATAAATATTCTTAGAATTCTCAGAAAGAATATTGCTTTATAAGAGAAAATATAGTCAGGAAATTTCGGTGGTGTTACACTAGAGGGTAAGGATGCTAAACCTGAACAGCACTGACTAAATTTCATTCCATATATGCTATTCTAATCAGGGTTGAGCATGACAGTCAACACTAAGTGATTTATGATCAACTTCAGATAATCAGGCATCATGTCCTATTGACGGACATGCCAAATGCCTGACAACATGAGAAATTGTAGCCAATGCAAATTGTTATTTTTCTTACAAGTTCAATTAAGCATCTTCACATTGATAATTAAAACTGCAGTGGCATTAGAAATGCATCATACGAAAAAAGGACCTGAAAGCGTTCCTGATTGAGAATTGTAAAGAAATTAGACCAATGTAGTTTGCTGTCTTCTGTTCTTCAAGAACTTCTCTACTGGGCAAATCAAAAGACTTTGTGCATCACTCTTATTACACAGATTTTATTTTTTTCAGTGGCCATGACTATGTATAAATTGTTCCATTTTCACAAGTAGAAATAAATCTTTGTTCAGTACTCTTAATTTAGGAATTTGCTTCATATGTTACAGCCACATACCCCTGTTTGCACTGTTTGATCACTAACTCCTCCATTATTAGGCAAGTATTTTGTTTCTAGCTTTCTGTCATCATAGATAACTCTGCTATGGTCATTTTTTTACAGGTAGGCTTTTACCTGCTATCAATAACTTCCTTGGGTTATAGTGCCAGTCATTGAATCTCTGAGGCAGAGTAGGAATGATTTAGTAACTTTTCCTGCATAATGCCAAAGAGTTTTCCAAAGTGGTTTATTAGTGGTAAATCAGTGGCCTTGCTTTCCTACAATCCTTCCAGAAATGAGTTCCCCATCTTTTAATATTGTGTTCTAATTTGAAGGGAGTGAGACTCCATCTTACTGTTGTTGTTCTTTGATCACCCTTGATGTTAGTTTTGTGTTTTTCCAACTACTACTGATTTTGAATTTTTTTTAAAATAGTTATTGAAATTTTGTAATTCTGTTTTTTTGAAAATTGTTCATACATTTTTATCTCCTGACAACTGAGGAACAATTCCTAATTTCATGGGTTAGTGTCAGTTTCCAGTAAAGTTCAGATGTTAGACATTTGATTCTTTTGAAAACATCTATTGATATATTTTGGTTTTACTTCAACTTCATTCTCAATCTTTTCCTTCCTTCCTCTCCCTCTAGGTCATATCTTAATGAAAATGCATTTTTTAAATATGTAAAAACTATGAAACATCAAGGTCAGAGTTCTATGAACATAGCTCCTTCCCCCAGAAAGGAGAAAGAGAAGTAAAATCTGGTGGTCTTCATTTGTATCCAAGCTCAGTCAGTATCTTTTGACTTTTCACTTATTTTGTTATTGTTGCATTTAGATCATTGTTGTCATTGATATTTCATTTATAATGTTTTCCAGGCTCTGTTACTTTGCACCAGCTCATAGAAGTCTTTTCATGATGTCCTGTATTCAACATACTGGTCATTTTTCAGCATCGTGATATTCCATTATATTTATGTACCACAACATGTTTAACTATCCCCCAATTTCAGGGAAATATTTCATTTCTGGTTCATATCACAGATTTTTTTAAAAATCAGAAATATTTAATGTAAATATTTTTCCCAAAGATAAGGATTCTTTCCATGCTAGTTTTGTCATTACTGAGCTATGTGAGCTTAGCTGGAATAGTAACCATACTATTAAACCAACAATATTATTAGGTAATCTATCCTACTTAAAGGAATTTTTGGAAGCAAATTGTGGACTTTTCCCCATCACTGTCCTTTGTGCATAGAATGCTCTTTGGCATCAAATTTAAAATATCAGAGTTGAGTCAGCACTGAACTGAGCAAAAGCTTAAGCCATGATATTATTTTCATATTATGAAAAACAGGACATCTATAAGGCAAGAAATTTTTTATGCCATTAAATCATTAAGCTTATTTCATAATCACTAGTCCTCTAAATATGATTTTAATTATTAAGATACATGCTAGGCATGGAAAAGAAGTGTCTGTCAGAGAAAATAAACAACAGGTTATTTGATCTTGGATTTTTTGGTGCTGTTTTTAATCTGGCCAACAATAAAAGAGAAACATAACAAGCCTTCCAATATACTAGCAACTGTAGGACTAATACACTTGCCAGTGATTTCCACATTCATTTTGAGAGATGAAAAGCAAAAAAAAAAAAAAAAAAAATCTGAATATGGTTGCTTTAAGGTACATTGTAACTGCATTATACATTTGTTTACTGAAAAGTCAGCCTATAATGACAGTATCCAAACCATTTGTGCATGATATTATGGAAATATAGTAGGCTTATCATATGCATTATAAAAGAACTATTTTATTACAAAGAAGGTAAAAATGAAAGAGCAGATTGTAGTAAAAATGAATTGCATGCTAGAGTCATTACCTATCTGATTATCCTCCCCAGTTTGTTACAAGACAGTATTTCCACTTCCTGTTTGGATTTTCCCTGGGAATGAAAACAGAAAAAGAAAAAAAAATAGTATACAGCAAGTATCTCTTTGTGTTATGGAAAAATGAGTGCTTTATTCATGGAGAATAGCTAAAGATTTCACTTTTAACCTAATGAGGAGTCTTTTGCTACAATGTCGTCGGTGGCTATTTGGAGGTCGATATGATTACAATTTCCATTTTCGACTGTGGTCTTCAAGGCTGAAGCACTAAAAAAGAGTGTATGGTTAAAAAAAAAAATGAGGGAGGGAAGATTATCTCAGTTGCACTTAGTCACTATAGGGAGCCTACCACCTGGCATAGCACAATGTTCTTTCCAGGTGTCCACAAAGCATAAACCAGATTCCATTAAAAACATTAGATATCAGAGAATTAATATTTCAAGTAATGAGGAATTCAATCTTTTTGACGGTTCCCTAAAGAAATACCTTAAGAAATCTATCAAACCAGGATGACATCAATCCAGAAGTAAATTATAGTTCTAGATCTTTCACTAAGCAGGTATGTGACCTCCTTGTTGTCTCAGATATCCATTTCCTCCTCTACATAAAGAGGCTGACCTCCATCAGGGATTCTTAACTGGAGTCCACAAACTTGTTTTTTTTCAAATATTTACTTTGATCACTTTATTTCACTAATTGATTTTCTTTGTCATCCTTTGAAATGTGTTTTATGCATTTAGGATAAGTATTATGAGAAAGGGTCCATGGCCAATGCCACACTACCAAATGTGTTTGTGACATATAAAATAGATCAAGAACTTCTGTCTAGAAAGATGTTGAAGGTCCTCTGCAATACTAAAACTTTATGACTCTATATTGGGGGCATGCCAAATCAGTACCATGGATAAGAATTTATAAAGAACCCAGGAGCAGTTTTATTAAGACTTTATGGCAGTGAGACAACAAATATTAAAATAAAAAACTTTGAATTGATTAGCCCCTCACTACTAGAAATGTTACCTCCTTGAGGGGATCATAAATCAGTGGAGAAAGCAGCATGTGTTTACACAGATACCTGAGGAAACTAAATATTGCAATGGATAGAGCACTATACCTGGAGTCAAGAAGACCTGATTTCAAAGCTAGCCTCAGATATTTACTGGCTGTATGACCCTAGACGAGTCATATGTAATCTCTGTATGCCTCAATATTCTCGACTTTAAAGTGGGGATCATAACAACATTTAACTCCCAGGCTTGTTGTGAGACTCAAATGAGATAAGATTATAAAATGCTTAGCATAGTAATTGGCATAAAGTATGTACAGAATTACATATGTATGCATGTATGTTTGAATGTATACGTATTTGTGTCTAATGGTAGCCATCTGTGGGGGGGGGGAAGAAAAAAAGGAAAAAATGCATGATGCCTTTATGAAATACGTTAAAGGAATAGAAAATTGTACATAATAGATTAGCAATTTCATGTACAATCATCTTTTTGTATCATACTATGTTATGGAAATGCTTGTATTAAATTACATAAATTTAAATAAATAAAGTAGATACTTGACAAATACGTATCCTTTTTCTTCTAATGCCTCACTATTGTCCTAGATTCTTAATAAATTCTGGTTGCAGTCCTGAATGAACTAGAACTTTAACATGTCCTAAACATAGAATCAGATAGGTGCCAATAGCATTTAAAAGATGGAATTAGAAGAGCTGAACTGTCCAAATATTCAAGTACTTCCACAGATTTGTAATCTCATTGATGTATATATTCTGTCCATTAGTATATACTCCATCCATACCCTCCCAATTTTATCATTTTATTCAAATCTTTTCCATCTCATTCCATATATTGTTCAGAGATGATCTACCTGATGGTTTGGAGACCATTTTGCTACAAAAGGGAAGAGGGAATGAATTTGAATTTCTTAAAATTGGGATGCTACAATTGAAGATTATTTGAATATAAACATGGAATGGAGAAAAGAAGATTCAGGAACCACATTCTTATCTGAGTTGAATGAAAGAAGGATATATATATACACCACCCAAAACATACACGCACACATATACATATATACAGATACACGTATGTATGATATATATGATATTGTATATATATGTATATATATATATATAATATTGTAAAGAAAATAAAGAAAGGAGACTGAATTGGGATGAAGAGGGTGAAAAAGATATTTTAGTCAGAGGGAAGAATTAGAAAGGTGATTATAGCATAACAAACTACAGTTAATGAAAGGGATTATCATATATATTTTTAAAACCAGATAAAGTATAAGATCAATTATTTGATTCTAGGTTATGTAGGAACTAAAAATGAAGAAGCTAGGATCTTATTGTTCCAAGCAATAGAGACTTAAGATACATAGAACAGATTTCCTTTAAAAAAAAAAAAAAGAAAGAAATACAGCCTCAGGTATCACACTAGACAAATAAAATAACTCAGATCAATTCAAATGACTGTCATCTTGTATTACACATCATAAGCTGTGTCACCTTGGGTAAGTAATTTAACTTCTGTCTGCATCAGTTTCCTCATCTGTAAAATGGGATTGGGGGCTACTTCTCAGGATTGTTGTGAGGGAAAAGTGAAATAACATTTGTAAAACACTTAGGAAACCTTGAAGTGATAAAGATACAGGGATAAATATAAATATAAGGTGTAGCTAATAGAAAGATAAAAAAGAAAGAAGTCCAAGATTAAATCTAATGATAGGAAACTGACAGACCTTTACTGATTTTTGAATGGGAATCCTAAAGATATCTTTAAAAGTATCATATAGCATACTTATATTTTAAAAGTATCATAAGCATATTCATACAAACTAAGCATGTGCTGTGGTACAAATCACAAATTCAGAGAAGCAAAAATACTTAAATATATGCTCTAAGACAAGAAGGAAGGAAGGAAGGAAGGAAAGAAGGAAGGAAGGAAGGAAGGAAGGAAGGAAGGAAGGAAGGAAGGAAGGAAGGAAGGAAGGAAGGGAGGGAGGGAGGGAGGAATGAATGGAGGGAAGAAGGGAGGGAGGAAGGGAGGGAGGAAAGGAGGGAGGGAGGGAGGGAGGAAGGAAGGGAGGGAGAAAGGGAGGGAGGAAGGAAGGAAGGAAGGAAGGAAGGAAGGAAGGAAGGAAGGAAGGAAGGAAGGAAGGAAGGAAGGAGGGAAGGAAGGAAAGAAATGAAAGAAAGGAAAGGAAAGGGAAGGGAAGGGAAGGGAAGGAAAGGAAAGGAAAGGAAAGGAAAGGAAAGGAAAGGAAAGGAAAGGAAAGGAAAGGAAAGGAAAGGAAAGGAAAGGAAAGGAAAGGAAAGGAAAGGAAAGGAAAGGAAAGGAAAGGAAAGGAAAGGAAAGGAAAGGAAAGAAAGGAAAGGAAAGGAAATATGAGCAAAAGACACAGACCTACATGAAGACTATGTAAATTTTGCTCTACATAATGTGTACCAAGAAACAAATCATAGAAAAAATAAATAAGCAAACTGAAGAAAATAATATCACTGAAATAACATACAAAAATCTGTAGTTTGGAGCTAAATCAATCCTTGGAGGAAAATATGTATGTAGTAATCTATAAAAACAAATCTTTACCAAACAAAAAAAGGAGAAAACCAATGAATTTAGTATGCAACCAAAAAGTAGAAAATAAATGAATTTTTAATCCTATTTGTGTGTGCATATATATGTATGCGTATGTGTGTGTACACACGTAAAAATATAAGTGAGATAAAATTAAAAGCAAAAATATGAGCTAATAAATAAAACCTTTTTTAAAATCAATAAAATAGCAAAATGAAAGCAATTTAACCTTTGTTTTCAGGAAAACCAAATGGCAAAAAATAAGAACAGGAAATTCACAATAAGGAAAAATATAGAAAATAACCAGCAACTATTTTATGGATAATTATTTATTCAAACACATAAAATACCCAGAGTAATGAAACATTAAAATAGAGAGCCAAAACAACCCAGTCTTACAGAGAGAAATCATGCAAGCTATATAATACACTTTTTCTTGAGCTTATTACTATGCTTTCCCTCCAAATCAAAAAAAAAATTGTCCAGACAGATTTGCAAAGAAATTGTATCAACCATTTAAGAAAACAAACCAAGATAATCTTTTCATAAAAATAAAGGAAACCACCTTGCCAAAATAAATATGATTATGAAACCAAATTAGGTATAAACAAAGCAGAGAAAGAAAACTATGGATCATTATCACTCAGGAATACTTACTTAAAATATTTTTAAATGTATACATAGAGTTTATGGTAATATGGTTCAAAAAGTTAGTGACTTTTGAATACAAATACAGGCATGGTTCATCATTTGAAAGACTACAAACATAATTAATCACTGAAATAAATACTAAAACACCAAATCACCTGAATAAGCACAGAAGAGACTTTCAACAAAATATAGTATTCATTTGTTTTTAAAATTCTGAGAATGAAGGGAAGAAAAATACCGTTTCTTATTTAGACCAAAATACTGAAAACCAGAACATATCAATATTTAACAATGAGGAACAGTTGAAGTTTTTTTCAATAAGATCAGTAAGAAAGAAAGTTTATTCACTGTCTCTTATTAGACAATGTACTAGAAAGGCTACCTATAGCTGTGTATTATAAGAAATAGAAGTTAAGAGAATGAACACAAGCAAATTCTTTTCTCAAAAAACTCAAAAAAATGAACCAAAACAAATTAAAACAATAGCTTAAGTATATTAATGAAATATAAAATAAATTCACAAAAAAATTAACCTTTCTATGTATTGCGATAAAAATTCAGGAACAGAAGATAAGAAGTGACATTCTTTTAAAGATAATAACAGAACACATTAAATATTTGAGAATTAATCCAGCAAAACAGGTAAATGCCATTACATTTTTATAGAAATAAAATATGACCTAAATAACTGGAGAGATATTCAGTGATCAAGGCTGAACTATGGATAAGTCATAAAAATGACAATAATTCCCTAGTGACTATACAAATTTGTGTTAATCAAATGGCCAAATTTTACTTTATAGGATTATATAAAATAATAACTAAATAGATTTGGAGGTATAAAGGATCAGTAATATATATATATATATATATATATATATATATATATATATATATATATATATATATATATATATATATATATATATATATATATAAAAGTAGGAAGGAAAACTTCAACACTAACTGATCTAAAGCTATACTTAGAGCAGTCAAGATAAAAACTTTTTGAACTGTATAAAAATGTAGAAAACCAGATGAGTAGAAGAGATTTTATATTTATTGGAGAAATAGAAACTAATGCACATGATATTCAAGTGTTTCAGGAGCTCAAAAGCACAAAGCAATAAGTAGTCTGAGAAAAACGAAGAGCTCTCTTCTCAAAATGTTTTTAAATGCATACATTAAAAAAAATAGGATTACCAAAATAACCAATTATATTTGAATAGTTATCAAAATTTGTTTGATTAGAAAAGTTGTGAAAACTGTAGTCTGGTAGAAGTTCAGATCATCAACTTACACCCTATGTCATAAGAAATCTCAAACACAGTACAAACCCCCCCACTCAAATGGATCTGTAATCCTACCCATTTGGATACTCCTTCCGGAGATGCAATTTATCCACAACTGCCCATCTCATTCTACTTAAGTTGAAGCTTTTCTATAATGACATATTATGACAGCTTTATTCATGTTCTTCAAAATTCATTTGTTATATACCTGCAGCCTGTTTGTACCCATTTCTATATATCTCTCCATTGCCCTCTCTTTAATATTATTTTTTTACCAAGTCAGATCCAGTGGCATTCTACATCTTGCAACCATGTAACAATACTGGAAGAAAATTCATATCAAAGAGATAGATAGGTCTTTATTTTAGGGAGATAGTTGCTATCATTAAAGGAGTTTTGTAATTTCCTAGAGGGAATTCAGCTTGATGTTTAACTCTGGACCCATTTCACTGCCCCTTCATACTTTCTGTCCCAGATATACATATTGATGGATAAATTCTATTGGCTGGCCATCTAAGTGCTTTCTACAATATGGGCAATAGGCATTCTTGACTGGGCAAGCAATGATAGGTCTTTTTTTGATATAACCAATTTTACTTTAAGATGTTAATTTATGTTTGTCATTTCTAGTGCCTACCAATTCATCTTTTTCAGAAGACATTACTAATATAGAGACATGAGACTTCTGGAGAGTCAATAAGTCTTTTTTTTCCTGTATGTTTTTATTCCTGGTCCAAGCTCTCTATTTTATTTCTCAGCATCCTGATCTTTCCCACATCTGAATCCAGGTCACCCACAAAATATCAAAGTATAAGTTGATTTCCTTTAGAGGATCTTATCAAGTTTTCCATAGAATTTCTTTGTTTAATTGTGATAGGAAATGCACCTGACTTATGCAGTCTTGATGGTTTTCTTTGAAGTGAGTGAGGAGGTCATTTTCAGGATCATCGTTAGTTTGAGGTTTTTGGTGCCTAAGGCATAAAATTCCATCCAATTGGTTGCCAATGTCAAAGATTATTCCCATTGCCCTGCAAGAATGCTTTTATTATGTAGTGTGACTGGTTGACTTGGCAAATGCCAAGGCAGAAGAGAGTAGTTGCTGGCTTTTTTTTCTGAATTACTATTTTTAACCGTAGAGTTGTATCAGTTGTTAAATCTTTTTCACTGTATTTTATTGTCCATGAAGATTTCATTGCATTCTAAACCTGAGTCTTAATCATTGAGCTGGTCTAATTAACTTATGGTCCAAACTACTCTTCATCTGATGCAACCATATTGATATGTGTACTCTATTTGCATGATGATCTTTTTGCAACTACTGAACATGAGCAATTCAGGCTACGATCAAATATCTCATTATGTGATATTTCTTCTGCCTTTGTGCATATAATAAAAGCAATTCTTTTTTTGCTACTCCATTTGGGAAATGTCCTTCCATTTAGCTGCAATTTCTTTCTTTAGGTTTCCTTAAGAGTAAGAATATCAAGATTGATGATTCATCTATCCGAGGATTATGTCCACTCGTTGTTCACTAGATGAGGATCACAAATTTTAAAAAAGAGTCTAAAATTGTGTGTTTCTTTTCACCTTCCATTCCTTTTCCCACCATGACAATATCATTGCATAAACAGGAGGTTGCACAGGACTTAGGTCAATTTCTATGTTTCCTTGCTTCATGGGTGGCAGTAGGCAAAGAATTCATGAGCCATGGCCATTCTACTGAGGAATGACTTTGAGTAACCTCAAGTAGCCTGATCCTCGGTAGGTAAGTTTTGTCATTACTGGGACAAAACTCAAAGCATATTATGCATGGTAGTTCTCATTCATGAGAACTTAGGACTCATTGGTATAGCCATTTATAACCCAGGGTTCTAATGAGACATCAGAGGAAGACTTTGTGAAGGACAAAAATTATTCCGTTACAAAAAAAACTAGAGGAAAATGAAGATTATATCCTTAACAAGAATAGACAAAAGAACTAAAAGCCAGGTAAGAGAGAGAAAATATCATAAAAGGTAAAAATATAATTTAAATTAAATATAACTAAGAAGTGTTTGCACAAATAAAATCCATAGAGCTAGAATCAGGAGAAAATGTAAACTGAGAGAGAAAAACCTTTGCCATTAATATTAATAACCTATAGCAAGTGTTCTTAATTTTTTATAGTCATGAACCCCTTTGGTAGTCTGGTAAAGTAAATGGCTCTTTGCTCAAAATATTTTTAAATGCATAATTATTGTAAAACATAGAATTTCCAAAGAAACCAATTATATTTAAATAGTTATCATATATATACATATATATGTATATATATGTATGTGTGTGTATGTACATATATATACATATTATATATGTGTGTGTGTATATATATATATATATATATATATATATATATATATATATATATATATATATATATCTCAAAGCATGGGCCTTGAGAAAAGAATGCCTACTCTGTAGTGAATTTCCTTAAGCCACGGAGTCTGTGAATGTCTTATTTTTTTATACTGTGATTTCAGTATGATTAATTTTCTTTGTAATCCTATGTCTCTTACTTTATACATTTAAAAATATTTTTCTGAAAAGGAGATCATTGGCTGTATAAAATTGCTAAAGAGATTTTTGACACAAAAATATTGAGTGATTAAAGGATATAGTTTTTAAAAGAAGAAACATGAATCATGAATAATCACCTGAGAAGCACAGAAATCACAAATAACTAGAGAACTGCAAATTCAACATTCCTATAATATAGCACTTCATACTCATCAAGCTAACAAAGATGCTAAATGATGAGAAAGCTCATTGCAGGAGGGACTATGGGAATAGAAACATATTAATTCCTGATGAGGAAAGTTGTTAATTAATACTGGAAAACAATTTGGAGTTATGGAAGAAAAGTTGCTATATTGGTTTATATCCTTTGATGCAGAAATTCCATCATTCGTATTATATTTCAGTGAGGCGATTAATAGTAGTAAAGATGCACATGTATTAAAATGTTCATAGTAGCATTATTTGTGATACAAGGTAGAAACAAAATATACGCTCAGCAATTTATTGAACAAATAGTTCAGTCATTCAGATATAAGAATGTAATTAACATATTGCTATGCCATTATACTGAAGACACAAAGAATGCAAAGAAACATGGGAAAAACATACAAAGTGATGCAAGTGAAAAACAAAGATCCAAAAGAACAAAATAAGCAAATAATACAACAGTAAAAGGTCACAATATCTTTAGTATTTAGTAACTCATTACCAAAGTAAAAAGACACATCTGTCCTCTCTATAAGCAATCAACTGGTTATTTATCCAGGAACACAGTTTGTGGGGGATTTCATTGGTGCTCAGGTTGGTAAATGCTGTTATATCAAAACAAAATCTATCATTAGAGAATTTCCAAATATATACTTCCCTTCCCTGGGTAGAAATCTATCTCTTGTAACAAAGAACTAAAAAGAAAGAGCAAAAAAAGGAGTTCTGAAAAGCCAAGCAACGTATCCACTAAGTCTGACCATATGTCAAGTATTTCATATTCTTAGTCCCCTATTTCTACAAAGTAGAGATTGGAGTGCATTTTCTTTTTTCTTGTCTGGGGCCAAGGTTGGTAATTATAATTTTATAGTATTTCAGCTTCTGTAGTTCGTTCTCCTAGTCATTGTGTATATTGCTTTCCTGGTTCTGCTTACTTAAATCTTCATTCATATAATGTTCCCCAGTCTTCTCTAAATTTTGCATATGAATCTTTTTTTTTCTTAAACAGAGAAGTAACATTGAGTGTATTTATGTAGTGCAATGTGTTCAGTCATTCTCCAAATAAGAGACATTCCCTTTTCTCGGTTCTTTGCTTCTACAAATGCTGCAATGAATTTGATCCCCAATAATTCTTAATAGCAGTGCCTTCCTTCTGTTAATTATTTCCTATTTATGCTGTATAGAACTTACTTTGTATGTATTTGCTGGCATTTTATCTGCCACATTAAATACCTTGAGGGGAGGGACTATCTTTTGCCTCTTTTTGGATTTCCAGCACTTACCACGGTGCCTAGAACATAGAAGGCACTTAAATGCCTATTGATTGATTTATGGATATAATTGGGATATTTGCTTTTGTCAAAGACTTTATTAGAGTATATGCCTACAAAAGTGAGATCTTTAAATTGAAGACTATAGAGATTTTAGTTTCTTTCATTAAAATATTCCACATTGCTTTCTGGATGATTGGCCCAATTCACAGTTGTAATATCAGTGTATTTGTTTCCATTTTTCACACAATCCCTTCAACATTAACTATTCCTATCTTTGGTATGAATATCTGAGTAGGAGACAGATACCTAGATATCTAGGTAGGAGATAAAACCTCAGAGTTGTTTTTATTTGCAATCATCTTATTGTTAATAATTTGGGGAAGTCTGCTATATGATTATCCATAGTTTTTGGAAAAGTTTATTCATATCCTTTGATCAAATATCCATCTTGGAATAACATATATTTGTGTTAGATACAGACATATCTTGGATCTTAGACTTTATTGGAGATAACTTAGTGCAAATATTTTCTCCCAATTGACAGCTTTATTTCTTTCAGTTGAATTGATTTTAATAGGGTAAAAGGCTTTCAATGTCATGTAATCTAAAGTATTTATTTTGTCCTTGAATGAATGGAGCTTTTTTAAAAAATAAGTAATCCATACAGAAGAAATTCTCACTAGAGGTAATGTACTTTTAAAGGCATACAGAGGTTATTTTTCAAGATAATTCAAAGAGAATAGGTTCAAAAGAATGGAAAGAAGAGGCAGATGCTATTTTAACTGGAAATGTTCCCCCAGAAATACATTAGCAATTTCTGCCTCATTTATTTACTTTGCAACTGGATGGCACAGTTGATAGAGCACTGGGTTTAGAATCAGGAAAACTCATCCTTATGAGTTCAAATCTGGCCTCAGACACTTACTAGCTGTGTGACTCTGGGTAAGTCACTTAACCCTGTTTACCTACTTCCTCATCTGTAAAATGATCTCGAGAAGGAGATGGAACACCACTTCAGTACCTTTATCAAGAAAACCTCAAATGGAGTCATGAAGAGACAGACATGACTGAAATACTTAACAACAATAAAAGTATTTACTTTCTCAGGCATTTAGGTGGCAGAGTGGGTAACAGCTCTTGACTTGTGGTCAGATAGAGCTCAGTTCAAATATAGCCTCAGGTATTTTCTAGTTTTGTGACACTGGGCAAGTCATTTTACCTCTTCCAGCCTCACATGTAAAATGGGGATAAGAATGAGATGTGTCTCAGAGGGTTGTGATAAGGATCAAGTGAGATCACGTATGGACAGTGTTTTTCAAACTTTAAAGCCTTCTATAAAGGATAGTTATTGTTACTGTTTCTATGAAATCCTTAGCAGAATGCATTATACATATATCAACATTGTCCTTGATGAGAAAATAAAAACAGAAGAGATAAACTTTTTGCAGACATCTTCACAGTCACACAATGGGACTGAGAGCTATGGAAGTGCTGTGGTCCTCCAACTTTTTCAAAGTGGTAGAAGACCAGTGTAAGCAAGCCTTTGGCAGGACCTGTGTGGGAAAATCTCCTAAAATTCTTTTTTAATGCCTATTAACAAGTGACATAAGGTTCATCTTTTAAAAATCAGAGCGTTTCAAGGTTTCTTGCAAGATAGTTTGAGAGATACTGGTACAGACAATATAAGATTACTCTCTATTTTTTTGTTTGTTGAACTGAAAGTAGCTTTTGCTTCAGCAAAGCAAAATATAGCCTTAAAGTCTTTCCTCAATCAAGATGTCTCCCAAGCAGATTAGGAATCATACAAGAATTACCATCAATCATATGTAACCATACTGTCCCTTAATTCAGCATATACTTTGACAAATCCAAGCACAGTGCCTGGAAATATAGTAAGAGCTTAAAAATTATTTCTAATTAGTTGATTAACAGGATAGGATTACAGTTTTAATCCTCTAAGAAGGCATTTCCTCACATGTGAAGATATATTTGTGTTAAAGGAATATTTTTAAATGGCTTTTTACTTGACCATAATGACTCATGAAGAAAGTATGAACACATTATTTGTATATCAAGTTTTCTCTTGTCAGGGCTGTCCCTTTACCTTCCAAAGGATTGGTTAGACCCCTTGTCAGTAATATTATACTAGGGATTCCTTCTGTGTGAAGGTTGGATGAAATGAATGCTAAAGGTCTCTCCAGTGCTCGGATTTGACAATTCTGTGATCCATACATCTGACCAAAAAGGGGGAGGGGGAATACAATGAACTAAGCAAATCATTTATAGATTCAGCTTTGAAAAGAAAATGTTTGCCCCTGGAAAAAAATGCCACCATTATAAGTCATGAACTATTTTAAGAAACTGATGTGAATATGTAGGGACTGAGAACTTAAATCTTTATTTTTCATGCATTTTCTGTTTCTGGTTTGCTCCCAGATATGCTTATTTCAGAGCCAATCATATTCATCAAATTCCTTTGATAGGACCTTAGTCTTATTCAAAAGATAAAGAATAGTCTATATCTATATCTATGTATATGTATATGTATATAGAGATACATACATAGAGAAAGATAGATAGATATGTAATGCCTTATCATAGAAGAAAAAGTAGAGTTTTTTGAGGTTTTGTCTCCCAGTAAAAAACATGAATAAGTCCCCTATGGGTGACATGATGCAGAAAGTCTCCATCACCTACTGATGTGGAATGGAGTTTCTCAAATGCAGTTTTGTTTTAGAAAACCCAGGGACAGTCACAGAACCTGAAAGTGTGCCTCCCAGTAATATGTCTACTGGACAACATGACAAGTTGAATTATTAGTCTACAACAAATTCCAGACTAGTGATGGGGCTTTCAAAAATTGTTTTCATCAAATAGAAAATTGTTGAGTCAAGAAGTATTTAATATTTGGTACAACAGCCTGCTGTAGTGGCAAGAGAGCTATCTTTGAAGCCAGGAAGTCTTAGGTTCAAGTTCCCCTTCTGAAACACAATAGTTATGCGACCCTGGATAAGCTATTTAATCTTGCACTGCTCTAGGAACCTATTACTTGCAGAGAAGATCTCAACCTGCCTTGGTGGATACAGTTTCCTTTGCTAGGAGTGCCCTATAAAATGAAATCATAGGTCTAATCCATATTCTTATCTTCATGGTAATTAGTGTCTGGAGAGGTAAGGCATACTTCATTCAGTCCTCAGAGAAATATTAACATTTTTACAAAGATAATAAAAATAGATATTTCTTTAAATTTAGGAAAGAATACACTTCTCTAAAAGGATCATGAAATTCTAGATTTCGAGATAGATGATCAGAGTCCACATACCCCCTCCCACCACCATTTTATAGATAAAGAAACTGAGTTTCAGACAGGCAAGTGACTTGTTGAATATCACATAGCTAGAACGTGTTGAAGGCAGGCTTTGAACCCCAGTTTGGTTTGGAACTAGTTCTTCAGAAATTCTGGATTTGGAGGGAGAGGTGCATTATTTTTTTCAAATAAAAAAGGCCCAAAACTACAGCAAAAAAAAACCCCCAAACTACTAAATAAACCCAGGCAGAGTTAGCCAATCCTACTCTGTCCCTTCTAATACAGAAAATTGCTAATTAATTTATGGGTAATATTTAAAGGTTGTTTTATATACCATGTCAGCAGAAGCAGTTAAAGGAGAAAAGTGTGTTTTACAGTCCTATGGAAGGCAATAAATGTCAGATACACAGAGATACAGTTCTAAGTTTACGAACACCCAGGGTAACTCTCACAAGGCAACCCTTACACAAACACCAAATGAAAAGCCATGTTTTCTAAGCACAGTCAGGAGACTGTTTTTAACTCCATGTGTAATATAGGTGAGATAGAGGGTTAAGAGCTCCAAGTGCCGTGGTCTGACAATAAACCCCCTGTGAGTGTGGAGTTTGATGGGGTGTTAATTGAGTAGCAGGTGAACACTAGTAGAAAACACAGAGGGTGTGTGTAGGGGGGAGGCTTTTTCTTTGATGAAGAAACATAAAAACGCTGAGCTCTGTAATAAGAAATAAAGACAAACTGCAGCTTGTTTCTCTGACTTTGCTGTTTGCACAATACCATGGGCTTCTGGAGCTTATTGTTTTTGCTAGGGATGAGAAGATGACTTCTGAAATGTGTGGGTGGTTATGTAACCAGGTGGTTGGCTAACATTTTTTAAAGCTTATCCACATCTATGAGCCTTTTGAAATAAGATTTTTCTCTCTTCAAAGAACAGCTCCCTCCCTCCCTCCCTCCCTCTCTCTCTCTCTCTCTCTCTCTCTCTCTCTCTCTCTTTCTCTCTTCCTCTCTGTCTCTTTCTCTCTCTCTCCATCTCTCTCTCTTTCTTTCTCTCTTCCTCTCTCTCTTTTTCTGTCTCTTTCTCTCTCTTTCTCTCTGTCTCTCTCTCTGTCTCTGCTTCTCTCCTTCTGTCTCTCTCTCTCCCTCCCTTCCTCCCTCCTCTCTCTTTTTCTGTTTCTGTCTCTCTCTCTCCCTCCCTCCCTCTCTCCCTCTCTCCCTCCTCTCTCTTTTTGTCTTTCTGTCTCTCTGTCTCTCCTCTCTCCCTGTCTCTCTGTGTTCTACTTTCAGTTAGGTCAGAAATATCGAAAGACAATTAAATATGAGTTATTCCTCTTGTTGAGCAAAAATATTCCCAAAATTATAGTAGCATAAGGAAAAGAAAATAAGAGGCAAGGCAAGGAAAAGCAACATGACTTAGTATCTCTCATGAGCTAGCTTTGAAGTCAGGAAAATCTGGTGTAAGAGCGAGGACTTTGGAACCAAAGCATATAAATTCAAAGCCCATCTCTCTGCCTATTTACTTGTGCAACAAGTCACAACTTTTCTGGGTCTTCATTTTCTCATCCATAAAATGAATGAGTTGTTTGCACTGAATGTATTCTATGGGAGCTTACAGAAGATGAATCTATGTTGAGGAGATTTGGGTCATTATCAGAGGAGATTTTTGAAGTGCTATCTTAGAGCACATCCTTGTTTGTTATCAGTCTCACTGAGTTAAAGCAATCTTGAAAGTTAAGGACTCCTCCCAAAAAAATCCTTTTTCACCTGCCCCAAATATTCCCCCAATTAGTTCATTTTCTCATTTTAGAAATAAGAAATTAACCATTTGTAAAGAATTTTAGAGAAGGAATAAGATGTCCTTTTTCCAAGCATACATTCTTAAAGTCATACTTGTGTTTGTTTTATTTTCAGATTCAAAAGATTTTTCAAGCACCCAGTTACTCCAGTTCATTTTATGAATCCATCTCAGGTTTAATGGTAGAGTAGCTAGAATGAGAAATAACAGATAGATAACCTGAATGTGTGCTGGAGCCCCTTAGATAGATAGATAGATAGATAGATAGATAGATAGATAGATAGATCGATGGATGGATGGATAGATGGATGGATGGATGATAGACAGATAGACAGATAGATAGGCAGTCCAAGCAGAGAGATGATACATTATTGACATATGGTCTGATAGATGCACAGATGAGAGATAGACAAACATATAGGCAAATCTTTGGAGCAACATGTCTAGGGCACTAGTTCAATCTTCTATGGAATACTAAAGGGAAGAAATGAGAGTCAAAAATGTACGGAATGAGCAAATATGGAGGACTTAGAGTCTTCACTAGTAAAAAGGTGCCTATATTGATGGATTCAGGGATCCAACCAAATTTGGAATCATTTTATAGAGCTAGATTAGAACTCACATCTCCCCTCTCCCTCTTCTGAGCTCCTTTCATCACACTTGACTGCTTCCACCCACTCCTAAGTGTAAAAACATCTCATTTTGGTTAAGACTGAAGGGTTACTCTTTTGAGTGACTGTCAAATTCATTGTAGTTTTGGAATATCTCTAAAAAGTACTTTTGTTTCCTTTTTCAATGTTCCACCTCAAAACTGAAATCTAATGATTCTCGTTTCCTCTTCAACCCTGACATTCAATCCACTGCCTTGGTGCTTTTACAGAGGCTATTCTCCAGTCCCGAAATATTCTCCCTCCTCACCTCACCTTCACCTTATCTCCATTCCAGAGCTAACATTTTCCTAACTCTCCAAGATATTTTGTATAGATTTTACATAAAATTTCCATTTAGTCATCTGTGTACATTGGTGTTCCCCTCCATTAGAGTATAAGCTTCTTGAGGGTAAAGACTATTTGCATTTTTTTCCTTGTATCCTCAGAGACTAGCATAGTACAAGAGCTTAAAAATGTTTGTTGAGCTGAATTGAATCTCTTTTGATATGTTTTTTGCGTATTTATGTCTCATCTCCCTACCTACATTAGAGAATTTCAGATAAAGTATGAATCTTAGACATCATCCATTTCAGTGGTTCTTGCCTTTTTTTATGTCATGGATCCCTTTATCAGACTGGCAATGCCTAGGGATTCTTTCTTAAATTTATTAAATAAAATATATAGGATTACAAAAGAAACCAATAATATTGAAATACAGTCATCAATTTTTTTTAAATTCATGAATTCTAAGTTAAGAATGCCTGATTCTTACCCCCACACCCTATGATGGAGATGAAAAACCTAGTTTTGAGGTAGCTCAAGCTGTTTGCTCAAAATCACAGATCATTAGTGGCAATACTACGACTTAGAGCTCAGTTCCCCTATCTCTCAGTACAAGAGACTTCCTGGAACTGGGGTTGGGAAGGGGGGAAAGCATTT
Source organism: Notamacropus eugenii (assembly GCF_028372415.1). Classification (NCBI taxonomy): domain Eukaryota; kingdom Metazoa; phylum Chordata; class Mammalia; order Diprotodontia; family Macropodidae; genus Notamacropus; species Notamacropus eugenii. Next base: position 22,790,489 of record NC_092878.1, read on the forward strand.
TTACCCTACTTTGCTTTCATCACATGACCTATTAGGCTACTACCTTGCACACAGTAGGCATTCAATAAAAACAGGTTTCTAAAATGACTGATAGAATCATTTTGTATCATTTCTACTACTTTCCTCTCTAAAACAGAAAGTTTATTTAGATGCGTATTGTATCACCAGTGGGATTTTTTTAAGCAACATGCTAATATCAGAATATCAGCGTAAATACACCTGCAATTGTCAGTTAACCTTATGTTATTATTTTCAGAGCGCCTGCGGCAGTGTATCAGTACTGTCAGAGGAAAAAAAATCCACAGAACAAGGCATTTCCACATTCTTTTTCCACAAGCCCAGACACAAAATGGGCTCATTATCAACATGTGGTTGCCTACAGTTCAATATTAATATATCTTTAGCTTTCCAATAACTGCTGTGGATTTGTGTAATTCAGCAAAATGTAAACATGTGTTCCCCAAGGAACAATATGCTGTGAGGCAAATGGGATTTTTTTTTCCCATTCTCCCTTGAAATAAACTAATCAAACCTGAAGATTTCAATGTGCAGCATTTGCAAAGAGTGGCAGATTGTTCCTGAAAGATCATGATGTCATCAGTAACCTACTAGTTCAAGTGAACAGTCTGCTTGTGTCTTTGTGTCTTTCAAACATTCCTATGGGGAAATAGATGTTCTTGGTCCCTAAGTTCTTAGAGAGTTGGTATTACCGTTTTACCATCTAAAGACTGTAAAATCTTTTGCAGTGCTTTACAATATCTAGCATTAATTCCTTCTCAGAGCAAAGAGCAGTGTAGGGAGACTGAGGCAAGAAATAGGGTGATAAAGAGGAAAGGGGGAGAAACTGTTTCAAACAGTAGGATAGTAGATCTATTCCTAGAGGACCACTGTAAGGTTTTCAGTGTAATTGAAATGTTTTATTTTTATATTACAAATATTTCCAGATTACCCTAACCCCATGAAAACTTTCTTATAGCAAAATAAAACAATTCAGTGAAACACTACAGTGATCTCACATGAAAGTGCCTACAACAACATTTCACAATTGTACCTCCCCAGCTTCACTTCCTTCCACTCCCTATCCACCACCCCAGTGGAAAACAAAAGAGAAGAGAAGAGAAGAGAAGAAGGCAAAGGAAGACAAGGGAAGGGAAGGGAAGGGAAGGGAAGGGAAGGGAAGGGAAGGGAAGGGAAGGGAAGGGAGGGGAGGGAGGGAAGGGAAGGGAAGGGAAGGGAAGGGAAGGGAGGGGAGGGAGGGAAGGTGAGGCGAGGCAAGGCAAGGCAAGGCAAAGCAAGGAATTCAATTAAGTAAAGATTGTATTAAACACCTACTAAGCACTGCACAAATGACAGAGGCAAAAGACAGCCCCTGTCCTCAAGGAGCATAATTATGATCTAATAGGGAATACCACACTCCCTGGAGCTAGAATGAAAATGAACAAACAAGAACACAGAGGACCAGGTCCATTTCTTGGCAGTCATATATCCTAGGGATAGTAGGGAAGCCCCTTCATCCTTCCCTCACAACATGGTTCCTTTACTGAAGCCCTTAGTAAAGGAATCATCTCACTTCCTCATACTTGAATGCATCAAAATCAACGCTAGGGCTGTCTCAGGCCCTTTTGAAGATACTGATCAGTTTTGTTAGCTTGGTCAGTGGACAAAAGCCTCCTCCAAATTATCAGAACTAGGCATGAATGCTCAAATGATGAAAGTCATGATTCTCCTAGAAGTGGCTCCCTAGTTGTCACCATGGACAGCAGCATCTTAGCAAACTGAAGGGTTCTGAAGATATCCTAGACTCTCATTAATACTTTCATTCAAGCAAAAGAAAATTATAAGTTTTAAGGCAAGCAGTACCCCTTGTACCCCACAGATCAGTTGACCTATAAACTTTGGAAAGAACTTTCTCCAAAAGGAAGGTATCTGTAATACCTCTCCAGTTTTCTTCTGCTTTACTCCCGTATACCCTCACAGTGATTCAATGACATCAAACTCCTTACTATTCCTTACATGTGATACTAAATCTATTAACTCTTGGCATTTTCACTGACTGTCCTTCATGCTTGGAAATCTTGCCCTTCTCATTTTTTCCTCCTGCCGTTCTTGACTTCCTTCAAATCTCAGCTAAAGGAAACTACAAAAAGCTACAGCATGAAGTCTTTCTCAGTCTTCCTCAATCTCTCTGTGATTACTTTACATTTACCTTGCATGTGTCTCCTTTGTGCATAGTTTTTCACATGTTATCTCCCCCATCAGAATCTATCTCCTTGAGAGCAGGGACCATGTTTTTGACTTCCTTTAAGTCCAGTGCTTAGCACAGGTCTGGCACACAGTAAACATTTAATAAATACTTATTGACTCAACTTAATTTTGTTCCTTTGAGGGACAATTTTCAATTCACTCAATGCTATGGTAGATCATTTGTAGTATCAAGTCAAAGATTTTGGAACCTCTACCAGAAATAGTCTTCCGAAGGCCATTTATAACTCTAAAAGATATACCTCAACTCTCTTAAGATTATCTAAGAATTATAAGAATTACAAGGATGAAGGAGTTTTCTTCTGTATCAAGTGTGCTATATTAAGTACCACTTCTGAAACCTATGCCTTTACCTTAAAATCTCATGAATAAAAATAATCCTGAAATTTCAGGAATGGATTATTCATGCTTAAATAAGTGCATGATGCAGTGGAAGGAATATTCACCTTGGAATACTGGACATTGTGTCATGGGACTTGAATCTGAATCTCAGCTCTGTCACTTGCTATCTGTGTGACTCTAGGTAATCTACTTAACTATTCTAAGCCTCAGTTTCCTTATTTGTATAAAAAATTACGACTATATAGAAGACTATAGAAGGATCACCCTAATAGGTAGGAGGCAAAGTAGGAGAGAGTAACAACATCTGGGAAAAATAGGTTAGAGAGGTACTCAGAAAGGAGGAGGATAATTAATAGTGTCAGGTGCTAAGAAAGGTCTTACAGAAGGGTGTCTATTAGGGAAGTAAAAAGTTGTTGCAGTTGTTGAATTTTGTGCAAGATCAGCAGTCAAAAATTCAGGATGCTTTTGAAATTTTTATATGACCTCCCTCAGAGAACTGGCATTCTTAGATGTTGTTCAGTGATTTCAGTCATGTCCAACTCTTTGTGACTCCATTTGGGGTTTTCTTGGCAAAGACACAGGAGTAGTTTGCCATTTCCTTCTCCAGCTCATTTTACAGATGAGGAAACTGAGACAAATAGGATTAAGTGACTTGCCCAGGGTCACACAGCTAGTAACTATCTGAGGCTGGATTTGAATTCAGGTCTTTCCAACTCCAGACCCAAAACTCTATCCACTGTGTCATTTAGATACCTAGTGTCTAAGTACCTGGTACATTTCACATGTTTTTAACTATACTGAAAAACTGAATATTTCTAGTCTCTTTTGAGCTTTTAAGCTCTTACCTTCTCCAATACACATTTATTTGACTCATACTTCAATATCTCTTGTCTCAACTATATACTCAATTTAATCTGATATCAAAAGGCAAACTTCTGTAAATCTAGTCCAGGAAGTCCTTACAAGTTTACTAAGTAAGTAAATGTATAAGTAAATGTATCATTCTATCCTTACCTCCTTCTAGACTGAAATAAAAAGGGAATTTCCCTTCTTCTCATGTCCTAGAGAGGAATTTGTTATTCCCCCATCACAGAATTAAGAATACGGTGTTTGAAGTACTAATACTAAAATGCGAAGGATTCTTCAGGGAAATCAACAAATTCTAATTAGTCTGCCATTCAATCTTTTTACTAAACGTCTTTTTTATTATGACCTTAAACAACAACAAATATAGTTTAGTAAACAAAGGGCAGGACAGAACATTTTATGTGAAACTGTGAAATTTTATTACATGGAGAATTTCTAAAATATATATCACACAGTCTGTTTGTCTGGGTTTGTCCTTCATTTTCAAAGAAGACCATGACATCAGAGAAACGATGACATGACTTGCACTTGACTTTGTTTTGAGTGAGGGAGGGCTGTGCAGGTCACCAGCCTCACTTCTCCTCCAAAGCCATCTGGATCCAGTGACCAGATATTCATCAGGATGACTGGAGATGAGCCAGGATGCAATGGGAGATCTTGGCCTTTTTAGAGTGGCCTTTCCGGTACTCACTTAGAAGGAGGTAACACCCATTGAGTAAATAGCTCCTTTAAGAAGAAGTCTGAGTATGGCCCTTTTAATGAACCAAAGGAAAAAAATAACTAAATCTACAGAAACTGTTACAAGTGATAATCACTGTAAGCCAGCTATTAAGTGGAGTTTGGGCAGGGACAAGGAAGGAAGGAAGGAAGGAAGGAAGGAAGGAAGGAAGGAAGGAAGGAAGGAAGGAAGGAAGGAAGGAAGGAAGGAAGGGAGGGAGGGAGGGAGGAAGGGAGGGAGGGAGGAAGGAAGGGAGGGAGGGAGGGAGGGAGGGAAGAAGGGAGGGAGGGAGGAAGGGAGGAAGGGAGGAAGGGAGGAAGGAAGGAAGGAAGGAAGGAAGGAAGGAAGGAAGGAAGGAAGGAAGGAAGGAAGGAAGGAAGGAAGGAAAGAAGGAAGGAAAGGAGGGAGGGAGGAAGGGAGGAAGGGAGGGAGGAAGGAAGGAAGGAAGGAAGGAAGGAAGGAAGGAAGGAAGGAAGGAAGGAAGGAAGGAAGAAAGGAAGGAAGGAAGGAAGGACATCTAGCCAGTTAGCCCCAAAGCCCCAAAGGAAGGGGAGAGGGAGACAGAAGGGAGAGGATGAGTTGGGTTACCCAGTTAACTGTGTGCCCGTATTTAATGGAAGGGTGAATGGTAAAGTGGGGGAAAAACAATGACTTTGTAGGCCAAAGCAAAGCTGAAATTCTCTCACTGATACTCGCTGTCTGTCTGAGTTTGGACAAGCTAATTTGCTTTTTTATGCCTCAGTTTCCTCATCTGTGAAATGAAGAGATTGGACAGGATGCCCTTTGAAGTCCTTCTAGATCTATGATCCTAATTTAACAGAGTAGTAACAAAACTATCCTGCTTTTTCCTGTCTTTGTTCATACACACGTATACTCACACACAAACACACGACATACCTATACACACTTTTACTGTTTTATTGACACTCTTTTCTTTCTATACATTGTTTTTAAGCATCACTATCGTTACTCACAAATTCTATTCCTTCCATAGAAGTCTTCCCTCACAACAAATAACTGGAATCCATTCTTTCAGTTGGTTAATGTGGATTGTGATCAAGGTAATTGGTTCAGTCCCCACTCAAATGGTTCAGGAGAAGAAAGTGAGGCTGGTGACCTTGCACAGCCTTCCCTCCCTCAAATCCAAGTCAACTACAAGTCATGTCATCATCTTGATGTCATGGTCCTCTTTGAGAATGAAGGATAAACACAACTACAACAATGTACTTTGCTAGCTACCACAAACTGTCTCCTAAACCCAACCAACCATTTGCAGATCCATGCTCTCGATCCCCTGGGAGACATAGTGTGAGTGTATGAGTAGGTGAAGGGAAACTTCAATGATGATCCTGAGAAAACAGCTCAAAGCACATAGCTACTCATGGTGAACCTGAAGTATTATCTTCCTCTGAGAAGTCCAGAATATTCCTTGACTAAAGTTTATGGTTAATATGTACTGCCAGCCTCCCTTCTCCTGTTATTATTATCATGGTTTCAAATAAAATATCATGCGATGTTGTTCACTGCAAAATGCACTCTTTGGCAGCCTTTTACCCCATCTTCCTAGAACTGCAGACATTGTTTTAGGTAGTCCTCAAGCATCTAGAAGGTCTTCTCTGGATGTAATGGGACATTTGAAACTTACAAGGTAACAATGATGTTCCTATGGGATTCAATGCTTCATAAAGGAGATTTATTGTTCATGAAGACCAGGTAGTCCACAGATTAGGCTATAGAAGATGCCGGTGATTTTGTTTTTGCTTTTCTTTCACCCTTCTCCCTGCAATATAGAGGGCTAATTGAGTTAGGAGTAGGGATAAAGAAAGGAAACCTCATGGCTATCTCTACAGGTGAATTTGTACACCTCTGAAAAGAGAGAACTCTGAATTCCTTGCTCAACTCTGAATAGAATTACCTCTATGTCAGTCAGTCAAGGTAGTTTAAAATACCTATGCTCCCAAAGCCAATGTGTCATTATTGATTTAACACTACTAGCAGCGCTCTCTTTGTCAAACAATGAAGCAATATGGCTAATTAACGCTCACTGGGGAGCCTGAAATAATGATGCCTCTCTCTTCCTCGAGCCAATTACCCCAAATATTCAGATTAGCTACCTACTATTTCACTGAAAGAAGTGTCTAGAGTTTTTTTTTTTATTTTTTTTTCAATTCAGGCATTATGTATCATGTAGCGTCACGTTATGTGATGTTATGTCACCACCTGACAGCTTACAACGAGGGGTATGCTGAATATATTGGGTAGTTAATACCTGCCTGAATTAACAAGACAACCAAACTTTCCAAAGAAAGAAAGTCGGAGAGATATCTGCTGTACCTCCTGGGATATCTGGAGGGAGAACATGTTTGATTGACTCAATCTACCACTGTGTGTCACTGTTGCTTCTCATAAAGACACATGAAAGAGTATTTGTCCACAGAGATGGCATGTACATCTACATATAAACTAGAGTTAGGGATGTACAGGTTCAGGTATGGTATGGATCTGAATTTTTTTACAGGTCTTACATTTCAGTACTTTCCAGTTTTCTCAGACCAGTGTGTTGGAAACTGATTAGACTAAATGGGAGTCAGGTCTAGGAGGCTGACAAGGATGGACAAGATGACTTCTAAGTTTCCTTCTAGATCCGAGTTCTCTTATTTAAGGACACTATATTATTTTATGTGTTTCCAAATGTTAGCATCAGTGTATGTCTTTGGTTTACCTTATATTTACATGAATTTGCAAAAATGTTGTGTTTTTATTCATATAAGAGTTCTGTTTATTGAATATAGCCTCATATCTCCTCTCAAAATAAACATGTATATGTACATGGGCTTCAAGAAGAAAATGATAGCCATGCATTGTTTTCATTGATCTGAACCATTATTGATGGAAGGTAGGATTCCACAAGTGATTTCTATTCTACAAAAGTAAAGCAATAATGACAATATTGATAAAACTCTCTAAAACTATGTCACAAATTAGTTACTGATTTGAATTGGTAGATGGAAGTCCCACACTGGGAATTCCCTACCATAGTGAAATCACAGGTCCAGACCAAAATGATGGTGATAATTGCTCAGATTCACATGGGGTGCTAAAGTATGCGAAGCACTTTCCATCAAAATAAACTCACGAGGTAGTCAGTATACATATTATTATCCCCTTTTACACATGAAGAAATTGCTACTGTTTGCTTTCCTTGGCATTGTAATTTAACCTAATATCTTATGTGATTTGGCATATGTATAGTTTTTGAAGGAATATTTGAAAATCAAAAGAAACATTTACAAAGTTGTTATATATGTACAAACATGTGTATACTTTTCTGTCATACAAATTCATAAAAATATAACTCTTTATATTTCAACTTATTTGTTCAAAATACCATCCCTGGATATGTTATAGCATGTCAATCAATCAATCAGTCAACAAGTACTTATTGAGAGTCAAGCATTAGGTTATGTAATGGGAATATAGAGACAAAAGTAAAGGTCCCTTCCCTCAAGGAACTTATATTCTTTTTGGGAGAGACAAGATATAATATGCATATAGGTATAAATAATATACATCAATAAATAAACATTTATTAAGTGTCTACTATGTGCCATGCACTGTGCTAATCACTGGTGATACAAAAAGAGGTTTAAAAAAGTCCCTGCCCTCCAGGAACTTACAGTCAAACAGGAGACAACACAGAAACAAATGTATACGAAACAAGCAATATGCAAGACAAATAGGAAATAATGAACAGAGGGAAGGCACTGGAATTAGGAGGGGGTAGGGAAGGCTTCTTGTAGAAGGTGGGAATTTATCTGAACTTTAAGGAAACCAATAGTAATAGATAAAGAGGGAGAGCGTTCTAAGCATGAGGGTCAGCCAGAGAAAATGCTCAGAGCTAAGAGATGGAGTGTCTTCCTCATGGGAAAGACAGGAGGCCACTGTCACTAGATCAAAGACTATGTGTCAGTAGCTAGGGTATAAAAAGGCTGGAAAAGCAAAATGGGGCTAGACTATGAACGGCTTTGCAAGCCAAACAGAACATTTTATATTTTATCCTGGAGGCAGCAAGGAACCACTAAAGTTTATTGAGAATGTATATGTGTGAGAGAGTAGGGGAGTATCTACAAATAAGAAAATCACTTTAGCAGCTGAATGGAGAATGGAGAGAGGAGAGACCTGGGGCAGAAAGACCCACCAATAGGCTATTGAAATAATCAGTTCATAAGATGGTGAGAGCATGCACTAGAGGCATGGCAGTGTCAGAGGAGAAAAGGGGGCATTTCAAAAGATATCCTGAAGGTGAAATAGACAAGTTTTGACAATAGATTGAATATGGGAAGTGAGAGATAATGAAGAGTTAAGTTCACACTAGAGTATAAGAGTAAGGATTTGTATCTGCATTCCAGTTCATATAAACACAGAAGACTCAGATTTCTCAATTGAATTCAGGTGCAAATAAGTAATGAATTCAGGAGGAGTAAAGTGCTTGAGTTCATTGAATGAAAGTAAATAATGCCTCTCTCTCTCTCTCTCTCTCTCTCTCTCTCTCTCTCTCTCTCTCTTTCTCTCTCTCTCTCTCTCTCTCTCTCTCTCTCTCTCTCTCTCTCTCTCTCTCTCTCTCTCCATATATATATATATAGTGGTTAGATTAAAAATTTTGAACCTTCCTCTGGACCATTCCATATCTCAGATATATGTATAATAGAGTTATCCATTCTGTTTGGAAATATAGAGTCTAGTAATGAAGCATTCAAGCTTGGGGAACTTCTAGGTTCAGGAGCTCCTGGGAAAGCATATTCCTGTCACTGTACCAGAAGTCAGCAAGTGGAGGCAGGGAGAATGTGAGTCCTGTCTTTTCTATTGACTCTATCATTAAAGAGACTAGATCAGTAGGAAATAAAACCAATGAGGACAAATATGGACACAGATGACTACATAAAGAAAGCCATTTGAGAAAGCAGCTTCAAGACATGTGAACCTTTGAACCATGAAAGAATGATGAGCCAAGGAATGAAGAAAGGACTTCCAGTAACCAGAAGTTGTAAGTTTACCCCTATACATGCATATTCTAAACATGTACCTCACTATCATTATACTCAAAATATGAGTCCACTCTTCTCGTGCATTTGTATATCCATGTGAAAGACCAGACATTGGAAGGATGACATTTGTACCAATTGTTCTTATTATACCATATTAATAAATACCTTTTCTAAAAGCTAATTAAACCTAATTTATATACAACCTATGTGGGATACACCAGATGGGGGCTCAGGAGTGGCAGTACTAGAATTCTCTAGTATCTGAGGGTTTCTCAATATATTGAGAAAAGTAATTATTATTCTTTGGGGACTTGACTTGCCAATACAAATGGGAACTGGGGAAGTAGATGCAGAAGGATGTTGCTACTGTGGTTCACTTGTTTTCAGTCATGACTGTAGACCCAGATCTCTATCCATGGTGCCAGCTAGCTGGCCTGTACTACCTCACTACTCTAGAGAGGGTATTATAGGTAATTTATTATTAATTTGGGGATCAGAAAAGTGGTCTTATGGCATTTTATGATAATATGTTCATGATATAATACCACAATCCAGAACTTAGTTTCGTCTTTAGTTGACAAATATAAGTTCCACAGAAGTGTTAATTAATTACATAGATGACCCATAAATATTTTATATCTTAGTGAATTCCAAATCTAAGCTGGAATGAAACTGTGTACATGATACAAGTTAAAATTTTAGACATTGCTTTCAAGATACATTATTCTTTGAAAACTTTTTTTCCCCTAATCTAGATCATTAATGTTGGAAGAAAGCTTAGATATTATTTAGTTCACTCTCTTCATTTTACAGATGAAAAAAAACCAGGATCCAGAGATCTGCAATAATCTTCCCATGCATATTCCCATGCATGTTAAGGGATGGGACAAGAACCTTAGTCTTCTAATGAGTAGTCCAGTGTATTTTCCATTAAACCACAACACCTCTAAAAGTATGCCATTCAAGTTAGAATTATACCATCAACCTTGAGATTCCTAGAGATTCCTACAGTTCTAAATTCAAAAGATCAGTTCTATCAGCAGCTCAGCTATCAAAATGTGCCTTACATTTTTTTCGGTAGTAAACTCTTCTCTCTTTCCCAACTTTAATGCTAGCTTCATATCAGTCAAGCCCTACCTCCTCACCCTTTTAAACAGCTTTGGGATATCCAGTTTCCTCAACACTTTGCTGCTCCTTGTGTTACATCAGCATTTCATGAACTCACCTTACATTCACTTTTCCTTCTTTAATATCTTATAGCAACATCTTTTACATACCCTCCCAAGATGTGGTCCCATTCATGAAGCAGGGCTTTGGACAGAGCTTCTGAGGCAATGTACTGATCTTGCTCCAAAACCTCATCATGGCAGATTGTATTCTGTTCAAAGGAAGAAAAGGAAATAGACTGAAATGCATGATTTGGTGGTTAAAACCACAATACCACTATGCTTTTAACATACAAAGATGTGAATTACTGTGAAATGGGTTTAGATGTGGGATTTACAAGTCTCTGCATATTTCTAATGACAACATAATGGAAATATAGAAACCATACATAGTATTTTTGCCTGTCATGAACTTTGACCAATCAAGCCAAAACTCTTTCTCTTGATTTTCGTTGGTTACAACCAATCTGACAGAACTCTGGGAGATAATGAGAAAGCACAGTAATTCCTGTTTTCAGTTGGTAACAAAGAAATGAAGGATATAGAAATTTATCCTAAGTCAATTCTTTTAAACATCTCAATTTTAAACATTATAGGTTCAACAAAAGCCCAAGCTAATTGCACTGAATGTTTCTCCTCTGTATTTAAAGCTACCCTGTACTTTGAAGGAATTTATTTTGCCAGCTTCTGAATTTGGGGTAGAAGTAGGGGAATGCATGAGCATGGGCATGGCTGTGTGCTTAGCTCATCAAGACAGTGTTTCACTGAGTTGCTTGATGTGCAACAGGCTTTGTTTTTATGTAGTTTTCTAAGCACTCTTTAAACAAAGAAGATGAAGAAGACAAAGATGAAGGAGAAAGACAAGCAGTGGAGGAAGAGGAATGGAGAAAACTGAAGAGCAAGATGAAAGAGAAGCTAGAAGAAAGAGGAAGAAAAAGGAGGAGAAGATAGAGGAAGAGAAGGTCAACGGAGGAAGAGGAGGAGGAAGAAAATGAGAAGTTAATGGACAACAACAACAAAAACAAGGGGGAAAGAGGAGGAAAGGGGGAGAAGAAGAGGAAGAAAAAGAGGAGGAGGAGGAGGACAAAATCCAGAACAAGAAGAATGAAAACTCAAACAAGAGCAAGAAGAAGCAGAGATGAGTTACCCAGCGCTGCTTCAATTCAAAAATTCTAATTTGTAAGCTTGGAAAGCTTCCAAACTTGTGATCCAATGTCCTTTCATCCTAATAACACTAAAATCATCCAGCCCTTCCCTCTAATAAACAATAGAAACAGCTGAGCTCTCCCCTCTCAACACCCCATCCCTCAGAAGAAAATGCACTGGATTTTCCCCTTAAGAAGATGTGCATCACTCAAGCACTGCAGACCACTGCAGTTCCTTTTGTCCAATGATAATCACTTCTCGTCTTCCCTTATATGAAATGGTACCTTCCTAGGGGAGATAACCCACCTTCAGAAATTGGTTGCACGTTGATTAGGACAGATGTCAAACCATGCTGCTGTAACAACATAGTAGGGAGACAAACTAGTGAGGAAAGAAGGAAGGAATTAGTATTTATTAAGCACCTACTGTGTGCCAGGCACTGGGATAAGTACTTCATTTGATCCTCACAATAAACCTGGAGGTAGGTGCTATCATTATCCTTATTTTATGGTTAAGCAAAACTGAAACAAAGGTTGAATGATTCACTCAAGGTTACGCAGCCAGTGACTCTCCAAGGATGGATTTGAACTAAGTTCCAGACTTGAAGTTAGCAATGGGTTTCAGATTTGCCTCCAACATTTGATCACTTTATGAATAGAACATCAGGTATCTTTAGGAATCTCATTTTACTTATCTGTAAAATGGGGGCGATGATTCTTGCACTATTTCCTCAAAGGGTTGTAATGAGGCAGGCACTTTATAAAAATTCAAGTAACATGTAAATAGTTAGATCTGCAACTTGATGACACCAGGGTCAAGTTGCTCTGGGTCCTGTGGCTTTGTGTCAGTTTAATACTTTAAGAAGACATAACTCTTCCCTGGCAGAGACAAGGCAGCTCAGCTACTAAGGGAAGAATTACCATCACTAAGTGAGTCTGCCTTCCCTTTCATCCAGGGAATACTCAGAAGTAAAGCCTCTTCAATATTACATGGCCCAGTTATGTAGAGGACAACATTCTGCCATATTCAGGCAGTAAGATGGCATTTATCATAGATTCATAAAGCTAGTGCTAGAAGGGACCCAAGAGACCCCATTCAACCCATAGGGTATGTAGATAGATGAGAAACTGAAGCCAACGGATTTAAGTGACTTGCCCAATCACACAGGTAGCATGTAAACCAAGAGGGAAGATGAATTTTTCCTTCCTAACATTTGTACTTCTTTCAAAAAAGTTTATTGAGATCTTTTATTTTTACAAACCTTCATTCCGAATATATCCCTCCACTCTTCCCTACCCAAAGAGCTTTCAATTAACATTCCCAATTCTAATTCCATACTTATGCCTGTAAGAAAGCCCATGTGATTTGCAAACAAACCTCAACATATTATATTTTTTAGTGATTTTTGCACTACACTTCTCAACACTTCCATATGTGTTATTGGCTGTTCACATCTCCCATTGTGCAGGCTTTCCTATATGCTTGAAAAGCATCCCTCCCTCACCTCCACATCTTCGAATCCCTACTTTTCTTCATAGCTTAGATCAAGTGCTACCTGCCACACGAAACCTGCCCTGGACTTCAGATTTATTTTCCTAGTATTTATTTTATAATATTTCACACTTATTATCTTTATACACATTGAATGTAAGCCTCTTGAGGACAGAAACTGTTTAATTTTACTTTCTGTATCCTTAGCACACAATGTCTATCCTGTTGCTCAGTCATTCAGTCAAGTCTGAATATTCATGACTCTGTGAACCCTAGTATTCCAATACCATCCATGGGTTTTCTTGACAAAGATACTGGAGTGATTTGTCATTTCCTTTTCCAGCACATGAAGCACTTAATAAAGTTTGTTGATTGATTTATAGATCTTACTACTTATGAACCAAATTTCACTAAATAATATTTTAAAGTACAGAAAGATAAGACTTCTTGAAAACCCTTAGCAGTTTCTATTTTGTTTTAAGGTGTTATTGTCGTGGTTGTTCAGTTGTTTCAGTCATGTTTGACTCTTCATGACCCGCATTTGGGATTTTCTTGGCCAAGATACTAGAATGATTTGCCGTTTCTTTTTCCAGTTCATTTTACAGATGAGAAACTGAGGCAAACAGGATTCAGTGACTTCTCAGGGTCACATAGCTAGTAAATGTCTGAGGTTGTATTTGAACTTAGGAAGATGAGTCTTCCTGACTCCAGACTTGTGCCACCTAGCTACCTTCAAGATGTTAGACTAAACCAAAAATCAAATCAAAGGTGATCTTTGATATCTTTTAACAATTGGTTATATTTCATCAAGGTGAGCTAATTCCTTTGAAAGTTATGTCACAACAACCAAAAACAGGAAATGCTGAGAAGTCAAATTGGAAGCGAGAAAACTCATTCCTATCAATTAATACACATCCTCAAATTATTCCACTGATGTCAAATCAATCATTTTTCCAAACATTCGCATGAAATAGCCAGGCAGTAGTTCTCATTGTTTCCTATCATAAACGGATTACAAGGGAGTTACCACAGTGAAGTAATTTTCTTTAGGCCATTCTATAAGTGTATGATAAAGGAGAAAGAATAAGACCAAATTTTCCAGTCTTTTAATTAATATAATGATAGCTATCTCCAACCAGGACTATACTGAATAATGGAAAGATAGCATTGGCATAGACCTTATAGCATATTTAATCCAACCCTCATTTAATGGATACTGAAATTGAGACCCCAAGAGAAATTGTGAATTAGCAAAGTTTATAGTGATCTGTTAAGTTTAATTTTCAGAGGATTCCCCTTTATTGCCCCCATCCAAACACTTAAATTAGGTAATTCAATCAAGTTATGTTAATAGAAACATGGGCCCCATGTTGAGGGAGTTAAGAGTGTATTCTGTATTGGTCAGACCACAGTTGAAGCACTGTGTTCAGTACAGGCTACCACAAATCAAAGATATTGACAGACAAAGTGTCTTAAAAAAAGAGTAGTTATGTCACGGCTATGAAGAAAAGTTATATGAAAGACAGAAAATAATGGAAGCTGACATTTCTGGTTAAGAGAGAGGTCAAGACAACCTTCAACGGCTCTTTAATCTCTAAGCTTCCATGAGACTGTTCTTTGCATTCTATACCTTCTTTTTGTAAAGCACTTTTACATCAAACATCTCATCTGATGCTTACAATCATAAAGCAGATGCTATGCTTCTAACTTTATAGACAATGAAATCAAGACCCATAGAGTTCGATGACTTTTTGCACATCGTACAAAGTCAGTGCTAGAACCAAACTTTTCTTATCCTAGTTCTTTGCTCTTTTCACTAGACCACAAAGCCTCATACACAAGGATGAAGCCTTCTGTTTTTTTAAGCAAGAGATGTCCATCAACTGGGACATGGTCAGAAAAAAGGAAGTCCCATGCATGAGATGAAACATTAGGGCTTTGCAAGAAAACATGAACAATTGATGGAAGCAAGAGCAGACATAAAGCATACAATGAAGAGTGAAGTTGAACAATCTCCACAGTTTCAGTGATGTAAACAGAAAGAAAAACAAAATGAAAAATGAGATCCTGTGTCATTATGGTGGCCAAAGAAGAGATGAGAAAACCTACAAATCCCTCCCTTCTTTGCAGAGATGTGGGGCTGTGGTTCGGAATTTTGCCTACACTGTCAGGCTCAGTTGATATGTGAGTCAGTTTTGCTAGGTTGCTTTTTTTCCTTCTTTTTCCTTTTTATTCTTGATTACAAGAGCTAGCCATTCCAAAACAAAGATGATATAAGAGTAAAAGATATCAAAAATTTAAACATTTTTTAAAAATATGAAACTACTGGGGCATTTGTCATTCTGACACTGAATTTAATATTGTTTTTATTGCATATTGATAATGCCTGTTTTCCTCCATTCACATTCTCCAGGAAGATTCTGCTTGTGAAAAACATGAATAAGTTAGAGTATCTAAGAGAGGATCTTAAAACCACAACTTGGATCCAATCAGCAATGAACTAACCAGTTACAGTCTGGGTCTGGTTGGGGAAATGTAGCCTAACCAGAATGCAATTACTTGAAAGAATGAGATATATTTCAGAGATAAGTCAGAGTTATGTACTTAAAAAAAATTCACCTTCCTACCTAAAGCAAAACATCCTTTTCCTTCAAGATAATTACATTAATTGGCATAATGGAAGGAGTATTGACTTGGGAACAGGAGATGCCACAGGACATGGAAATATTGCCACGTCAGAGGACATGAGTTCAAACTCTATTTCAGACAATGTTCATGTGACCTTGGGTAAGTCACTTAATCTATATGGATTTCTGTTTTCCCAACTGTAAAATTAAAGGATGGGAACAAATGGACCTTTGAGGTACCTTCTAGCTCTAACTCTATGATGCTTATGGTCTTAATTAGTCCTAAAAGTATAACATAGACTGGGGGGGGGGGGGGGAGTAGTAAATTTCTATATTTCAAAATACACAGAAACCTAAATGTCCCTGTATTAATAGTAATGTTTTACCCAACAGAAAATTTAAAAAATAAAACATTTGTTAAGCACCAATTATGTGCCAAGCACTGTGTTAAGGGCTTTATCTATTTAGAGATGCATTGTTTTAATTTTGAGATTTTGCAAAATTCTTACATTTCTACACTCTCGTACCATTCTTACAATGATCCTGCAAGGGAGGTAAAGGCAGTCATAATCCCATTTTACAGAGGAGAAAACTGAAGTTTAGTGAGTTTAGGTCATTTGCTCAAGGCATCTAGGTAGCACAGTGGATAGAGTATGGGGGGGGGAGGGGGCGGGTCTGGAGTCAGGTATACTTCTCTTCCTGAGTGCAAATCTGGTCTCAGACACTTACTAGCTGTGGGACCCTGGGCAAGTCACTTAACCTTGTCTGTCTCAGTTTCCTCATCTGTAAAATGAGATAGAGAAGGAAATGGCACACCATTTCAATATCTTTGCCAAGAAAACCCCAAATGGAGTCACAAAGAGTCAGATGTGACTGAAAAACAACATGATCAAATAATAAATCAGACCTGCACAAACTACGGCCTGCCAAAGGATTTTTAGGTGGCTCACATTTTTTGTGGGCTGCCCAAAATCCTTTGGCGGCCCATAGGTTGTGCAAGCCTGCAGTACATGGACCAGGAATTAGAACGCAGGGCTTCTGTCTCACAGTCTGGTGCTCACTGGCACCAAGTAAGCATATATCAAGCATTCACTATGTGCCAACTAAATGCTGAGAATACAAATAGAAGCAAAAAGAATGACTGTTTCTGCCTCTGCCCCGGAGAGGTTACAAGGTGTGATCATGTGTGTAAATAAAGCGGTAAAATCAGAGATTTTGAGCTGGGAGGGACCGCAAAAGCCATTCAGTCCAAACCCTTCATTTTACAGATGAAGAAATAAAGGCCCAGGTATATTAAATCCTGACTTATCCCGGTGCTGGAGGAAGGAATTTGAAGAAGGTTTTCTCCTTCATTGACTCCAGAGCCAATGATCTTTCCAATGCCAGGGGTGTGCTGAAAAATGTTTAAAAACCAGCTCTCTGAAAACTGTATGCCTGACGTTCTTTTAAGTGCAGTCTAACATTTTGTCCTTATTTTAAGTCTACACAATCAACAAAAACAAGCAATCAATCCCAGATTTGTGGCTTTTGCTGATTTCCGAAGTGTAAATGCTAACCATGAAAATTTAACAATCAGCTCTCAAGATCCTGTGAAAGCAGACTCTAGCCTGTCCCTGACTGTACGTTGCCTTCTGAAATAGATCTGACATTTGATGTCTAGTGACACCCAAATACATTTGTTTTCATAACTTTGCAAAGAGCATTCCAACTCTTCTTTTTAATTTTTTTGATATATATATATATATATATATATATATATATATATATATGAAGCCAAACTGAGAGAAAGTGATGGAAATTGACAGTAGCAGCAGTGCTACGATGACAAGGACTTGTCAAGGGTAAGATCAGAAAAATGCCCCATGTAAAAAATATTCTGAATTTTCTACTTCTAAGTGGCCATTCCAGCATCCATTGATGGGCAACCCATTTCTTTTCTCCTGTGTAATACCATCATAGCATTGTGCCATCCATTCTGCATTTCCAAGGAGAAAGATCTGGGTTATGTTTAACATTTCCTGTTGAGTTGATTAAAAGATGAGGAAGGGGAATCTTCAGAAAGGGTGGTGTGGGGTGGAGAAAAAAGGGCAGTGAAATTTTTTATTCATGAAAACAAAAAAAATCATCTATTGGGAGAGACCTATCTACCAATATTACTTTATATATCCACTGGATTCCATATATTCATATGGCTATATCCATATCCACCCCATATATTCACATGGATCATGGAATTAACTACTGAAATACAGCAACCCCTGAGGTGAAACTCAGGAATAGCCAAATAGCTCCAAATGTTAAATGGGCAAAGAGGAATGTGTCACAGTCAAGGTCAGCTAAACCTGCCAGGGCACTGGTGTACCTGAAGTCAAATTTAGTTAGGAGAATGATAGGATGCTAGAACTGTAAGGGACCTTAGAGATGACTGAATCCCTCTCTCTCATCTCATTATAAAGATGAAAAGATGAAGACCCAAGAAGGGGCAAAATGGTCAGTGGCTGAGCAGAGCTAGAGTCCAAATATCCTGATTTCCAGTTGACTGTTTCTTCCATAATAGACCCCTTAATCATCTGAATGCTCGGTCAAATGCGGTTTTCATGGTGAAGTTAGGAATGCTGAAGGTACATCTCCATCCATTTTATTCTGATTTCACAGAAGGTAGTTACCAAGCTCTCTTCTATACTGTCATCTCATCTTTGAGACAGTCCTTTAGGCTAGGTGCATCTAAAAAATCATGTAATCCTACAATTTCAAACTCAGAAATGGAGTCCACAAAACCATAGAAAAAGTTCCTTGCGGCTACATGTTGACTATTAACATCATCTATGTTTTATTGTATTTTAGTTATTTTATTAAACATTTCCCTATTTTTGTAAATATATATACATATACATATATATACATACTTTATCATTCATTTTAAAAAATACTGAGTTTCAAATTTTTCCTGTCCCTTCAGCCTCTCCCCTACCCATGGAGAAAGTGAGCCATATGATGTCAATTACACATGCAAAATCATGTAAAACATTTCCATATTGTCCATGTTTCAAAAAAAGCAAGAAAAGGAAATTAAGTGGAAAAAAGCATGTTTCAATTTTTACTCAGAGTTTATCAGTACTCTCTAGTTCTGGCCCATGCTTGGGAGTCATGCAGCTACCTGAATGTTTGGCACCTCTAATCTAGTCCAATCACCTTATGTGATAGATGAGGAAAGTGATATGCAGAAAGTATAAGTGACCTGACTTACACATAGCTAATTAAGGATACAGTTCCCATCCCATGACATTTCTTATGGATTTGTTAATTGCCATGGTTTCAGTTGTGTACATTTTCTTCATCCCCATCATCGCTAATATGTAGATAGCACTTATTATGTGCCAGTCACTATATTAAGTGCTTTCAAATTATTATTCTCATTTTATCCTCACAACAACCTTGGGAAGGAGGTGTTGTGATTATCTTCATTTTACAAACGAGAAAACTGAGGCAAACGGAATTTAATTGACTTGCCTACCTACAGTCACACCACTAGTGAGTGTCTGAAGCTAGATTTGAACTCAGGTCTTCCTGATTCTTGGCCTGATTCACTGCATCATCAAATTACTGGCAGCAAAGTACAAAGTAAAGAACATTTATTAGGACATTTTTCAGCTGTATATGACTTCTCATAGCCCTATTTTGGAGTTTTCTTGGCAAAGATACTGGAGTGCTTTGCCTTTTTCTTCTCCAGCTCATTTTAAAGATGAGGAAATTGAGGCAAATAGGGTGAAGTGACTTGCCCAGGATTACACAACTAGTAAGTGACTGAGGCCAGATTTGAACTTGGGAAGATGAATCTTCCTGACTCCAGGCCTGTGCACTACTCCCCATGGCACCTCTGAGCTGCCCCAAAGACCATTAGTATTAGAATAAGAGAACCTGAACTCCAGTACTTTCTTACTCTACCACTTAGTTATATTGTATGACCTTGGGGAAGTCTACCGCTAATACCCCTCCCCTTTCATTTAATAGAATGTTTAACTTCTGTCTTGGAGACATGAGAAGAATACTGGCTCCAGATTCATAAAGTATGAATTCAGGTCATTCTGTCACCAATTACCAGTGTGACCTTAATCAAATTGCTTCTTTGTGGGTCTCAGTTTCTCCAACTGTAAAATGTGGGAATTGGAACAGATGACTGGTAAAGTCCCTTCCAGCTCTCACTCCTATGTTCCTATGATGCTGGACCAGCTGATCTCTGAGTTTCTTTCCTGCTCTAGAACTAAAACTCTAAGATTGGACTGGGATATCAGTAGCCAAATGAAGGAGTCTCCCCAAATTCTCTCCAGATAAGTCATTTTTATTACCTTAAAGGTTAAAGATCACTGAGGGCTGAGTGTGCAGGGTAATGCTCCTAGAGAAGTTCCTGAGTGTGTGTATACATGTGTGCATGTTTGCAAAAATAAACCCCACCATTTTTAATGTTTTCCACTGCATTTTGCAACCAACCAAAATAAACGGACTTTACCGCTAATTTTTTATTGATACAAACATTTTTAAGGAACCAAGTTAGCAAATAACAATTTCAAAACATTAGCAAATGACAGAAATGCATAATGCTACCCATTATCACCGTGCCAATCACTGCCTTGGACTGCGTTCTTTTCTAGTCTTTCACAATGAACAATGAATCCACCATGGAGTCACTGTCGGTTCAACATCACTCAAACGCTTTCTTTCAAATCAGCTCATTTGGCTCTGCCTGGCAGCATGAGAGTTCCAAAGCCATTCCTCGCTAGGACTAAGGACATATTTTAATGACAATTGACATTCGTAACTTCCTTCAGAAGCAATCAACATGCAGAAACAGACTTGGCCATATCCACTTACTGTGGGCAAGGTAACAGAACAGAAAAAAAGGCTCTCCTAGTTTTGTGACCTGTCTGTCCAGTCTAATGTCCATTCCCTGATAACGGCACCAAGAGACTTCTTGTAGAGAAAAAAATGGCTGACTTACATGACAACAACTTGGAAGTGATAGGACCACAGGCACAGTTAGGAATTCCAGCATCTGGAGCAAATCTATTTAGTATAGGTAGAGAGGATGAGAAAATCCATTGTCCTGTGACTAGAAAACTCTCTCCTCCTTCTGGGAATCACCTAGTTTCCCTTCAAAGCTCCTTTCCTGATCCCCTCTACCCAGTTCTTACTGCCTCCCCTTCAGATTACCTTGTATAGTACAGTGGATAGTGAGCCCTAGAACTAAGAAGACCTGCATTCAACTCCTGCTTTAGACACATGATCTAGCATTACATACATACATATAAACACACATACACACAACTACATGTGTGTACATATGTGTGCATATGTACACATGTGTGTTTGTGTGTGCATACATGTATGTATAAGTTGTTTTGTGTGTGCAGGTGCAGCTAAGTCATATAATGGATAGACCACCAGGCCTGGAGTCAGGAAGACTCATTTTCCTGAATTCGTATCTGGCCTCAGATACTCATGAGCTGTAGAACACTGGGAAGTCCCTGAACCCTGCTTGCTTCAGCTTCCTCATCTGTAAAATGACCTGGAGAAGGAAATACTAAACACTCCAGTATCTTTGCCGAAAACCCCAAATGGAGTCAGAAAGAGTTGGACACAATTAAACAACAAAGAATACAAACTCTTCAAGGATAGAATCTTTGTATCCCTGGCACCTAACATAGTACTTGGCATATAGTAGGTGCCTAATAGATTCTTGTAGATTAAAAAATTAAGCAGACTTCAGCCTTTCTACTAGGCTCCTCATCCTTACTTCAACTTCAGCCCCCCAGAATTTCTATCCTGCTCTGCTCCCCCCTTCCATTGTGCCTTCTGTAATTTCCATTCTATCACTGATAAATTTCCCCCAGCCTTAGACTTTTCCTTTCATGTTCCTTTTGATTTCTTTCCAAGGAAATCTGATTCCTCTCCAGAAGACAGAGCATCCAAGTCCAAGTTTTAGGAGCTGATCTACCTTCTGTCATGCCCTGCAACATGATGGACCAGGAGGAGTAAAAGGAAAAGACATACTCCATGTTCCCCATTGCTGCTTCCAGATCTACTGCTATTGCCATCACTCAGAAAGCTATTTTAGGTTCATCCCTTCCATCACCTTCTCTAGATCTGCCTGGTCTCCAGTTTATCCTGAATTATAGTTTTCACCTTCATTACAACTCCTGCCTCTTACCTGGGAACCTTAATGCATCTTGTCCCCTCTCCCCTTAGAAGTACCCACCCCACCAAGTTGCTTAATCCTTACCTTTCCATCCACTCTTTCCATCTTTTCCTGTTTCTCATCCTATGCTCTGGTTCATTCTGAAGAAAAATCTGACAGACCTTACAGTACCAAAAAAAATGGCAGGAAAGAAAGGGTCCCTAGAACAAGTGAGGCTAAGAATGCCACAGAAAGGAATAACATGAAATGACATCTATCTCAAGGATAGGAGATACTCTACCTAAACTTGTATCTCCCTCCTTGGACTACTACTGGTTAAGACGTGACACCTCACACTCTCTTTTCCCTTAGGCTAATTACAAATAGATACCCCTCCCTATTAGCAGTCTGCCTTAAAGTTTCTCTAAAGAACTATCTTTCTGTGCAGCTCCAGATCCAGAGAATCTCTTCTATCTCTTAACTAAGCCCCTTTCTGTCCCTACTTCCTTGATCAGTGTTTGGTTTGCTTGCCCTCTGCAATGATTTTGCATACACACACACATACACACACACACACACACACACACATTTTTCTCTTCTTCTCAACTCTTCCCCTACCGAAAAAAAAAAAAAAAGGAAAACATTTAAAGCAAACTTGAAGTCTTGAATTGTGCTAAAAGCAGGCCTGTTCCCTCATGTTTTCCCCTCTCTACTTCCCATGATACCTCAGGGAGTATAGTTAAGCAGAAAAATGAAGTGTGACTCTAGATTACAGCTGGGAGGAAACAACAACCTTCAACCCTCGTTAGAGAGTCACTTTCTCAGATACAGGTTGTCCAGGCAAAGTCTGCGCTGCCCCACCCTAGTTTTGACTGTGGCTAAGACTATATCCTGGGATGTGTTGGAGCCAGTTCCAATCAGCTCAAGCCAACAGTGTGAGCATATATATCTTGGAAATTTGCAAGTGTTACAAATCAGGGCTTGATTTCTTGCTTTCTTATTTGAAGGAAATGATGGAGAAAGTATTAACAATAAAGATTAAAGTTAAACGTGTCAAGTGTACAATTTTTTTTTGTCCAGAAAGCCTTTTTTAAACATTTATGAGTGCACCCCTAGCTATATATGAAATATCCTTTACTTTTCTCATGTTTTTTCCCCTATCCAAAGTATCTCCTTCCCCTAACCCTTCCCCACCATCCAACCATCCCAATATTTGAATTTAGTTCATTTCTTTCTTTCTTCTTAGGAGATTAAAATCAGTTCATTTGTAATAACTATGACTACCAATACACATTTTGAACATAGAATATATTTATTACCAACATATAAGGAAATAAATGGGAGAAAATTCCAAATCTAGTAAAATAATGTTGTTCTCCCTTGCCAAAGGAGTGCAGGGCAATTCATTATTTCTATCACCTTCCTACTAACATAAATTGATTCTTTATGATCATCGTTTATTACATGTTGTAGTATTCCTTTAACTTGGTATATATCGTTTTGTTTGTCCATCTATTTTTTTATCATATCCCTTTTTATTTTTGTCTTTATATACCCAACACTTAACACATTAGCTTGAATAGTTAGGTACTTAAATTTTTTGGCTGTTAAATATTTTGTTGAATTGAATTCCATGTGAAAATTCTTTAAATATTTAAAAAAATAGTATCATCGCCCCTAACTCTTCTATTTGTTTTTTAGGACAAATATCCCCAGTTTCTTCGATTGTTAACAGTTTTCAGACCCTCTGTCATCCTGGTTACTAACTTTTTTGAACATATTCCAGTTTGTCAATGCTTTCATAGACTATTCAGCATAGAATGGAAAACGATATTAGAGATGTGGTCTGACCACAGCAGAGTACAGTACGATTGTTACTTCTCCTGTTCTGAACATTATACTTCTATTAAAGTAGCCTCAGATTACATTAACATTTAGGCAGCCACACTGCACTGTTGGCTCCTTTTAGGTCCAAGTAAATTAAATCTCTGTGTCCTTTCTGAAATCAACTGCTGCTAAACTAGATGTCCATGATTCTCCACTTGTGGAACTGATTTTTTTTTTAAGTATAAGACTAAACATTTAGCCTTATTAAATTTCATTGTGTTAATTTTGATTCTATACATGTCGACTGTCAAGATCTTTTATGGTCTTGATTCTGCCATCCATTTTTTCCCTCTCCCTCTTACTTTCATGATAGCTGCAAATTTTACGTCTTCAGCCAAAGTACTGATGATAAAGATGACGTTGACAATGATGACCATAGTAATAATTGCTAGCATTTATGTAGCGCTCTAAGGTTTTAAAAATTACTTTGCAAACATTATCTCATTTGACCCTCACAATATCCTTGAGAGGTAGAATCTATTATTCCCCCATTTTACAAATGAAGAAATTGTGGAAAACAGTAGTTTAGTGACTTATCTACACAGCTAGTAAAGTATCTGAAGGCTGGACTTTTAACTGAGGTCCTCCTGACTTCAGGACCAGTGTTCTATCCACTGAGCCACCTAGCTACCTCTGATATTGATAAAAATATCAAACAGAATATGATTGAATACAAAGTTCAGTGCTACATCAATAAAAAGTTCTCTCCATATTGATACCAATTCATCAATCCAGCAGTTCTCAACCTATGGGCCAAAAAAACATGGAGAGGTCATGAAGCTATGGCAAAGGGTCCAAGAATCCATATATACACTAAGTATTGGTATTTTAATTCTTATTTAGCTTTTACAAAATGTGAAGCATGATTGAGTATAATAAACACACCTTCTTAAGATTCTATCAATACTATCTCATATGGTATAGGTAGATACATTGCCATTTTTCAAATGCAGGTGTATAGTATATTCTGATATATTCATTTTTAAAGAAAATTATTATTTCTTTTTCTTATGGTGTATCAGAGTTGTTTTTTTTATTTTTAGTTTTCAACATTCATTTCTACAAGATTTTGAGTTTAAAATTTTCTCCCCATCTCTCCCCTCTCCCCAGCCCAACACAGGGAGCATTCTGATTACCCCTTTTCCTAATCTGCCCTCCCTTCTATTACACTCCTCCCTTCCTTTATCCCCATTTCCTTTATTCTCTTGTAGGGCAAGATAGATTTCTATACACCATTACCTGTATTTCTTATTTCCAAGTTACATGCAAAAATAGTTTTTAACATTTGTTTTTAAAATTTTGAGTTCCAGCTTCTCTCCCTTCTTCCTTCCCTACTCATCCCCACTGAGAAGGCAAACAATTCAATATATATGTAATATATGTGTACTTATGCAAAAGACTTCCATAAAAATCTTGTTGTGAAAGACTAACTCTCCCTCCATCCTATCCTGCCCCCCATTTATTCTATTCTTTCTTTTGACCCTATCCCTCCTCAAAAATGTTTCCTTCTAATTACCCCCTCCTCCAATTTACCCTCCCTTCTATCATCTCTCTAACCCATTTATATCCCCTTCCCCCCTACTTTCTTATAATATAAGATAGATTTTCATACCAAATTAAATGTGCATGTTATTCCCTCCTTAAGCCAAAAGTGATGAGAGTAAACTTCCCTTTTTTCCCTTCTCACCTCCTGCCTCTTCCCCTCCATTGAAAAAGTTTTCTTTCTTCTTTTTTGTGAGAGATAATTTGCCTCATTCTATTTCTCCTTTTCTCCTCCCAACATATTCCTCTCTCACCCCTTAATTTTATTTTTTAGAAATCATCCCTTCCTATTCAACTCACCCTGTTGCGCTCTGTGTATATGTATATAATTCCTTCAACTACCCAAATACTTAGAAAAATCTCAAGAGTTACAAGTATTATCTTTCCATGTAGGAATGTAAACAGTTTAACTTTAGTAAGTTCCATATGATTTCTCTTTCCTGTTTACCTTTTCATAATTCTCTTGATTCTTGTGTTTAAAAGTCAAATTTTCTATTCAGCTCTGGTCTTTTCATCAAAAATTCTTGAAAGTCCTCTATTTCATTGAATTACCATTTTTCTCCTTGAAATATGACACCCAGTTTTGTTGGGTAGGTGATACTGGTTTTAATCCAAGTTCCTTTGACTTCTGGATTATCATATTCCAAGCCCTGTGATCCCTTAATGTAGAAGCTGCTAGATCTTGTGTTATCCTGATTGTATTTCCACAATACTTGAATTGTTTCTTTCTAGCTGCTTGCAATATTTTATCCTTGACCTGGAAGCTCTGGAATTTGGCTAAAATTTTCCTAGGAGTTTTTCTTTTGTGGTCTCTTTCAGGAGGTGATTGATAAATTCTTTCCATTTTAATTTTGCCCTCTAGTTCTGGAATATCAGGGCAGTTTTCCTTGATAATTTCTTGGAAGATGATGTTTAGGCTCTTTTTGTGATCATGGTTTTCAGGTAGTCCCATAATTTTTAAATAGTCTCTCCTGGATCTATTCTCCAGGTCAGTTGTTTTCCCAATGAGATATTTCACATTGTCTGCTATTTTTTCATTCCTTTGGTTTTGTTTTATAATTTCTTGATTTCTCATAAAGTCATTAGCTTCCATCTGCTCCATTCTAATCTTTAAGGAATTGTTTTCTTCAATGAGTTTTGGAACTCTTTTTCTATCTGGCCAATTCTGCCTTTTAAGGAGTTCTTCTTCTCGCTGGCTTTTTGGATCTCTTTTGTCATTTGGGTTAGTCTGTTTTTTACAGTATTATTTTCTTCAACATTTTTTGGGTCTCCTTTAGCAAGCAGTTGACTTGTTTTTCATGATTTTCTTGCATCACTCTCATTTCTCTTACCAATTTTTGCTCTACTTCTTTTACCTGATTTTCAAAATCCTTTTTGAGTTCTTCCATGAGCTGAGACCAGTTCATATTTTTCTTGGAGGCTTTGGATGGAGGAGCTTTGACTTTATTTTCTTCTGTTTGCATGTTTTGGTCTTCCTTGTCACCACAGTAAGATTCTATCATCTGATTCTTTTTCTATTTCTCCAGTCATTTACCTGACTTTTGAGTTCTTTTTCAAGGTAGTTCTCTGCTTCCATTGAGGATCTGGGGGGAGTGTACTGTCAACTGTTCGATCTCCCCACCGTCTGTGTGTCTAAAACTCCAGAGACAGTGGCTGCAGCTGCCACTACTTCTCCTGTGGTTGCTGTAGGTTCCTGTGCCTCCTCCCCGCTCTGCCGCCCTGGGGCTGGGGCCATACTTTTTCTACTGACCTTCCAATTTATCCTCAGTGTTTTGGGGTCCTGAAGTCTGGAAACTGCCACAGGTGTGAGAGATTCAGTCCCCCCAAGGCCTTCTCAGGTCCCCTCTGTGCCTGCATGAGCCACACTGGACTGCATTCTACTCCCAGTGTGGTACAATAGACACTTCCCTGCAACCTTCCAGGCTGTCTTGGTCTGGGGATTTGCTTCACTCCATCAATTAGTAGGTTCTGCAGTTCCAGAATTTGTATAGAGCCATTTTTACAGGCATATGGCTGGGCTTGGAGGGAACACTCTAGAAAGTCTGTGCTGTTATTCTGCCATCTTGGCTTTGCCTGACATATTTATTAAGATGCAAGTCATTTAAAGGCATTCCTTAATTGTAATCATAATAATACCTAGCATTTGCAATGTGTCCCAAAAGCCTTAGTGAAGTTTTATTATACTAAGCTTAGTGTACTTTTAATTTACTAAAACTTAAACCTGCACTAATACTTACGGGACAACTCTGTATAAAGGACTTGAAGGTTTACAAGACATTTTATATCTAGTGTTTCAATTGATTCTTACAATCCTGTGAGGTAGATGATCTGATTCTCCCCATTTTACAGATCAGGAAACTGAGGTTGAGAAAGGTAAAATGACTTGTCCAGGATGACACAGCTACGTGTCTGAGGCAGGATTAGAAGTCAAGTCTTCCTGAATCCAAGTATGCCATTATTCATTGTGCTACCTAGCTGCTTATAATTCATAGTTAATTTTTTGTCATAAAGAATTTTTCAATGTGCATACCCTTTGACCCAGCAATATCGCTACTAGGACTATATCCCCAAGAGATCATAAAAATGGGAAAGGGTCCCACATGTACAAAAATATTTATAGCAGCACTCTATGTAGTTGCCAAAAACTGGAAGTCAAGGGGATGTCCATCAATTGGGGAATGGCTGAATAAATTATGGTATATGAATGTAATGGAGTACTATTGTGCCATAAGAAATGATGAACAAGAAGACTTCAGAGAGGCCTGGAAGGACTTATATGACCTGATGCTGAGTGAAAGGAGCAGAACCAGGAGAACTTTATGCACAGCAACAACCACAGTGTGTGAGAGTTTTTTCTGGTAGACTTAGATTTTTGTAATAACACAAGAACTTCTTACCAAAAAAAAAAAAAAATCCCAATGGAGGATCTCAAGGCAAAATGCCTGCCACACTCAGAGAGAGAAATATGGAAGTCACTCACATATTGTAGCAGATCATGTTTGTGTATGTGTATGTGTTTGTGTATCATGTTCTGATTTGTTATACGATTTCTTTCATTTATCTTAGTCTGACTACATAGCATGACTATAGTGAAAATATACTCAATAGGAAAGTATATGTAGAATCTATACAGAATTGTATGCAGTCGTGGGGAGGGAGGGGGGTAGTGGGGAGTAGGTGGGGAGGGATAAAATCGCAATTGTGTGGCAGTGATTGTTAAACATTACAAAATAAAAAAAAAAGAATTTTTCTCCATTATCTGATATTAATATAGTGCAATTACTACCATGTGATTGTCTAAGAAAATTTTCAAGTAAAAGTGTTCATACTCAAAAATGCTGGGACCATGAATTTTCGGGATACATTGGTTCGATCAGTTATGAATCCACTTAATTATACTGTCACCTACCAATTTTCCTTCATGTGCACAAGGAAGTCACAGTTTATGGGTCTACATACCCCCCCCCTTTCTTCCACTCGTAAGTAACAAAGAGAAGGATAAGTTACAGTTAGAGAAGTCTTGAAAGTTTACCCCAATTTTCCATGTTGACATACTGAAAACTAGCCTTGATCCTTCATAGTTTTCCAATTTTATCATCACTAGATTCATCCTTCAGATTTTTTTTGTCAGTTATTACAGTAGTGCCCAAGTCTCACATTGGCTCAAGCTCTTGCTTTCCTAGCCAAAATATAGTCATATTGTCAAGGCTGAGAGGATTCACAGTCACTGGTAGAATTTCTCCCAACTTCCATCTTGTGTATGGAATTTCTAGCTTCCAACAAGCACTTTGATTCTCCAAAGATTCCTCTCATTGACTTTAGTCTATTCCACAAGGACATTATAGAATAGTTATTTGCTTTCCCCCACCAGTTTAACCAACCTCTTTTCCCTACCTCCTTAAAGTGTCAATGACCCTGACTCCTTTAAAATCCTTCCCCTAGATGCCCATCAATTAGGGAATGGCTGAACAAGTTGTGGTATGGAATACTATTGTGCTATAAAAAATGATGAGCAGGAGGACTTCAGAGAGGCCTGGAAGGACTTACATGAAGTGATGCTGAGTGAAACGAGCAGAACCAGGAGAACATTGTATACAGTATCAGCCACAGGGTGCAAGGACTGTTTCTGATAGACTTAGCCCTTCACAGTAATTCAAGGACCTAAAACATTCCCAAAGGACTCCTGAAGCAAAATGCCATCCACATGCAGAGAAAGAATTATGGAATCAGAATGCAGAACAAAGCAGAATATTTTGTCTCATATCATATTTTCTTTTGGTTTGGTTTTTTTCATGGTTTCTGCCATTTGTTTTAATTCTTCTATGCAACATGACTAATGTGAAAATATGGTTAATAAGAATGTATGTGTAGAACCCATATAAGATTGCATTCCATCTTAGGGAGGGAGGGGTAGAGGGAGGGAGAGAAAATCTAAGACTTATGGAAGTGATTGTATAAAACCTAAAACAAATAAATCAATTTTTAAAATAAAATAAAATAAAATCCTTCCCTGTTTCTGGTGTCCTGTTTAAGAAATATCTTTTCGTCTTCATCCTCTACAATCCTTCCCTAAGTATTAAATGGTTTTGCTGCCACTGATTTAGCAGTCCCTTCCTTCTTCTTCAAGATCTGGAATCCCTATTTAATCTTGACCTATTCCTTTCTGTCTTAATTAGCTTGCCTGAAGCAGATCCATTAGCCATTGTCAAGTAGGATTCTACCTTTCAGATAAAGCATCTTTATTCATGCTCTACTAGTCTCCATTATCTCTGGAAGTCATGTGAGCATGAGCATAGACTTTCATGATGCCCCTTTGTGAACTTCCCCTTCCAGGTTTCTGTTTACTGACTGTATCCCCTGTTGGGCTTGGTCCTAACCAATATTTGCTTTTATCTCAGTTCCACTATAATCTTCAACTCACTGATAGAGCTAAAATCAGATAAGTCTTTCACTCAGCATAGGAACATGGCTCCGATATTTCACTCCTCTGCCTAATTTTGGATGGTGCCTCGCCTTAACTCCTTCCTGCTAGGTAATTTGTTTTCTTAAATACCTTCTAATAAAAGCTTACAACAGAAAATATTTTTCAAATACATTTATTAGTAGCAGGTAATGCCCTTCACCAGCAAGGGAAAAGTCTTTAAAAAGTGTATAAAATGTCTTTCTGATATTAAGATGTGTGATACTTATGACAATCTCCTAGTCTAGCCTTTTCATAATAACCTATAAGAAGTGAAACACAGTTAGTAATGATAGTACATGATACTTTCTCAAGTATAGTGACCAACATTCCCTTTTGAGTTGGGTTTACAAGCTGTCTAAACATAGGGGAAATTTAATTACATAATTAAGGACAGAAATTACCAGCATTGGAAAAGATTGAAGGCAAAAGGAAAAGGGGACAGCAGAAGATGAGATCAATAGATAAAGTTATGGAAACAATGAACATGGACTTGGACAGACTTTGAGAGAAAGTGGAAGGTAAAAAGGCCTGAAAGCTATGTCCCACAGGATCACAAAGAATCACACAACTAAACAACAATAACAAAAAGTTATAATAGAAGCAACATCTACCAATAATCTGGTTGGAATCCATGGTAGTAGGTCCTGTTGTACTGCTAGAAATTTATTAAGCATGACCCAAGAACATAGAATATCCATACTACCTAGACTAGCCCTTCCCCCCAAAAAAGGCAATGAAATTAGTTTTGATACTTAACTGATCTAGACAACTAAGGTTTCCTAGTGAGAATGAACTTGTTGCCTTGATATAACTTATGTATTAGGTATGTGTTATTTTAGGTATGATGTATTTTGTATTTGGTCATAATTTTGTGATAAAATATTTTGATGCTGATTTTTCTTATTTTTCAACATTAAGAAGCATATGTATGATATAGGTTAGTAAATACAGGTGTATATTAATAAACAACTGGTAAACATATGGGACCCTCAGAACAACCTACTAATGGGAAAATTGGTAAAGAGCCTCATTATCTTATGTCATCAGGCATCAATTGAATTAATTGGTAAACAAATTAGATCACTAGTAATCGTTCAGAATTTGGTGTAACTAGTTAATGCCCATAGCTAATGCTATAAGAAACCCACCAGCGGCCTCTGACTTTAGCTGGCTTCTGAGTTGTGACTAAGGCTGGCTCCTGCATCCCATCCCCACACTTGAGACTCAAACAACACTATGCTCACTAAGGCTCATTGACTGACAGTAACTCAACTGATGAGGTAGCTGCCTTGGAGGACAATGTGTGACCTCTAGCTGGGCAGAGATGGCACTGTGTTGTTGTGTACCCAGTATGAGATACACTGAGAAGCTCTAGGAAATCATCTTAATGGTTTGTTCCTAGTGGGGTTGATGTTTATACTGCCTAATATAATGTATTAGATTAGATAGTATAAACTAATATTTGTACACTCTTGATTAATAAAGTTTGATTGCTAACTTTGAGATGTATAATTACTGTTTCTGTTTCACTAGTTATCATACATACCAGTAAATTGGTTTTTCACTTGTACCATACTTTAGAGGTTTAAGTGATTGACATAATTTCCCAGTCACCTAAGACATAAAGACGCCTTCCATGAGTACTCAGGGCTTTTCACGTTTGACAGACTTCCTGCTCCAACTGGACTCATCACACTCTTCTGATCTTGTGTGCTATCATGGCAAATATGGAGGTAAGGTGAGTTGTGCCCACCTTAACCAGTGCTGTTATCTTTGCTGGAAAGAACTTATCCATGCTATTGTTGAGCAAAATTCTTTTTGTTAAATGTCATCTAGTCTATAAATGTTTCTTTGCGTGCTAATCCTGAGTTGAACCACTCAAGTTTGAGTTAGGCTTGGCCTGGAAAACAAGTCTATAGAGAATCAAGAACTTTCCCTTCTCCTCAGAAAGAGGATTCTGTCTCAGGGACTTGTATCTCATTCTATATTCATTTGTTCTTCTACCATCCACTTCCTTCCAACT
Source organism: Notamacropus eugenii (assembly GCF_028372415.1). Lineage (NCBI taxonomy): Eukaryota > Metazoa > Chordata > Mammalia > Diprotodontia > Macropodidae > Notamacropus > Notamacropus eugenii. Next base: position 22,822,740 of record NC_092878.1, read on the forward strand.
CATATGAATTGTCCTAGCCTGCTTCTGTCAACTTTCAAAAAAGAGAGCAAAGGCTGACCCCCTAGTGAATCCTACTTAATTCAAAATAAAGAAGTCAATCTGAATTTGTGAGTGTCTTGAATTATAGAATATTTTAAAATAAATTCAATTTTGTTTCATCCAAGTATATGTAATATTTCAAGCTCGGCTAATGCAAACTAATGTTGGCCTTGGAATTCTTGACAAGTAATTTAACCACTTTCAGACTCAATTTTCAAATCTATAAAATGGGGATGGTAATGACAATGGAGCAAATAAGAAAGCCTATGTGAAGAACTTTGTAATTGTTCAAGTACTATAAATGCCAGTTAGTTAATAAAGTTAAAAAAAGTTAATAAAGTTAAAAAAGAATCTAAGGGGTTCTGTTATAAGGAACAGAAAAGGGTCATTCGTAATTTACATAGCATTTTTTCATGTAAAGCACTTAAGGACGCTTGAAAATGATTGATTTCTTAACGTTCCCCAAAATTCTGTTCATATTCTTATTTTGTGTTATCTAGCATAACCAATTTTAAAGCCCAACTCTTCTTACTTCAAGTCTGCTATACCACATTACCTTCAAGATTCAAACTGATAAGAAAACATATTAATTTAAAGATTTACTTATATTCCAAAGTAGCTTTTCCCTTTAAAAATGGATGTACCACAAAGACAGTCAGGCAACAAAGTGGATGTGGCCTGGAGTGAGGAAGACCTGAGATCAAATTCAACCTCAGATGGCTATGTGACCCTGGGCAAATCATCTCACCTCTGATTGCCTCAGCTTTCTCAACTATAAAATGGGGATGATAAAAACACCTACCTCCCTGGATTGTTTTGAGGATAAAATGAGACAAAATGTGTAAAGTTCTTAGTACGGTGCCTATCATATAGTTATTGTCATTCAGTTGTTTTCAGTCATGTCCAACCCTTCAAGATCCTATATGGGGTTTTCTTGGCAGAGATACTTGAGTGGTTTGCCATTTCCTTCTCCAGTTCATTTTACAGATGAGGAAACTGAGGCAAACAGGGTGAAGTGACTTGCCCAGGGTCACACAGCTAGTAAGAGTCTGAGACCAGATTTGCACTCAGGAAGAGAAATGTTCCTGACTCCAGGCACTATACTCTATCTACTGTGCCACGAATTTGCCCCTATGGCACACGGTAGACTCTATGTAAATGCTACCTAGCTGTGGTAGTAGTAGTAGTAGTAGTAGTAGTAGTAGTAGTAGTAGTAGTAGTAGTAGTAGTAGTAGTAGTAGCAGTTGTTGAAGCAGCAGCAATAACAATCATAGTAGTATATTAATAGCAGTTATAGCGATAGTAGTGAGAGTAGTAGCTGAGGAAGAAGACTCCTGGTTGTCATAGTTGTTGTAGCTGTAATACTAGGATCTAATACTTTTAAATAATTATTTAGTTTAATATAATTTATGTATAATTCCCAGGAAATCTGTTGCTTAAAGTGAAACAGGCATTTATTTGCAAATTACAGACCCTCTATTTCCTCGGCTAACTCATCTATCCTGACACATTTACCATCATGCATTTATTCCAGATAGTTCTCACTTAAACTCATTTTGCTAAGGCTTCCTTAATGAGTAAAGAAATTTACTTTGGCAGAAGTGCAGCCACAGATCGGGTGGGATGTTGAGCTACTGAGAAAGGGTCCTTCCACATACTCTATTTCAACCCAGGGCATCTGCCAGGATGATCTTACTTCCAAAATGAACCACAGTCAGAAACTTCAGGATGTGGAGTAGTATTTATTCCATGCATGAAGCAACAATGCAGAGTGTGATTGGACAGTTGGTCTCATAATGAGAAAGACCTAAGTCTTGCCTCTGATACATGATGACTGTGACCCTATACATAGGGTCACTTTTAGCTTAACTTTTAAGAGGTCCCTAAGATTATAATGTACCAAAAAGCTGCTAATCTTCATTGGTAGAAGGAATTTACACACCAGAAGTTTCCTATGCCAAATAAATCACAGGCTTAAAAAAAAGCAACCCCTCAGACATTCTGGCCCATATTTGCAGTGGCTTGGAGTCATCCACCACTATGAATAAGGATGGAGGTGAAGTGACTGGGGAAAGACAGCCTAATTTAATGTTTCAGAGCATCAACTGTCACTGAAGTGGCCCAAGAGGGGGGAACGTTGCCTCTCGTTCAGCACCGCATCGTTGGCTAAGAGAGTTGTGGCAGGGGTCGCAATTGTCTTTTGATGGTCAAGAATACCTCAAACACAGGGAAGGACTAAATTGGATGACTTAATGGAGAGGCAGTGAAAACTTTTCACCCCCTTTTTAGGAATTCAGAGAATAACAATATGTAAGTATCAGATCTTTCTGTAGATGTGTGGCAGTGACATTCCTTATCCTTCAAGGGGACTTATGTGGGAGAAAGAGCCTCCAAACAGCATAGAGGTACTTCCTCATTGTACCTACACATCAATTACAACCCTTTCAGGATAGACAACCTTTAGAATCCAAGAAGGGAAGCATGAAATAGTTCCCAGATGAAGAAGTAAATAGAGTCCTGCCTGTTCTTAAGTTTGAAGTGATTTATCTTGCTCAAGGCTGAATATTTAGCTCAGGTAACCACTCCAGCTGAGGCTGATACAGCTGTTGTTTCAAGACTTGCCCAAATAACCTTTTATGTTGCCATCACATAATAGATACAAGATTGACATGTTACAAAGAAAAAGAGCTTTCAGTCAACACAACTCCAATCCATTATTGTGGTGTGTACACTGTGCCCTGGACCTGTAAACACATCTTCATTGATCCCTCAGGCAGATAGAATTATCTCCCCTCGCGTGGTTCAATCTAGCCCTTTTTCACAAAGGTAAAGTGCAAACAATATTGAAAAAGCAGAGAGTGACATTACCGTCACATGGTAAATAATGGCCAGGCACAGGAAACCTATCTATAACATTTCAAACTCCTGTCAGCTCAAATGAGATGTGTAGCCTTTCTATTGCAACCCTCCAAGAGATCAAGGCATGGAGACTGTGAATTCCTCTCATTGCCATCTCCCCCACCCCTTCCTTTTTTCTTTAACCAAGTGACCAAATCAATAAGAAAAAGAATCTCAGTTTTCAGTTTTGCATTTTCATGAGTACCTTAGGTAGCTAAAACCTTTTGAAAAACATCTGGTCATGGAAGGTCAATAATTTGCTTTTTTGTCTTTCCCTACCAGAAGATGCCATTCACCTGCCACCAAAGCAATGTTGATTGACTATAGAATAGAAAAAATTTTTAAAAAATAATCATTTGAATGAGATGGAAGTGGAAGGAGTCCTCTAAAGTCTTTTTCAGCTCTAGAGTAATAAGACTAGGTTACAGGGGCGGGGAACCTGCAGCCTTAGGAATATATGTGGCCTTCTAGGTCCCCAAGTATGGCCTTTTTAGTGAATCCAAACATCACAGAGCAAATCCCCTTAATAAAAGGATTAGTTTTGTAAAACTTGGACTCAGGCAAAAGGTCCCACCCATCTAGAAGGCACATATGACCTCAAGGTCACAGGTTCTCCACTCCTGATGGATCTGTCCACCTTTTTTAAATGTCATTCATATTGCCCTGCTACATCTGTTTTCACCTTGCTTCTGTTTCATTAACCATTGATTTAAAGTAGGGAAGGGACCTTAGAACATCATTAAATCCAGCTTCCTTCCTTTAGAGATGAGGGAGCTAAGGCCCAGATAGGTTAAGTGATTTGCCTAAATTTACACAGGAAATAAATAGTGAAGGCAGAATTCATGCAGGTCCTTTGATCTGGGATCTAAGAGCCCTTTCCAACACACTTATACTTTACATCAAGTTGAAATAGTGGCAATGAGGTATAGAGAAGCAGCTGGCATAATGGTTAAACAACTGGTCTTAGAGAAACTTAGACCTGGGTCCAAGGCCTGCCTCTGACACATACCAGAGACCCTGAGCAAGTCACTGAACATCTCAGTGCCTCAGGCAACTAAGACTATAAATCAAGTATGGATTGCCTATCTAATCATTGGAGAGGTTATCCATAATGAGAGGTCTCTACACTGATAAAATCACAGACAGAGACAGAGAGACAGAGGAGAGGAGAGGAGAGGGCAGGGAAAGACACGGGAGGAGAGAAGAGATAGAATGATAAAATGGTATCCACAAGGTTTGCTTGGGGAGAATCTCTACAATCGAGAGAGAGGTATTTACAAATATCTTATGCTCAGTTAATCTCTATACTTAATTGTTATTTATGGATCATGGCAAATAAATATTCAAAGAATAAAGTCGGAAAGAAAAGGTGACTCCTTGAAAAAAGTCACCCTTCTATGTGTGGATTATTTAACTTTAGCCACCAATTTACTAAGAAATTAATTCTTCATTGCCTGCAGATGCAAGGAGAGTCTAAAGTAATCAATGATACAATTAAGCACCATGACTTACTTTAGACACAAAATAGTCAATACGTACATTTACATACATATGTGTATTATGTATCTATCTACATTAGAGATTAAAGGGATAAGCCTTTTCCCAAAATGACATCATTCTTTGACTCCTCTGTCTTCCTGCCCAACAAAAAAATTCCCCCAAAATCATCTGAACTCAAAATGGAAGTAGACTTGCACCTAAATCTAGACCATAGGATACTTTAAACTCCTGGGATTTCTTGTATACGGGGTGTTAATGACATGCTAACACAACTCACAGTATAATCCTTTGATGTGCCTCCTAACCCTTTGAAGTGTCTTTTCAGTGGAAGGAAAACCATATTTTTATCTTCAGGATCCCAGGAGGATGCTTATGAGATCTAAGCCACATCCCCCTACACTAACTGACTTCTCCCCCAGTAACATTCTGGTCCTTTTTCCCACATTTCAGTGAATTCTAAGGGAGAATGGAGCTACCCTGCCTTGAACTTAGCCAGCTGGAAGACTTTTTTTGGTTAGACACATTTAAGCTCTTTTCTGGGTGGGCAATGTGACAAATAACATTTTCCAAGGTCTTGGACCTCACTGACACTCATGTAAAAGGGATGTGCATACGCATTCCAGCATTTGCCCATGCTTAGCCCAAATTAGCTGTAGAAGACAATGCCCTCATAATATGTGCAAAAGTCGACCATATTTGTGTAAAAACTAAAGTTAAACTGAAGGCCTGGCATGCCTGCTCAACTTCAACAGGTGAACTTTTGGACCAGCTAAGGATGTTCAAGAGAAATCCATTATCTTATACCTTTCAGAAAGGCTATAGAACATCTAGTATTTCTATTTAAAAATAAAATAGTCCGAATTTGGACTCAAATTATCTACCCAGAGACTCTGTCTAGAATTATATGATTCTAATAAATAGAAAATGAACTGGACATTAAGACATTAAAATCTCCAATTGTGCCCATTCTTTCATTAATTTAGGTCTGCATATTTTTCTATATGGACAATGTACAAATACATTTGTCTAGGAATAAAAACTGAAAAGACATTTTAGGAATAGTACATTCAGAAGTGGAAGGGACCTTCAAGGTCACAGAATCTAACTCCTTCATTTTGCAAATGAGGAAATTGGTTTCCAGAAAGGTAAAGTCACTTGCCCAGAGTAATACAGATAAAAAGTCTAAGGCTGGGTTTGAACTCAGATGTTCCTCATTGCCAAACTAGAGCCATTTCTCCTACTTCACACTGTCTCTCACTACTTAAAAAGAAGTGAGCAGACCTACATTGGTCTGAATTCTGCCACTAATTCAGCTTATTAAAGAACAGTTCTATTAAAAAAAATTATAAATCACTTACTTTGAGATATTATGATAGGTTCCTGCCCCCAAAGGCCTTGTAGTCTACTGGGAAAGACAGCATTAATATACAAAAGTAACATTAAGAAAATTTTAGAACAATCAGCAGAATCAGGGGAGACTTCATGGAGGAGATAACTGCTAAGTTAACCCTTGAGCTTCCCCTCACTACCCTTAAGTGGGCTAAGTGAAGAGGGAGTGTTGTTTCAAGCACGGGGACATTCTATATAAAGGTATGGAGATGTGAGCTAAATGTTGAGGTAAGCGCATTATAAGCAGGTAACATTATACGTTATGTTTATAACATACAATACATGAAAGGCAGTTATACAAAGTAAGTCTAGAAAGGTAGACTGGAGCCAGATCGTGAACGGCTATAAATGTCAGGCTTAAGAAAGTATACATTTCCACCTAGAGGGTACAAGGAGCCATCAGCAATTTCTGACCAGAGATCTGTGTGCCAAAGCATTAAAATAAAGGGGGGGAGGCGGGTAAGGACATATTTGTACAAAAATATTTATAGCAGCTCTTTTTGTCGTGGTTAAGAATTAGAACTCAAAGTGATGCCCATCAGCTGAGGAATAACTGAGCAAACTGTGGTATATGATTACGATGGAATAGTATTGTGTTCTAAGAAATGGCAAGCAGGATGATCTCAGAAAAACCTGGAAAGACCTACATGAACTGATGCATAGTGAAGTGAGCAGAACCGGGAGAACATGGTACACAGCAACAGCAATATTATATGATGAAGAAATGAAAATGACTTAACTATGTTCTGCAATATAATGATCCAAGACAATCCCAAAGGACTAATGATGAAGCATGCCATCTGCCTCTTCACTTTCTTTTTTTCATTCAAATCTTCTTGTACAAAATGAACAACATGGAAATGTTTTACATGATTGTACATGTAAAAAAATTTTTCAGTAGGAAGACTGTCACTTTTGCCTAAAAGTACTTCAATTTTCTCTTCTATATAATGAGTAGTTTGGCCAGGATCATGACTAGGTCTTGACAATATAATAACAATGACAAATCTAACAAAGTTAGATTAACGATTTATTTCTACACCAACAAACAACTGAAAAAATGCTTTTTAGAACTAGATAAAATAATTGCAAAATTTGTTTGCAGAAACAAAGGACCTGTAATATCAAGGAAAATAATGAAAAAGCTAGGAACGAAGGGGAAATACAACTTCCAGACTCCAGGCTATATATTATAAATCATCAATCATCTCATTAAAAAATTAAAAAGTCAATCAATGGAAAAGATTGAAAAAGGGACAATTGGAAATGATGAAAATTAATAATACAATGTTTGATAAACTTGAAGATACAAATTACCTAGAAAAGAACTACTTTTAAATAAGAACTTTTAGAAAAAACTGGAAAACAGTCTGACAGAAATTAGGCTTAGAGACTTAGACCAACATCTTACACCAAATTCCATGATAAATTCAAAATTCATGTATGAACAAAATATTAAAGATCAGACCATTAAAAATGGGAGCGAAGCAGATCATACCTTTCATAGTTATAAGAAAGAATAGAATTCTTAATCATACAAAGAGGCTCCATAGAGAAATGCAAATCAAAACCAATCTGAGGCTTCACATCACAGCTTGCAAATTGATAAAGATGATGAAAGATCATATTGGTCAATGTTGGAAGGGATATGGAACGGTTGGCACACTGGAGTATTGTTGATGGAGTTGAGAATTAGTGCAGCTATTTTATAAAGCAATTTGAAATTAGCAAATAAAAGTATCTAAAATACCCTTTGACTTGGGGATTTCTCTACTAGTCATATACCCCTAGGGCGGGGGATGAGGGGGAATCACTGGCTTAAAAAAACAAGGCTCTACTTATACAAAATATTTATAACATCACTTTTAGTGTGTAGTAGTAAACAACTGCAAAAAAAAAATACATGCCTATCTATTGCAGAATGACTAAATAAATTGTAGTACATGAGTGTAATTTAATATGAATGTAATAATAAATGGCAAATAATGAATACAGAGAAGCATCAAAGACTTACATGAACTGATGCAAAGTGATGTAAGCAGTGGCCAGAAAAACAATATGTAAGTATTGTAGCAATGCAAATAAAAACAACTACCACAAAATAATGAAAGATGTTTGACATAAAATTATGAAGAATAAGCTTGGCCCCAACAAAGAGACAACAAAAAAATACACCTCTTCCCATTACTACTGTGGTAGTGCATGGAGAAGGGGATGGGGGATCCATAGGGGTAGACCAGTGACTATAATATCTGTTTTTAATGTATTAATCAGTTTTGATGATTCCCTCACCTCTTCCTCTTTTTCTTTCTTTTCTCTTTTTCAAAATTTCTTTGTTATAAGGGATGTCTTTCTGAGAAGGGAAATGGGAGAGACATGGGGTGGGATGAATGTAGGTGTTGTAAAAACAAAATATATGAATACAAACCTATCATTAAAATTTCATCTCTTGAGCTTGTTTCAAGAAATGGGGATAACATTGATACCTGCCCATCAAAGATACGCTGTATTTCTTTATCTTCCTCTCCAAAAGCCCTACATTAGGTCATAGAAGTCACTATGGGTTCTCCAAGGCTATGCCAATGGAATGCAATCTCTATAAGATTCTACCAAGCTGATAAAACTTAAAGAATGGTCTTCCTAATAATGTGCCTATCCTCTGAATCTCAGTTTAGTTAAGTACAGAAAGACATCTATCCCTAGTGGGTTAGCTACTAAGTGATGAACTCTTTGGTCAGTGAAAACCTGAAACAAAGAAAAGCTGAAACAACATTCAGTCTTGTGGAGCGCAGTTATGGTAATAGAGTGGCAGAAAAGAAGACCGAAGGCGTTATAAGAGCCATACTCAATGAAGAGTCATAGAAGGGCTACGAATCCAACTGAGGGTAAGCCCTACTATCAATGAGAATACAGATCCATTGAAGCTTCTAACTCATAAAAAAAAAAGATACATCAGCCAAGAGGAACTATTGACCATGCTTCCACTCCCTGATCTTGTTTAAACCTAAGAATTAGGAGGGTTATAGGGAAAAAGCAATAGAATGGCCAGCTTCTTTCATTAGGTAGGAAACTAAAACAATGAAAATCACTGTGCTACACAATAGAAAGCTGTAGTATCTTTGGAGTAGTCCTATATGGCATTTGGATATTTTAAAATAATATTGAATTAATAAGTGAGAATTTAAAAAAATCCTTGGATTCCAGATATTTCTGCCTTTCTTTGTTAGAAGCAAGTGTTCAGGGCTCAAAGTTAGGCTCAGAAGTGCAAGTGCAATGCCATGTATTATGATTTTCCAGTCAATTCTATGACAACACAATGCCCACGAAAGAGAAACAAAGGGGCAAAGGCAGGAAAATATAAAGCAGCTCTATATTTGCCACATCATTAGTTATATGCAACTCAGGAAGTTACTAATGCAATTGCTATGTAAAAACAAGATATAACAAAACCAAAAGTAGACACACCAATCTTTTTCAAGGTGAATGCCAAAATTTGATAAATGAATGAACAAACGAATGAAAAAGGATTAATCACCTACTGTATGCAAGTACTGAGCATGCAAAATGGAAAAGCAAGGGAGTCCTGCTCACACGTTCTAACAGGAAAAAAATACATAGAGGGTTTCAGCTGTAAATTAGAGGAAAGGTCTCATGATACTTAGAGTGCAGCAGCAAAGAAGATATTGTACGTTTGTTAATATCATTTCCACTGTTTAAATCATATCCATTTTGAATGCTGAATTACTTGATGACATCCAAAACTGTTGTTTAGACTTTTCTTTATCTTGATTAGGTGACAAGGTCTTCTGAAGCTGCAGAAGCAGTTATCCTATTTACAAAATTAATCACACATATAAGAGTTTATTAAGACATACTATGTGTCAGGTACTTTGCTATGTATGTTTTACAAACATTATTTCATTTGATCCTCACATCAACCCTACAAATAGGGGCTGTTATTACTCTTGTTTTGCTGCTGTGGCTAACTGAAGTAAGCAGAGGTTAAGTGACTGGCCCACAGTCACACAGCTAATTAGTGTCTGAGACTGGACTAAAACTCAAGAGCTCTATTCACTGAGCCACAAGCTGACTCTAAATAAGCTAAAGTCTTCAATGACTGTCTTTAATAAGAGTTTGGAGATTCCATTTCACATTCTTTTGGGTGATCAAAGTGTGTTTATCCACTCAAACCAATATTCCTCTTTTCAAGTACTTTAAAAAAAACTCAGTAAATGATGCCATGGTGTGCAATTCAGATTATAGGATGATACACACACACACATACACACATATCTATATGTACGTGTGTGTATGTATATAGTCCAGATAGATCAAAGAAATTACCCAAGATTATATAGATACAGAATGGCAAAGCCATGACTCAAACCCAGCTCCTCTGAATCCAAATTCAGCACTCTTTCTATCATGCCATACTACTTTCACTATATAGCAATAATTAATTTCATTGATAATAGACAACAAATTCAATCATGTCAGTAAACACTAACTCACTGGAGAGAAGGGTGGCAGATATTTACTGAATCCAAATGAATGCTTATTTTTAAATTAGCCAGTTGAATCCAGTTAAATATTCTTAAAGATCTCTTACCTTTAAAATAATCAAATACTCAATGCAAATCAACCATCCCTTTCATTCCAAAAACTTTGAGATAAAGATGATATAGGAGCATGAGATCATAAATTTTAAGTTTCAAAGAATCACGAAAGTCATTGTGTCCCACCTTCCCCATTTTAGACAAGAAGAAAGTGAGGCCCATCCAGGGGAAGTAATTCGCTCAAGGTCACACAGTTAGTAATTGGCTTAAAAACTACTCCTTTGTTAGTAGATTTTACGATGGCTAAAATATTCTAGGCAGACTAACCATGATTTTCAATATTTAAAAAAAAATTTGAAGGAAATCATAGATGAAGAGGGAGAATATTCTAGGTCAGCAGGTGAAAATGCTAAGTTGGAAGATAAAGTGTCTTGTATAAGGAACATTAAGAAGGTGAGTGTCAAGGGATGACTGAGTAGCTGGGGATGAGTAAGGTATAAGAAGACTGTCTAGTCTAGGTAGGAAGAGACCAGATTATGAAGGGTTTTGAATGCCAAACAGAGGTTGTTTTATTTGATCCTAGAGGCAATTAAGAGTCACTGAACTTTAGGAAGATTTATTTGATGGTTGAGTGAAGAATGGACTAGAACGAGGAGAAACTTGAGTTAGGGAGACCAACCAGCATAGCAGTATCAGAGGAGAGAGAAAGGGGTCTATATAAGAAGCATATGAAGGTAAATCAATAGGACTGGGCAACAGAGTGGATGTGGGGGGGGAGTCAAGGATGACACTTAGATGCTAATGATGGTTGACTGGGAGGATGATGGTCTCCTAGTCATAGGAAAGTTACTAAGTGGGGAGGGAAAAGAGTGAATCAAGCTTTTGACTTCCACTTTAGATAGACAATAGATTTGGGAGAGAAGTTAAGGTTGGATAAATAGGTCTGAAACTTATCCATATGGAGATGATAATTGAATCCATGGTAGCCATTAAGATCACTAAGTGAAATAGAATTGAGGAAGAAGAGAAGAGAGGCCAGAACAGAGACCTGGAGGACATCCACCATTAGCCATCATGACCTGGACAAAGATCCATCAAAAGATACTAAGAAGGAATAACCAAACAGGTAGAAGTAGAACCAGGTTAGAGTAGCAGCAAGGAAACTTAGAGAGAAGAGATTATCAAGGAGAAGTGAATGGTTTACATTGTCAAAGGCTGCAGAGAGGTCAAGAAAGATGAGAGCTGAGAAAAGTCTATTAGACTTGACAGTTAAAAGAAAACTGGTAACTTTGGAGAGAGGAGTTTCAGTTGAATGATGTTGTGCTCTGCGAAAGAAACAAAATAGAAGAGGCAACCAGACGCTTGAATTCCAGTCTTGGGTTCACTTGGACAAGCTTCTGTATGATCAAAACTGTCATAATTGGGAGATGATAGGGGTAAGGGGAGGAAGATATAACTCTCCTTGCCTCCTACACCATGAAGTCTGAACTTTTGAGTAGAGTGCTACTTGCCACACATTCCAAAGAGAAATAGAAGGGAGTGATCATAGAAGGTGTCTTCCTTTACAATGTGTGCTGAGCAGACAATTCATGCTGATCAGGGGCCAGTCTTCTTTGACTAGGGACCTTATGGGGGCTGGGGGAAGAGACAAAAAGCAGCACGTAGGGACCAACCTGAAGCTTCTGGTTCCACATGAGACCAAAGTTCATGTGTCATAGGAAGTGACCAGTGCAAAGGTTTAGCATTATACATAGTCCACAGGGTGGCCTACTCTGATGGCATTTATTATTTCTAAAATTCCAGAGGATAGTGCATACAATCAGTAAGTATTTACTAAGTTAGAGTCAATAACTATTTGTAAAACCATTTTAGATATTTACTAACTCTTTGGATCTTGGGCAAATTATTTGAAACTCTCTCAACCTGTTTCTTCATTGTTAAAATTGGGATAATAGCCAGTATTTTATACAGTGCTTTAAGATTCCAAAGCTGTTTGCGTGTATTCATCATCACAACAATCCGGTAAAGTGGTAGGTGCTATTGTTATCCTTATTTTACAGATGAAGAAACTGAGGCTGCAGGAGTGCTCAGGAGTCATCTAGTTAGTGAGTGTCTAAAGCAAGATTCAAACTCAAGTCTTCCTACACTAAGCCTAGCATGCAATCTACTATTCCACTTAGTGGGGTTGTAATATTTGCATCACAGGGATATTAAAAAGATATTGTAAATATCGCATCAAATAATGTATGTGAAATGCTATGCAAACTATAATGCACTGGAGGAGGAAGAGGAGTGGGAGGAGGAAAAGAAAGAAAAGAAGGAGAAGGAGGAAGAGAAAGAGGAGGAAGAGGAGAAGGAGGAGCAATATATGGAAAGAATACTACCAGAAAGACAGCAGGCCTCATGGGAAAAGATAGCCTCTTACACTCAGAAAAATCTGGGTTCAATTCCTTCCTCTGATATATTGGCTGTGTTATCCTGGACAAGTCATTTATACTCTCAGTATAAGAGCCACATCTCCAGGTTGCAGAGTAGAAACTAATATACATTGGGTGGGGGGAGGGAATCTTCAATAAAAGTTGCCCATATCGCTGAAATTACAAGTCTTGTTTTTTTAAAATGATAATAAACATAAATATTAATGATCCATTTTCTTTTCTCTTAAAAAATACTATCAGTGCTTTTTTTCTATCACCATCATTTCCTAATAACCTCTCCCACAACTGAACAGAATTCTCATTTATAACAAAGATCAATTGAGTTTTCCAAAATTGATACCAAATTTCCAACACAAGCATGTGTACTCATCAATAGATACAGGACGATGTGGATAAGCTCCAGACAGACACAGTATTCTCTTGTAATTGTTAGGAAACTAGGAAAATGGTCAGCGAGAAGCTATGAGCATCATTGTAGGTTTGATGAATGATCTTTGAGACTCTCCTTTTCTTTCTCAACAAAAGATAAACAAGTCAATGACTGCTGATGGTAGCAATTTAAGAGTGATTTCAATGAGAACAAAAAAATAGAGAAAATTCATCCACAGTTGGAGTTCAGTTTCCTTAAATTTATCCTAAGTAACTGACTAGATTAAGAGAGAGACAGAGTCAGAAACAGACAGAGAGAAACAAAAGGAGAAAGAAACAGAGAGAGGCAGAGGCAGACAAAAGGGAGACAAACACAGAGTCACAGAGACAGGGACAGAGGAAGAGGGAGAAAATAAATTCTTGAAAATGAGACACTCAAAAAGTAATTCATCTGTAGCTTTTCATCCACTCTCCAGGAAAGAGAATCCTCCTCCCTCTCTTCATCATTCCTACACCCCTGTCCCAAATGTCCAAGGCTTTATTTCTTTAAATTCTTCCAACTAATCTTAGTGATACTAATGTTACCACTCAGGGATGTGGATATGATGATCTTCCTGAGATTTCTGAATCAGGATCAAAATGAAATATGTAAGGATTAAGGGGGTAACTTTGGAGTTCAAAAGTCCTTATTAATTTCCCAGGACTCTTAGAAATAATTCAACAATCCTAAGGAGAGTTACGTTTCACTTTACATCTACTGAAAAGATAGTTATGTTTAGAATAACTAAAACTTGAGTTCTTAGATGGCTGTTTAAAAGCTTTTCTGTGAATGAAATAATGGATTAGGAGAAAATGAATAGTTGTCTTTCTCTTTGAGACTAAACATCTTATTTGCAGACTAAGGATATTGAATAAAGCATCACTTCTCTTTCAGAAAACTGTGACCAATATTAGTCCCAAATGAACAAATATGAAAAAAGAAAAACCTGACTACCAACAGAAGTTTGTATATATTATACATACATCTTTGTCACGTTTGATTGGGAGGCAGGAAATATCCTTCCTAGTCTAGGGATTTCCATCCAAAAATGTTTCTTCCTCCTCTTTCACCTTCCCTAAATTCATTTGAAATTGAATCAACCCTCATTGGCACAGTTTTGGAATTCACAGCAAAATGAAACAAATAAGAAATGTCTGGATAACCATCTGCCAAAGAGGCACTTGAAGGAACTTTATGTTAGGTAAGAGTTTGGGGTAGAAGATGAACTCATGGGCCCTTTCAACTCTAAGAGTATATGATTTGTATCCAAGACTCCTCAGGATGGGTAAAGAATTACATGAAGTCTACATGTTCCATATATGCTATTAAGTATTAAATGAAATTGAACAACGATAAATATAAAGTCCTATTCTTGGGTCAAGAAACAACAATTGCTCAATCTTTGTTTCTATCTCCACCGCATCTTGCATATGTGTCCCCTTTTCTCCACTCACACAGTTACCACCATAATTCAGGTTTTCATTGTCTCTCACCTGGACTATTGCAGTATCCCTCTGTTTAATCTCCATGACTCAAGTCTTTCTCTAATCCAACCCTTCCTCTATGGAACTGCCTAAAATTTTTTCCCAAAGTGAAGGTCTGATCATACTCCCCCACCCCCCTCACTAAATTCTACTGGATTTCTATTGCTTTTAGGATAGAATCTAAATGCCTTTGTTTGGCATTAAAAACTTTACAACCAGCGTCTTTCCAGCCTTATTACACATTACTCCCTCCTTCTTGCTATTTGCAAATACATTACAAACATTCATATCTCCTTATCTTTGTACTGGCCTTCCCCATTCCTGGAATGCTCCCTTTCCTAACCTTTGCTTCTTGGCAACTCTACTTTCCTTAAAGACTCAATTCAAGCTCATCATTCTACATGAGACTTTTTTTTGATCACCCCAGGAGCCAGTGAATTCTCTTCCAAGATTAGGTGATACATACATACACATGCATGCAGGTATTTATGTATAGTGTATATGCTCATATATATAGGTAAATATGCATATACGTATGAACATAGGTATCCTTCTTGAGATGTCCTCATTAAGTGTAGGAACTGTTTAGCTTTTTTCTTTGTTTTCCCAGAATCTAGGTTACACTGTAGGTTCTCAGTATATATTCACTTGCTCATTTGAGTGAATAATTGAACTTCACAGGTATAGGGCAGGAGAATCACCACTAAGTGACATTTTTGTAGATGAAAAGACATGAGGGTTATTGTGAGCTACAAACTCAAAAAGAGTCAATAGCATGATATGCCAGCCAGAAAAGAAATTATAAATATATATAATGGAATATTACTATACCATAAGAAATTTTGAATTATGAACAGTATAGGAAGACCTGAGCTTAAATCTAGCCTCAGACACTAGCTGTATGACTGAGCAAGTCTCTTAATTCCTCTTTGCCTCAGTTTCCTCATCTGTACAATGAGCTGGAGAAGGAAATGGCAAACCACTCCAATATCTTTGCCAAGACAACCTCACATGAGGTCAGAAAGAGTCAGATATGAGTTGAACAGCTAAAACAACAAAAATAGAAATACTTGCATAAAATGATGCAAAGGGAAGTAAACAGAGCCAGAAATAAACAACGTATACAATGACAACAGTATAAATGAAAAAAGGA
Source organism: Notamacropus eugenii (assembly GCF_028372415.1). NCBI lineage: Eukaryota > Metazoa > Chordata > Mammalia > Diprotodontia > Macropodidae > Notamacropus > Notamacropus eugenii. The sequence continues at coordinate 22,838,606 of NC_092878.1, forward strand.
ACAAAAATAACATATTGAAATTGAATGATCAATCGTGGCCCCAGAATAGAGTTATGAGAATTACCTCCCTCCCTTCTTTATAGATGTGGCAGACTAGATGACGTCATCACAGATGTGGATGTCAAATATTCCATTGGCACATTATTGAAATTAACAAGCACGTTGGTCAGTTTCTCTAAACTGCTTCTGCCCCCTTTCTTTTTAATTTCTTGTAATAATGGATGGCTCTATACATGGGAAGAGGGAAAAACATTTTGGAAAAAGAAGTGCCGTGAGAACAAAAAGCTATCAACATTTTTTAAAAAATGAATGTAAACTTAAATGGCTTTAAAATGATCATAGTGTCTGGATCAAAAGGAGTAACATTTTACTGTAGTTTCTTCCCTGATAAATTCACATCTAATACTTTGCGTTAGTCTCTGGGAACCATATTTTTGGAAGGATATTGGCAAGATAAAGCACAGCTAGAAGAGGATGATTAGAAAAAAGATAGGACTAGCAACCATATAATATTAGGTTGAAGGAGGTTTTGAGGCTGCAGAAGAAAAGATTTGGGGACATTAAAATAGCTGTCTTCAGATACTTGAAGGGCCATCATATGAAAAAGAGGTCAATTGGTCAATTTATGAAGTACCTATGAAGGGGCACTATTTTGCTTGACCACAGGAAAGAGAACTAGAGGGCTTGATGGTAAGTAAAAGTTTCTTTACGAGCTATTCCAAAGTGAAAGAACTGCCTCCAAAAAGTAATAATTTTCACATCAAAGGAGGTCTTCAAGCAGAATCTGAAAGGCCACTCTTTAGGAATTTTATAGAATATATTCATTTTCTCCTAATCCATTATTTTATTCACAGAAAAGCTTTTAAATAGCCATCTAAGAACTCAAGTTTTAGCTATTCTAAACAAAACTATCTTTTCAGTAAATGTAAAGTGAATCATAACTCTTATTATGACTGCTGAATCATTTCTAAGAGTCCTGGGAAATTAATAAGGACTTTTGAACTCCCAAGTTATTCCCTTAATCCTTACATATTTCATTTTGATCCTGATTCAGAAATCTCAGGAAGATCATCATATCCACATCCCTGAGTGGAAAAGCTATTTTAGGAATATTATAGATAAATCACTTAACCTCTATAGGATTCTGTGAACCTATGAGCTCTATCCTATGAATTAACACATATTCCTTATTAAAATTTGAAAATAAGAAACAAATGTAATCAATGCTACAATTGTAAGATCTCTACTCAAAACCAGAATTACAAACCAAACTCTAGGTAACTACACTGAATATCACAAAAGGAGAAAAAGAATTTATGAGTAGGCAATGCAAGATTTTAATATATTCTATGAATATTGAGAACAATCAAGATGAAGATATTTTCCTTCCCGTATTTTAAGCGCCTCTCCCTTATGCTTATGTCCCTTTCATTATCTCATGCACTCAAAAAAGGGAAATTTAGTTTCAGATTGTCATCTAGAGTAAGCATTAGGGCTGAGAGGATGGATTGAATCTGAATTTGTGTTCTATTTTAAGCCTGTTGAAGGTAATTATTTTGTTCCATCTGGAAGGCATGTACTGAAGCAAGATACTGACTTGTGCCCACTGAGATGGAACTTCACTGGGGCTTGTACTCTCAGAAAAAAAGAGAGAAAGGAGAGAGGAATGGTATCTTTATAGAAATCAGGTCAGGAGCCCTAAATTTTTTCCCATTGAGATTTTTGCTTCATCTGTTTCTTCCCCCAACTCTATCAAACTAACTTTGTTCTAATAACGTCAACATCTAGAAACCTCATCAATACTGTGATAAGGCCATTTCTAGGTACTGATACAGGATCCAAGGGTCACCTCTAGTTTCCCTATCTTCCTTTAATGAATCTTGATTCCTCCCCTTCCCAGTAACATCTCAGTTTTAAGATGAAAAACTTAATCCATGAGGAGCTAACATACAAAGTCTAATTGCTACAGCGATTAATTGGCCAAATGGAGGTAAAATCGCTGCCTAATTATGCGCAGTCTGGCTTTCTTTCCAAGAATTCATCACTTCAATTTTATCTTTTCTCATCTTGTATTTTGCATTTTACTTTGTGTCATGTTTTGGTAAAACCACTACCTGAGTAGACATGGCTGAAGAACTCATTTCCTAGTAGCCAAAGTTACAAATTATTGCTTCTGTCCTGCTAGGGCGGGGCTTGGCCATTGCTGTGTCTCATAGGCTCTCCTTTTTAATAGAACCTACCTCAGCTCATGCTCTATTAGCCTAATCCTCAAAGGAATCATAGTTTCATTACTAGAAGGGACCTCAGAGGCCATCTGGTTCAACCTTCTCACTTCACAGATAGGTAAATTGAACCCCAGAGAGATGGGTAGTCATCCTGGAGGTTAGACTCTGAACTCAACTCTGGCCTCACATTTCTTGTGTGACTCTGGATAAGTCACTTAACCTCTGTCAGATTCAATTTCCTCATCTATAAAACGAAGGTAATTAAAGCACCTCCCTCCTAGGACTATTGTGAGGATCCAATGAGATAATATTTTTTAAAATGCTCAGCCCAGTGCCTGGCACATAGTGAACACTTTACAAATCCTAGCTATTATTGAATAACACAGGCAAGATTTGAAAATGCCCAAACCCAGACTCTATTGTGCTATATTCCAGACTCATCTCTCTGTCAGGAGGAAGCTTTTCAGTAGGACTTATGTAGAGGAACTCACAGACAGTAAAAGAACTGAAAGTATCCTAGTAACAAACTAAGCCCCAGTCATTCATTTTTTACACTGCTATTAATTGTGCCA